>NC_139517.1:48362502-48824937 GCF_947247035.1 Vipera ursinii
TATTTTTTTGCTCTTGAAATTATAAAAAGGCCAATACTGTAGTTTATATCTAGAAAAGGAACATTGTACATGCATTTTGTTCTAAATTTCCCCGTTCTTGAAAATGAATAGGAGTGATTTATTCTTTAGTTGCTTTAGTTGTTCAGAGGGCTTCCTTCTGATATATTACAATTTCCAGAATTCCCACCTAGCATAGAACTCTTGCTGGGGATCAGAGAACACCAAGTTGGAATGGGCTGGGGCTCTGTGATGGACCAGTCATCTTAAAATGAAAACCCACAACAGAGATGGCAACGTATTTGGGGAATGGAGATCAACAGTGCCTATGTTTGAATATGGTCTGACTAGCAATGTTTGTTGAAAGAGCTTTTTCTGCAGTTTTAATTTACATGGCCTTGTTGATTTTACTTCAGACCATGTAGTTTCTTTGTAGGAAAGCAGGATGGGGAAAAAGATCTGTTGTCTAATAAAGAAATAACAGGCAACCTAATAACAAGAAAAATATCTGCAAGAACTGTGAATACTGTCAGAAGCTAGTCTACTGTTCTGAAATGATCTGAAAAATCCTGCTAAGAGTATGAATATTATAAGCAGTAATGGAAAGCCTTCATTCATGGTTTGCTTTCTTTTCACAGGTATCAATCAACACTGCAGGTAAGTTGCCTTTGGCTGATTCATAAAATCTGTCAAGTCCTACTGTGGTGGTGTGAATAAAGGCAGCAATCTAAATAAGGGACACTTAGAGGAAGTATTTTAATGCCTTGTTTTCTCCCTGAAAAACTGTATTTAGTGATTATTTGGTTAAGCAGCGTCTTTCTATTTCTATATTAGAATGAGGCTTTGTATCTGCAGCTTCTTCACATAGTCTTTAAGGACGAGACCGAATCTAGTGATGTCTTTATTCTGTCACTTCTTATGTAACGTTTACTAAGTTCAATGCTAATTCACTTGTGAAACATTTAAATTTTCTCAAAATTAATTCAGAACTGAAATGTAGATTGCTCCTACTACCCAGGACATGTAATTATTCTTACTTTTCTTCCTTTTAAATAGTTTGAATATAGAATTCCATTACATTTAAAGAGATGAAATTAATGACATGGATTGTACATCATAGTAATACCTAGCAAGTCCTACAGGGTGTATTCATTTTTCTTTCCTAAACTTCTTTGTCATTGCATTTGGAGATGGGGGATGAAATCTATATTAAGGAATGAGAAGGAATTACCAAAGCAGTGAAATTATATTGGGCCTGAGTGTGATTAAAACATACTAATTTATTTGCAAATGCAGTTTTGGACATGATAATGTTAATATTAACCACAGTTTATTTCTTTCTCTTTTTAGAGGAATATCAAGAAGCTGTTAAGGTAACCAATTAGATTAGCTTTGGGGGCTTATTTTTATAGCAGTACAAATCAAGTCTTGTAGATTTCTTGATGTGTCAGAAATTTTATTCTATTTTATCTTAGTTAATAAAATCATTTAAACTAGCCCATACTGGTCCAGTTACAAGTTATTGAAGTTCTTTTTAATCAATACTATTTTCTATTTTGCAGTAAAGACAATAGCAAATTACTCATGTATTACCTTCCTCCTCAGTTGGGTCAGAATACATTTTAAGAGCTTCAGTTTTTATGTTTATTTCTCCACATTCTTATGGTTGTTCTGTTAGTCTCTATATTAATTTTAAGCATTTAGTCTTTCCTTTTTGTTTTGCAACATTTCTGATTTTTAATACAAGTCTTACCTGTGTGATTGTATCTTTGTAACTTACTCTCTGTGAAAGATTATTCTTACTATTTCTATTCTCAAAGGTTTGATTCCAAACTTTAGATTTAGAGAGTTTAGATTCTCTTCTCTGGTCTAATTCCTAGATATCTGTCTGGTTGTGAAAGGCGCTAGTTCTATTGTCACAGATAGAGAAGTCGCAGAAGGAATTTTGGCAAAACCTCTTAGTTAAGGAAATTTCTAGAAAATTAAGAGAGAAGTGAATATAGAAATATAATTATATAAAAGAGGAAATTTTAACTTTTGGTGCCCTTGTAAATTAGGAAAAGCTCCCTGAATATTGAGCTTAAAAAGATCTATTACTGATGCAACATCTATCTGGCTTAATCAATAGTCAATTTGCAATTAAAAAAATCCCTTTTCAACTTTTCCTGTCTTTTTTATATTCTACATCCAAGACATACACATTCTGCTGTAAAAGTACCTTCTAGCATTTTCCTATTTTATCTAAGTATTTATGGTCTTGTCCTGAGAAAAGTGACCTTAACGCAGACCATCTGCTTTACTTCTGCCAGCCACTTCAACTTGTCACACAATGCTAATTCTTTAAAAAAAATTGATTCTCAATAAATGTTAGTTTAGAAAGATAGTTCATTAGAATGACTATGTCCATGTATAAGTAATTTTACTGAAAGTTTTTTTTTTTCAGATTGCAATGAAACAAGGCAATCAGCTCCAGATGAATGTTTATGAATTAAGAATTCCTTCAGGCATGTCTTCAGGACTGGTCTTTGGAAGATCTGAGGAATCATTTGTTCCAGAAGTTAAAAAGAAGCCCCCAATTGCTCAGACTCTGATAAAAGACAAAGATACTAAAAGAAAGAATAAAAAACTACAGGTAGAAGTAAAAAAAAAAGATGTGTTTTTAGGTATCTGGAACTATCCTGTCCATTAACACCATGTTTTTCTGAGTCTTCCTATCTCAACTTGCAAAGGTTATGATTTTCATTGCATTAAATTGTGTGGCAATGCTTCCTTCTGTTTAAATCTTTATCTTTAGATTCAGATCTAAGATGAATACTTTCTCCCTCCCTCCCCCCTCCCCCCCTCTCTCTCCCCCCCCTCTCTCTATATATATATGTATGTGTGTGTATATATATATATATATATATATGTTTTCTGAGGTTTTCGCGGGTGTTCGTATGTGGATCTTTGGTTATTCGGGTTTTTTCCCGCGTAGAACTAAAGGTGTAGGGGCGACGTTTCGACAGAATCCCATCCGTCATCATCAGGCTGGAGGCTTCTGCTTCCTTCTTCTGGGAGAAGCATGTGGCTGTTTGTTCCTCTTTTTTAAACTGCCAGAGGGGGGTGTGTTCTGTGGGTGGAGGTTGCTCTGATTGGGTGGGGGAGTAAGTGTGTTCTGATTGGGTGGGAGTGTGTTTTGAATGGTGGATGTGTTCTGATTGGGTGGGGGTGTGTTTTGAGTGGATGGGCTGGTCTCAGCTGCCAGCCTTAGACCTGAGCTGGTGAGTTGTGCTGCTTTTGTTCGGCTTCGTGTTTGTGGTGGTGCCATGTTTTTATATGTTTGCTTATTGTGTGGTTTGGAGGGGTTTAAAGTGGCTGATGTGGCAGCTGTGGTTAGGTTTCTGTTTTGTGGTTGTGCCTCGTTATCATTGTGGGTTCGGATTTGCTTTTTGAATGGTTGTGTGGTGGTGATGTCATGTGTTATCATGAGTTTGGGTCTATCATTCTTGGTGGTTGGGACTCGTCTGTCAATCAATTTGAAGCCACGGGACATGAAATTGATTTTAAAAAAACCAAAACTATCGCCAAAATTGAACATTTTAACAACAGAATAATCAGAGAAGCCATTGAGATAGAAAAACGCCCCCACAGCATAAACAAACGAGATGATACCTCTCGCCTACCAACCATTTGGAAACCCGCCTTGATTGACAGACGAGTCCCAACCACCAAGAATGATAGACCCAAACTCATGATAACACATGACATCACCACCACACAACCATTCAAAAAGCAAATATATATATATATATATATATATATACAGGGAGTGCAGAATTATTAGGCAAGTTGTATTTTTGAGGATTAATTTTATTATTGAACAACAACCATGTTCTCAATGAACCCAAAAAACTCATTAATATCAAAGCTGAATATTTTTGGAAGTAGTTTTTAGTTTGTTTTTAGTTATAGCTATTTTAGGGGGATATCTGTGTGTGCAGGTGACTATTACTGTGCATAATTATTAGGCAACTTAACAAAAAACAAATATATACCCATTTCAATTATTTATTTTTACCAGTGAAACCAATATAACATCTCAACATTCACAAATATACATTTCTGACATTCAAAAACATAACAAAAACAAATCAGTGACCAATATAGCCACCTTTCTTTGCAAGGACACTCAAAAGCCTGCCATCCATGGATTCTGTCAGTGTTTTGATCTGTTCACCATCAACATTGCGTGCAGCAGCAACCACAGCCTCCCAGACACTGTTCAGAGAGGTGTACTGTTTTCCCTCCTTGTAAATCTCACATTTGATGATGGACCACAGGTTCTCAATGGGGTTCAGATCAGGTGAACAAGGAGGCCATGTCATTAGATTTCCTTCTTTTATACCCTTTCTTGCCAGCCACGCTGTGGAGTACTTGGACGCGTGTGATGGAGCATTGTCCTGCATGAAAATCATGTTTTTCTTGAAGGATGCAGACTTCTTCCTGTACCACTGCTTGAAGAAGGTGTCTTCCAGAAACTGGCAGTAGGACTGGGAGTTGAGCTTGACTCCATCCTCAACCCGAAAAGGCCCCACAAGCTCATCTTTGATGATACCAGCCCAAACCAGTACTCCACCTCCACCTTGCTGGCGTCTGAGTTGGACTGGAGCTCTCTGCCCTTTACCAATCCAGCCACGGGCCCATCCATCTGGCCCATCAAGACTCACTCTCATTTCATCAGTCCATAAAACCTTAGAAAAATCAGTCTTGAGATATTTCTTGGCCCAGTCTTGACGTTTCAGCTTGTGTGTCTTGTTCAGTGGTGGTCATCTTTCAGCCTTTCTTACCTTGGCCATGTCTCTGAGTATTGCACACCTTGTGCTTTTGGGCACTCCAGTGATGTTGCAGCTCTGAAATATGGCCAAACTGGTGGCAAGTGGCATCTTGGCAGCTGCACGCTTGACTTTTCTCAGTTCATGGGCAGTTATTTTGCGCCTTGGTTTCTCCACACGCTTCTTGCGACCCTGTTGACTATTTTGAATGAAACGCTTGATTGTTCGATGATCACGCTTCAGAAGCTTTCCAATTTTAAGAGTGCTGCATCCCTCTGCAAGATATCTCACTATTTTTGACTTTTCTGAGCCTGTCAAGTCCTTCTTTTGACCCATTTTGCCAAAGGAAAGGAAGTTGCCTAATAATTATGCACACCTGATACAGGGTGTTGATGTCATTAGACCACACCCCTTCTCATTACAGAGATGCACATCACCTAATATGCTTAATTGGTAGTAGGCTTTCGAGCCTATACAGCTTGGAGTAAGACAACATGCATAAAGAGGATGATGTGGTCAAAATACTCATTTGCCTAATAATTCTGCACTCCCTGTATATATATATATATATATATATATATATATATATATATATATATATATATATATATATATATATATATATATATATATATATATATGATCTAAGATGAATACACACTGTCTCTCTGTCTCTCCCTCTCTCTGTCTCTCCCTCTCCCCCCCCTCTCTCTCTCTCTCTCTCCCTATATATATATAGGCTGAGGAGAAATTTTTTAATTGGGTTTTAAATTGTGTACAGGGTTAATTTAATATTTTTTAATATGGTTTTAACTTTTGTATGTTGGATTTTTTAACTCCCTGTAAACCGCCCTGAGTCCTCAGGGAAAGGGCGGTATACAAATGCAATTAAATAAATAAATAAATAAATAAATAAATATATATATATATATGATCTAAGATGAATACACACTGTCTCTCTGTCTCTCCCTCTCTGTCTCTCTCTCCCTCTCCCCCCCCCTCTCTCTCTCTCTCCATATGTATATATATATATATATATATATATATATATATATATATATATATATATATATACACATATGTATATGTATATATATATGTATATGTATATATATGTATATGTATGAATGGTTTTCACGGGTACAGGTATGTAGGTCTTGGCGTATTCAGGTCTTTTTCCGTGTAAGATTGATAGTGTCTTGGTGATGTTTCGACGAGGTCCCACTCGTCATCTTCAGGCTGGACCAGCGTGAAGATGACGAGTGGGACCTCGTCAAAACATCGCCAAGACACTATCAATCTTACATGGGAAAAGACCTGAATACGCCAAGACATATATATATTGATAAGGGAGTCAGTACATACACTTGTATGGCGGTTATAACGTTCAAATTGTGGAATGTGGGTGTGGCCTGTTCGTGACAAGCTCGCTCGTTTATAATTAGAGTGGTTCCGGCTTTGCTGGAAAAGGCCAGTCTCTGGTTGATTTTTAAAAAAGTCACGCCTAGCAGCTGAGTGGTGTGTAACAGCTGTTAGGCGCGTAAGTCATCGTGCCGTGTGTAGTCATGCGCTGGCTGACAAGCTCTTAGTTCGAAGTAGAATGGAGGTCATCTCGTTCCCTCGCGTGTGGTCATCACAGGCTTGATTCTGCTGTGGAAGGGAGCAGATGTCCTCGTGGAGTGTGTAAGCAATTTGCTCTCCGTGTTTCTTTGCCTGGTTGCTGTAAAATTGACTCTGTTGTGTGGTTTGACTTGTCGGATCTTAAGACTCTTTTAGTGTGTGGTGGTTGTGTGTGGCCTGGCAAAATGGTTAAGTCTAAAATTCCAACACTTAGTTGCTAATTGTACAACCTCTGTAAAATCCTCTGAAGATTTTCTAAAAAAAATTACATGCATTAAGGGTGAACTATGATGAGTTCATGATCTCATTTGACATAGTATCTTTGTTCATCTGTATCCCTCAAAACCTAGCCATCTCTGTTCTTAAAAATCTATTACAAAGAGAAGAACCACGACAACCTGGCTCCCCCAATACAGATGACTACATCCGGTTACTAGGTTTTTGCCTTCAAACTTATTTTACTTTTAATAACACCATATATGAACAAGTTAAAGGCACACCCATAGGATCACCCATATCAACATTATTGCTGAGGCTGTTTTGCAGAACCTTGAACAGATAGTCATGTCTGATTACCAACCCAAGTTCTGGGTTAGATATGTAGATGACACCTTTGCAATCATTAAACGATGTGACACCACCAAATTCCTACAAAAACTCAACTTAGTACATCCGAGCATCCAATTTACAGCATAGGAGGTAAACAACAATTCCTTACCTTTTTTAGATGTAATGGTCCACCAACATCCAGATGGCAATCTTTCAACCAGTTTACCGCAAAACTACTCACACTGATCGCATCTTACACTATTTAAGCAACCATCCAACTTCCCACAAAACTAGCTGCATAAGAACATTGTTCAAGAGAGTCAACACACACTGCAGCACAGAGACAGCTAAATCCAAGGAGAAAGCTTACCTTTACCACGTATGCAAACAAAATGGCTATCCACCTAAATTTGTCCAATAATGTTGCAAGGATAATACACCACATTCAAACCGTGATTCACAGAACACCACAATCTGGGCAACCATCCTTTATATCTACGGGGTCTCTGAAGCAACTGCTAGAATCCTGGCACCATATAATACCAACATTGTGCACAGACCCAGCCAAACTTTACATTCTAAAGTAATGCGCTTCAAAGGATCCGTTATCCAAGGACAATTTATCATCTATTATCTACAAAATCAACTGCAACAAATGCTCTTGCAATTATATCGGAGAAACATCCAAAAGACTAAAAACCAGGATACATGAACATATTCTAGCAGTTAAAAGACAAGAACAACGCTCCCAAGTCTGGGCCCACATAACAGAACATGACCATACCTTTGATTTAAAACAATAATTAAAAACATATTCAAACCCCTGCCCTAACCCATCAAACCAGATCAGATTGCTCAAATAAATACGTTTTTAGATCGCGCTGGAAGGAGCGAAGGGTCGGGGGCCATCCGGAGCTCAACCGGCAAGCGGTTCCACAGGTCTGGCGTGCCCACAGAGAACGCCCTCCCCCTGGGGGCCACCAATCGACATTCTCTGATCGGAGGCACCCTGAGGAGGCCCTCTCTGTGGGAGCGCACTGGACGGAGGGAAGTTGACGCCGGCCGCAGGTGTTGCCGTAGGTAATCCAGACCCATGCCATGTAGGGCTTTGTAAGTCATTACCAACACCTTGAATCTCACCCGGAGGGCAACCGGCAGCCAATGCAGCTCGCAGAGCAAAGGTGTAACATGGGAGTATCGGGAAACTCCCAGCACAACTTGCGCGGCTGCATTCTGCACCAGTTGGAGCCTCCGAGTGGTCCTCAAGGGCAGCCCCATTCCAATTGAACTAAACGACAGACAAAATTCTAACACAACAATGATAACTTGCATAACCAACACACCATCTGACACTTCTACACATAAAGACAACACCACTTCTGACCACAACACCCAAGACACAATCTTGCAACTTCACTAAATAACCACACACAACAAAACAAACACACACAACACCCAAAGAACAGAATGTTGAGACCACGATCAAAACTGAAATCTGTCCCACCATGCACAATAAAACAAAAAATAACAAGCCAGATCAAACATCCCACAAAACCACTCACAACTGACAACCACAACACTTACTTTCATTCAAACACACCAAACAACCGTGGAAAACAAGACAGACACACACAACAACCACACACTAAGAGTCTTAAGATCTGACAAGTCAAACCACACAACAGAGTCGATTTTGCAGCAACCAGGCAAAGAAACACGAAGGAGAGCAAATTGCTTACACACACCACGAGGACATCTGCTCCCTTCCACAGCAGAATCAAGCCTGTGATGACCACACGCGAGGGAACGAGACAACCTCCTTGACTCTACTTCGAACGAAGAGCCTGTCAGCCAGCCCATGACTACACGCAGCACAACGAGACTTACACGCCTGACAGCTGATATGCGCCAATCAGCTGCTAGGCGTGACTCTTTAAAAAATCAACCAGAGACTGGCCTTTTCTAGCAAAGCCGGAACCACTCTAATTATAAACGAGCGAGCTTGTCACGAACAGGCCACACCCACATTCCACAATTTGACTGTTATAATTGCCATACAAGTGTATGTAATGACTCCCTTATCATTCAGCCCTTGCTCTGATGATGTCAACAGCTTGTTGATGAAAGCTCAGCAATAAAGAAGAATTTTCTCTTATATCCCAGAGTTCATTGCTTTTATTTTTACTAACTTCAAATGTCTACACCTGGAATTCCATTTTTTAAATTTATTTTATATTTCTCTCCCTCTCCCCCCCCTCCCTCCCCCTTCCCCCTCTCTCTCTCTCTCTCTCTCTCTCTCTCTCTATATATATATATATATATATATATATATATATATATATATATATGTGTGTGTGTGTGTGTGTGTGTGTGTGTGTGTGTATATATATATATATACATATATATATATGTGTGTGTATGTATATATATATACATATATATATATGTGTGTGTATGTGTATATATATATACATATATACATATACATATACATATACACATATACACATATACACATATACACACACACACACACACATATATATATATATATATATATATATATATATATATATATATATATATATATATATATATATATATATATGTTTTATATACATATCCTGAAATATATACAGGCTTAGGGTTAGTGTATTGAGCGTAAATATATGGGGGAGACAATTATTGGTAATTATATCAATGTTTCTATTTATACAAAAAATAGAAAAATACAATGGTCTGTAATGTTTTAATGTTGATGAAATGTTATGGGTTCTCTGATATTATTCAAAACTGACTCACTTGTCCTAAAGTTATTCTCAAATGCCTTATTTTTCCCCACATTTTATTGCTAATTGTTGTGCTCATTATTGCTGTTACTTTTTACAATTTATTTCATTTTCTATAAAATTCCTACAAAGCATTCAGAGGGGAATGTAGGTATTGAGTAGATTGTACGCTTTTTTTCTGAAGAGTAAATGTTTTCCTGGTTTTTACAATACATACCATTCTTCACATTTCAGACTTGTTTTAAAGCAGATTTGTTTCTTGCAAATTATTAATTGAATTCATTGCTTCCCCTTGATTATATCATATATTTTGCTAAAGGTTTTGAAGTAGTAAAAAGCTGAAAACATCATAAGCTATTTTCTAAAACAATTAGCAAAATGTATTGTCAGAATATTCAGCTGCATTTAATTAACCAGCCAGTAATCCATTATGTGCATTCAAAGAGAGAATGTTGTTTAAATAATGCTGTGTTAAATAATGCTAAAAGGAGCTCAGATTTTATAACTCAGCCAGTCTTCTTGGCTATTAGAAGTAGTGGCTTTTTAAATTTTGGGCTGACTGAACATAACTGGCAAACTTCTAAGCATCCCCTGGAATACCCAACACAGGTTACATTCTGTTCTGCCAGAAGAATGACCTTGTTATAAGCTTGGCCTTGTTTTTAAGTAAAAAGAAAAACCCCAACCAACCAAACAATATGACAAAGTCTGAAGAGTGCCTATATTTATTCACTCAGTTGCCAAGTTCAGTTTGAACAGGTATAAGAAAGTTGTATGTTAAGTTTTGCTGCTATCTTCTTTTTTTAAATCTCTCTAGAGTGAGCACCTTCTCAGTGAGGTCCCTCCTGAGTGGTTCACAAGATACTTGGAAAAGGTGAATGTGGTTTCTTTTCTATTTGTCTTGTTATGCAAGAGGCCTTGAGAAAAAGGCATTGGAGGTGATTCAAACAGAGTTGGAGAATAATATCTTCCGTTACAGGTAAAGAAAAGGATATTATTCCTCATGGATAGAGTTTCATACACAAATTGATATTTGGTCCAAATTGGCTAAACCCACATTTCATACTTGATTTGATTTAAGCGGTTAGCTTTGTCCAACTTAGTTTAGTATGGTCAGGAGGTAGGAAAAACCAATGCATTCATCTCTGATGGTTAGTGTGCGATAACTGAAGACATATAAGGGTGGTTGCCCATGATACTACCCCAAATTATTTAATGTGTATATTGTATGAAGTGCTATTTTTGTGTAAATTAACTTATTGCCTGTCCATTCCAATGGAATGCATGCATGAATTCTGGAGATGGAAATCAGAATAACAAATGAAAAGCCAACAGCTCAGAATGCTTTTCTTTATCTCTGCCTTTCCTTTTGTAGTTCCGGGAGCAAATTGTTCAAGACACCGTTAAAATGCTTGAACAGAAGTTGAATGACAAGCTGCTTCTTTCTAACCAGCTCCCAAGGTCCATGAACAATTCAAGACACCAAACTCCTGCAAGTTCCTTGGTGCAAGGCAATTCCTATGACTGGCTGCTCTCCTGTAATAATTGTCAAAAGCCCATAGTGGGGATTCGCTACCAGTGCAGGTAGGGGATTAAAATGCAAATGTGCATGGTTTTCTAGGAGGTTAGAAACTGGTGTTCTGAAGTTTTCTAGTGACATTTGTTCGTGATGTATGTAACAAAAATGGTCTAATCATTATGTAGCCAAACTGAAAACATGGGATATCTCATGGAATCAAATATAAAGTTGGTGATATTTCTTGAATAGTTGGAAGAATAATTTTCACATTCTTAATAAAAATTTTGCTTAAAAAATATTATATTTTGCCTGTATTCCCTTTTCCTTCTTTAGCAAAAACAAAGAGAAATTGGGCAATAATATTGCATGATACTACATTGGCAAAAGGAGTAGTTCTCATTTGTATTTATGATTTATTTACTGAGAGTGATGCTGTCCAATCACATATAACTTGTGTTTATATTACATTAATACAGTAAATAGAGCTTAAGACGCAATATGAAACACAATAACATTTGATTTACTCAGGTGAACTTGTTCAGGAACTACCAGAATTTATGCAACCCCCACGGCTCTCTGGAAAAAAAAGTTTTAAATACTTTCAGGAATATTAACCATTCTAATCTTTCTTCCCATTCTGATCTCTTACTACTACTTTGCTTTGGCAAGAAGATTTGCTTACAAGAGTTTTCTAAGCTATTATTTATTTGCTGCTCCTCTCACTGATAAAGCATTTCTGAGCAACTTACAGACAATAAAAAGATAAATACAGAAATAACTAAAATTGCTAATACTATATAAAAATTTAGATATTCTTTTACCTCATCAGTGTTCTCCAGTGATCCATGCCCCCCACAAGGCCTCAAGCCAACTGGCAAAACCATGTTTTTATATACTTCCAGAAGGGTGGACATGTGGGAGCTTTTAAAGGGTTGAGGCCATAGCAGAAAAGGCTTTTCTCGTTGACCCTGCCAGCTGGAAAATTTGTCCACACAAAATGTTCTGCAGATAAAAATACCTATTTATTAACTCTTTTTTAAGCTTGTAAATCTACTTCCTATTCAGTTTTCCAGTCAATTGGGAAAATGAAACCCTTGGTTTCATTTTATATCTTCCCCTAAGATTTTATCCAAATATATTCTACTTATAAATAAACTGTGATATCAATATATCAGCACAACTGGGAAAGCTGGTTAGCAGATATCTAAAAGAGTTAATAAAGGGAAAAGGTCAGTAATTCACCAGATTGTCTTTCTTATTTTCTCAGTGTCTGCCCAACCTATAACATCTGTGAATTGTGTGAGGCAGGATTATATTTCCATGACCCTAACCATGTCTTTCTAAAACTGAGGAGGCCCACCTGGCGCATTTCAGACACACACAGTCTTGGACAGCTGTCATCTCCGCTTGCCACTTCAGAGCAAGTCAAGTAAGCACCAAACATGTTTCCATTGTGAGCCCCTTTGAATTGTTTATATTTAGAGTGGTCATGATAATGAATATATAAACAGTGAAGAAAGCTCATGGAGGATATCAACCTGGGAAATTCAACATCTGGTTTCCCTCCATGCCTTTCTTTCACCTCTAGTATAGCTCTACTGAAATGGCAAAGACTCCATCTTGATATTGGACAAAATTAGATACCTGATTCAACTCTAAATAGAAAAGAAGCAGAGGAACATTTGAGCAACAAGGGAATGCCCTGTTGTTCAGGGAGAACTGGATGATGATTGTAGATGCCCTACTGAAATGGACAAAGGCTAATGTTTATGATAAAAGTAGTGCTTTGTTTTGGGGGTAGTAGAGGTGCATTTGTTTTACTTTGTTTTATTAAGCCTAGAAAAAAGTTTGCAGATTCCTAAAATGAATTTGCTGCTGAAAAGACAGCAACCAACAATGATATGTTTTTTGGATATCATGAAAAGGATGCTGGCTTAGTGCCAGTGGGTCCTCTAACCATAGATTGTAAACTTAAAGCATTCACATTCAAGGGACTTTTCGGAAGTCGTGCTAAGCTTGCATGAAGAGTTCTAGATCATTACAGGGGGCTGTTAGGGATATGGAAAAAGGGCACTAGAATGGTTTCAACATTAGGAGCCTTTTGATTCCAGATATGTCATTTTGTTCCTAGGAGATATCCGGCTCCACATGTTCTCTAGCAAAATTAATACCTTGTTTCCAATTGTTCAGATTCCAGAAGCAGATAGACAAGCATTTCCTGAAAGCAGAAAAACAGCGCTTACGAGGAGAAAAGAAGCAGCGTAAAGCTGAAGCACGGGAATTCAAGAAGCAGCTGAAATTGCATCAAAAGTTTAATCTATGGAACTCAGTTCATGCTCTTGACAATAATGCTGCAAAATCTGAGAGCCTACAATCCAGTACACTTCTGTAAGCAAGCCTGGACCTGGCTTAGGTTTGGAAAGCACATTCTGCATACTCGGTGTTGGCTTTTAATGGACTATGACACAGGTCGGCAACCTGCGGCTCCGGAGCCGCATGCGGCTCTTTGAGCCGTCTCTTGCGGCTCCCAGCCGCCCGGTGCGCGCGCACCTCTTCCAACGGGCAGTGGTGCGCGCGCACCTCTCCAAATGGAGAGTGGCACCGCCCGTTTGGAGAGGTGCATGCGCACCTCCCCGAATGGGCGGAGGTGCGCGCGCACCTCCCCAAACCTTTGGAGAGGTGCGCGCGTACCTCCGCGCGAATGGGCAGCGGTGCCGCTCTTTCAGGAAGCCCGCCTCGGCCCGTCTGTGAAGCTGCCGAAAGCGGCAGCTTAGCAGACGGGCCGCGGCAGCTTCCGCAAAGAGCGGCGCCCCTGCCCATTCCGAGAGGTGCGCGCGCACCTCTCCGAACGACCGGAGGTGCGCGCGCACCTCCCCAAACCTTTGGGGAGGTGCGCGCGTACCTCCGCGCGAACGGGCAGCGGTGCCGCTCTTTCAGGAAGCTGCCGCTTTCGGCAGCTTCCTGAAAGAGCGGCGCCGCTGCCCCTTCGCTTTCGGCAGCTTCCTGAAAGAGCGGCGCTGCTGCCCCTTCGCACGGAGGTACGCGCGCACCTCCCCAAAGGTTTGGGGAGGTGCGCGCGCAACTCCGGTCGTTCGGAGAACGGGCAGCGGTGCCGCTCTTTCAGGAAGCTGCCGCTTTCGGCAGCTTCCTGAAAGAGCGGCGCCGCTGCCCCTTCGCTTTCGGCAGCTTCCTGAAAGAGCGGCGCTGCTGCCCCTTCGCACGGAGGTGCGCGCGCAACTCCGGTCGTTCGGAGAGGTGCGCGCGCACCTCTCGGAATGGGCAGGGGCGCCGCTCTTTGCGGAAGCTGCCGCGGCCCGTTTGCTAAGCTGCCGCTTTCGGCAGCTTCACAGACGGGCCGCGGCGGGCTTCCTGAAAGAGCGGCACCACTGCCCATTCGCGCGGAGGTACGCGCGCACCTCCGGTCGTTCGGAGAGGTGCGCGCGCACCTCTCGGAATGGGCAGGGGCGCCGCTCTTTGCGGAAGCTGCCACGGCCCGTCTGCAAAGCTGCCGAAAGCGGCAGCTTTGCAGACGGGCCGTCGCCATCGGGCAACCGGGAACCGGTTCCATCTCATTTTTTTAAAAATGGCAGCCGCGTGCGTCCGCGCATGCGCAAAAAACCTTTTTGCGCATGCGCGTGCATGGACACACGCACGCGGCTCCCTCTTTTTTTAATTTGTGATGGAACCGGTTCCCAGTGGCTCTTTTTCTTTTTTAGGTTGCCGACCCCTGGACTATGAACTCCTTTTCTAGCCAACTCGTGATTTGTGCATTTGTGGTATTTTCAATATCTTTAACTTCCTACTTCTCTAAAAACATACTTTTAAAAGATTACTAGACAAATTGTGATTCATTGGGTCATCATTTCGGAGATATTTCCTTAACAGAAGAGAAACAGAGTGACCAAGAACAAAACTGGAAGTGAGAAGGACTTTGATTTCCTGCTGGCTTTATCATACTAATTGCACTCCAGCAGCCAATGGTGGGGATCAGTCTTCCCAGCCTGTAGAGTGAACAAAAATAAAACACAAAGGCAGAAGACAACTTTGTCTTTTCTCCTTCTGGATATCACAATGGATCTCAAATTTTGAACGCGTTCTGTAGGTTAGCTAGTTGAGGAAACTTGGTTCCAAAATGGTTCCCCTAGGCCTGTTTTGCCAGGCCATTAAAGGTTACAGGAATGTTAGAATGGTTAATGAGCATGCAGATTTGGAATTTTACTGATTTGTCTCTGGTTTCCTCCATTTCACAGTTCTCTGCAGCGATGCCCAGTTGTGTCAACTCTGAGTGCCGCCTTTGTAGATGAGAATTTACCAGATGGAACTCGCCTCCCACCAAAGATTATCTTCATGAAGCATTGGCGTATGAGGAACACAGGCAACATGGCATGGAGCTCAGATACCAAGGTGTTTTTCAATGTTTAATTTGTAAAAATACATGCTAAAATCTAGATTGGCAGAGAGCCTGCTCCCATTGCTCATCTCCTTTAGCCCTTTCTGCATGAACATTGGGAAGGTACTTTGAAAGTGCAGTATACTTTGTGGCATGTTTTGGACTGAGTCCTGCTATTATTTTGTTTTCTGCTATTCCAATAAATAATGGATCTCAAGCATGTAATTTGCTTATTTATGAAAGGTTTATTTTAAACTCTCAGCCACCCAATTTGGTGTTTTGGCTACACTGTTCAAAACAAAAGCTATGGTTATATGCTGCTTTTGTTCTGAGTAAATGGGAACTGAAGGATTCATTTTAATGAATCAGAGATGCCCAGATCGCAGAACTGTATACATTCAATCGGAGAATTGTGAATTGTCTCTTAAGTGTTATTAGTCTATTTCATCATCACTTGTATATCAAGATTATCTAATAATTTTCTCTCTGCAGCCCTAGGATTCTTGAGAATTAGGCTTTTATGTTATAGTCTCAGATACTTAGATGGAAGATTCTGATTCTTCTTCATAGTAATTTTTCTTTGTATTGCATGTAGTGCCTGAGAGCCACAGAATGAAGTTCAAATCTGAATGGAAGTTTGAATCTCTGTTTACCAGCATTTACTTAATGAAGATCTTATAGGACAAGGCCTAAAAACATTGATACATGACCAGTCTGGAAAGCTCACAATAAAATAATGTTTTTCTTTTCTGTTCATATTTCAGCTAAAATTCATGTGGGGAAACATAACTCTGGTGTCTTCTGGAAAAAAAGATGTGATTGTGCCTTCCCTACTTCCTGGAGAAGAGGGGATTGTTTCAGTGGAGTTTGAAGCCCCACCAGTGGAAGGAACCTATACATCTCACTGGAGGTTATCACATAGGGGGGAGCAATTTGGACCCCGGATCTGGTGCAGTATTGTGGTTGACTCTTCTTCCACAACTTTTTGTCCTGACCATGGCAAATTGATGCCTACTGTTTGCCAGAATAGTAGATCTCTTTACAAAGAAGAGGTAAGGCCCTCGTATACCTGGGTGTATTTAAGTCTGTCATTTTTTTCCTCTCAATATTTTTCCCTCCACATTTTGTAATTCTACTACATCTCTGCCTTCTTCTTTTTTTGCCTTTTGTCTGTATTGCCTCCACTCAGTGGCCCCTCTTCTTTAATGTGCATATTCTCTTCTGATTCAAATATAAATCCTAGAATCAATCAGCTTATTATCCTTTGGGCTGTTAGTTAATTTGTTTTAACAGTTTGAATCATTCAGATAAGTTACTCATGAAACAATCTGTGCTTGGGATAACGTTCGGATGTAACAGTCGTCTGTAGGTCCACCTCAGTTGGGCTCAAAATTGAAGAGCTAGAAAGAAAAAATAAAGTGTATGCACCATTTCTTTTCCTCTTTGGCAAACAGAATTATATGTTTGGGAGAAGTAGGGTTTTGTCAATAACATACTTCTATCAGCTGAAAGAGCAGGAACTCATTGGCAAAGTACATTTTAAATACCAAAATCCTAGATTTAGCCCCTAACGTTTTCAGGTATAACTGAAAAAAGGAGATCTTAACCTGATAACATAGAAAGCAGCCTGCTAATCAGTCCATACTGGTTGAAGATTATGAGAGTTGTCACCCAAAACATTTGCAAGGCTCTTTACAGATCTTTTCAGGATCAATTGATCGGTCTGCATGAGATAGGATCTTGTAAACATCCATTTATCCTATTAACTTCGTTCTAAACTAATTGAAAGATTGTTGTTCCATCTATTTCTCAGCTCAGTAATATAAGGGATATATGATTTTTTTAAAAAGTAAAATAATATGCAACTTCTGAATGAACAAAACAATGGAGAAAGTGCTAGTGTCACTTATTTTTTTTAGAAAATACAAAGATGTATTAAAAATCATTTTTGCACATTTATTTTGCACTTTTGTTTAGCTGAAAAAGATTCAGACTTTTTTATATTAATCTAGAATAACAAATGAAAATGTCAAGATCAAGGTAATATGGAAGATGTACTGCATTATAAATGATACAATGAAGTGCCCGAGTAAAAGAATTTGCCTCAAAATCACCTTGGAGGAGCATTCTTCAGTAATACTTCTTTTCTCTAGGAAAGAGCATCAGAATTCAAGGGAGAAATAAGTTTGGCCAACCGAGTTGCTTCATCAAAGATGAAAAGAATCCTCAGTGCTAGAGAGTTCTACATCCCATCACTTGATCTTCTCACAGCCCAGGTGAAATGTCTGGTATAAACCAAAATTCAAAATGTATTCAGAGGAAATTTTCCATACAGTTTTCTCTGTCATTAAATTGTTCACCTTGTGTTCTTTCCATTAGGATTTGCTCTCCTTTGAATTGCTGGACATTAACATAGTGCAAGAACTGGAGCAGGTCCCTCGTAATACTCCTGTTGGTAAGTATTCTCTGTGCCCAAGAAGGCTTTTGGATGAGAATTGTGACAAATACATTCTCATCCTGCTTTCTCAAGACAGCATGTGTAATTGGCATTATTGGATATCTGCCAAGGCCCATAGTTCTCCAATAGGGGATTCTCTGCCAATTCCTGGCATCCTCTGGAACTGCTGCTGCTCCTTGCAAAATTACTGTTTTTTGCCTGGTATATTAAGCAAGCACTGTGCTTGTTTGCTTATTGTGGAAGATTTTCAGGTTTCTCACAGTATGGAACTGTAATGAGATTTTAATTTGCAAGCCTTAGTCCCCTCTTGTATTAGTTTCCTCAAAGTAAGAATAGTTGGTCAGCACCTGCTAGCTTTGATAGAGGTGTCAAACTGCCGGCCCACGGGCCAGGCGTGTCATCAGGAAACCGTGCCCACCCCGTTGGCAATGGAGAAAAAGCTCCGATATGATGCGTGACGTCACATGACATTGTGAGTTTGACATGTCTGCTCTAGGCCAACATATTACGATGTATTTACCATATTATCCCTGACTGAATGACAGCTGAACTGAACAGGATAAATTTGTGATCCATATGATCTGTGATGCTTAACTAATCATTTCTCTCAACTTCTGAAAATCTTTAATTCTTTCTATTTGGTACTAGGCATGTTTAGTCCTTACCTGCTGACCAGTCCACTTTCTTTCCTACAGATGAGGCAGTGGAAGGAATCTATAAAAATAGTTTCAGAAATATATATATATATATATACCGTATTTTTCGGACCATAAGACGCACTTTTTCCCCCCAAAAGTGTGTGGGGGGGGAAACGAGGGTGCGTCTTATGGTCCGAAGGTGATCCGTATGGCCAGCCCCAACCTCTGCAAGTGGAGCACGAATTGGCATGTGCTGAGAAACGCCGATCTCATGCTCCTGCAATCTGCCTTGCTCAGTTTCAGCTTCCCTTGCTACAAGAGAAAGCAGGCTGAAACGGAGTGAGGAAGATTGCCAGGAATGCGAATCGGCTGATCTCACGCTGCTGCAATCTCCCTCGTTTCAGCCTGCTTTCTCTTGTAGCAAGGGAAGCTGAAACCGAGCGAGAGAGTTTGCAGGAGCGCGAGATCGGCCGATTCGCATTTCTGGCAATCTCCCTCGCTCCGTTTCAGCTTGCTTTCTGCAAGAGAAAGCCGGGCCGCAGGGCCACTTCCGCAGGTACTGCTCTAATGCAGAGAGGGAAGGACAAAGAGGGAGGGAAGGAAGGAAGGAAGGGACAATGGGAGAGGGAGGGAGAGAAAGAGAGAGAGAGAGAAAGAGGGAGAGAGAGAAAGAAAGGGAGAGAAATAGAGGGAGAGGAAAAGAGAGGGAGAGGAAGAAAGGGAGAGAGAGAGAGAAGGAGAAAGAAAGGGAGGGAAATAGAGGGAGAGAGCGGGAGAGAGGGAAAGAGAAAAATAGGGAGAGAAAGGGAGATGGAGAGAAAGGGAGAGAGAGAGAGGAGAGAGAAAGAAAGAGGGAGGGGGAGAGAGGGAGAGAAAGAGAAGGAGAGAGAAATTAAATTAGTAACATGATTGTTAGGTGAATCTGGTTTCCCCACTAACTTTGCTTCTCAGAAGGTTGCAAAAGGCAATCACATGACCCTGGAACAATGTGACCATCATAAATATGAATCGATTGCCAAGCATCCGAATGTAAATCACATGACCCTGGGGATGCTGCAACAGTCATAAGTGTGAAAAATGGTCATGTCACTTTTTTCAATGCCGTCGTAACTTTGAACAGTCACTAAGTGAATCATTGTAAGTCAAGGACTACCTGTAATTTATCATTTTTTTTCCTTTTTTGTTGGGGGGTCAAGTTTTTGACACCTTGCTGGGCGACTGGTGGTACTCGGACATTGCCTTGTACTAAAAGTGGTACAATGGATGAAAAGGTTGAAAAGCCCTGTTTTAGTATACCGGTACTATTTGGTTAAGAATTTTTTTTCTTGTTTGCCTGCTCTAAAAACTGGGTGCGTCTTATGGTCCGAAAAATACGGTAAAAGGTTATGATTCTTCCTTGTGGTGTCATCCTTATCTTGCTTTTCCAGATTCCATACAGGGGCCAAGTCCATACAAAAGCCATGATTGCACTCCTGTGCCAAAAACAGCTGACTTAGATCAGAAACAAGAAGAGAATGAGAAAATCACATACGAATTATTGCCTGGTAAGCAGTGAGAAGCACTGAAATGGCCCTAAGAATTTTCTGTTCTTCCATTGGGTTTCCTTATCAGGTAGAAGCCAGCAGTCTCGGCTAAGAACTGAATGACCAAGCATTTTAATTGGCTTTATTATTGACAAATCGACTTTGCTGCAAAGCTGCTAGCTTTAGAATTTGAAAAAATTACCAGGTAGTTTTAGCAATACTGGAAAATGATTGCAAGGTTGTATGCACTTAGTAAAAGCTGCATTATAAAACAAGATAATCCAAGTTGTTTTCAACTGATTTTCTAGTTTTGTGTTTTGTATCTTCAGCTTTTTTCTTACACTATATAGCCCCTGCTTCAAGACACCCTTTATCCCTTGACAGCCATGATATGCTTGGCTCAACATAAGTCTTTATTATTAGGCTTGTGTTCAAATGCTTTAAAACCTCAGTTTCATAGACCTAGAAATTTTAGGTATTTCTAATTTTTGTATAAAAGCTGCATTATGGAGGTACTAAGATCTGCCTCCAAATCAAACTCTTGAAAATTGATGATTTTGTGAAGACCCTGTTCTTGCAACCCTGTAGGTTGAATGGTAATAGGCTTCCTCTTGGTGTGTCTCACTGCTTGAAGTACTTACATTCGTTAGGTAAAATGAATTAGATATAAATGATTACCAACAATTAAACGCAAACTCTCAATATCTATGACAGCTTACTCCATTCTGAAATTTTTAGTAAATACTGCCAATAATATTAATCTGTAGATGCTGAAGTCAGCAAAGGGAAGGCTGAAAATTCAGGAAACCAAGAAGAAGGAGAGGAAGACATGAGTGGAACCCAGTTTGTATGTGAAACAGTCATTCGTTCTCTCACCCTAGATGCTGCACCTGATCATCAGCCCCCACAAAAAAAGAAGTCTTTTCATAGTGAGCGCTTTCAAATACCTTTTGAAAAACTAGCATATTCAGAAAATACCTACAACGTAATTGATCATTTCCTCTTTTTTTGTTATTGTTGATTAGATTCTCTACAAACATTATCCAATATTGCCCACTGCAGCCCAGAGAACAACGATTCCATTAACCCTGTTTCAGAGGAATTAGAAGCCAGAGTACCAACTCCTGAATTTGGTAAGATTTCACTAAATTACTCACAGTTGATGAGAGTTTGGTGTACAAATTAAGGCATCAGGCTGGAAACCAGGAGTCACAAACTCATCTTAGGTGTGAAGCCAGCTGATGACATTGGGCCAGCCACTTTCTTTCAGCCTTTAGAAGTAACATCAGTAAACCACTTCTGAAAATCTTTTTTAAGAAAACTGGAGGGATTTAGTTCAGGCAGTGAACAGAATTCAAAAGCTGACTTGATGGCACACACACAGACCACACATTCATAGTTTCTATTTTCCGTTCCTCTCCAAGATACATATTTGAAATGTAGGTGACTACCTATGATGTAGGGACACGGTGGCTCAGTGGGTTAGGACGCTGAGCTTGTCGATCAGAAGGTCGGCAGTTTGGCGGGTCGAATCCCGAGTGCCGCGTAACAGAGTGAGCGCCTGTTACTCGTCCCAGCTTCTGCCAACCTAGCAGTTCGAAAGCACGTAAAAATGCAAGTAGAAAAATAGGGACCAGTACGGTGGGAAGGTAACAGCCTTCTGTGCGCCTTTGGTGTCTAGTCTTGCCGGCCACATGACCACAGAGACGTCCTGGGAAAAGCGCTGGTTCTTCGGCTTTGAAACAGAGATGAGCACCAGCCCCTAGAGTCGGAAACTACTAGCACGCATGTGCGGGGGAACCTTTACCTTTTTTACCTATGATGTGGGTGATAGGGAATAAGTTTTTACTTTATGAGGGTTGTGGCTTGGGTATACCTACAAAAGAGAATGATGAAGGCATTGTGGAAAGGACTGCAATATTGACATTTATACTGAAACACTATTGCCTGTGTTCTACTAGAAAATCTTCCAGTGCGAGATGATGAAGAAACAAACGGAGGAGAAGCTGACAATGATATTCAGGATGAAGTCAGCAGTCAGGCATCTTCTCTTTCTGAAGATTATATCATTGTCCTTCCAGAATGTTTTGATACTAGTCGTCCTCTGGCCGAGTCAATGTACATTTCAGCACTCTCTCAGTCAAATTTAGAAAACGTGAGCACGGCTCCAGCAAATCCTGAAGAAAGCCACAGATCAGTGAATAGCACCAGTGATATATTGATTACCTCTCAGACCCTTGATGAAGTGTCACTGACCCCTCAGACTGTGGAACCACAGCCAATAAGGTACCATATAAATTAAGAATAATCCAGAACCTTAAGATTTCTTTATCTCCTATAATTATAAGTATCCTCCCAAAGAGAAGTGTTGATTTTTGAATGTACAGGTGAAACTCGAAAAATTAGAATATCGTGCAAAAGTTCATTTATTTCAGTACTGCAACTTAAAA
The DNA here is from genome assembly GCF_947247035.1 of Vipera ursinii. NCBI lineage: Eukaryota > Metazoa > Chordata > Lepidosauria > Squamata > Viperidae > Vipera > Vipera ursinii. Next base: position 48,385,247 of record NC_139517.1, read on the forward strand.
GTGGAAACTAATATATGAGATAGACTCATTACATGCAAAGCAAGATAGCTCAAGCTGTGATTTGTCATAATTGTGATGATTATGGCTTACAGCTCATGAAAACCCCAAATCCACAATCTCAGAAAATTAGAATATTGTGAAAAGGTGCAATATTCTAGGCTAAAAGTGTCCCACTCTAATAAGCTAATTAAGCCATAACACCTGCAAAGCGTTCCTGAGCCTTTAAATGGTCTCTTGATCTGGTTCAGTAGGAATCACAATCATGGGGAAGACTGCTGACCTGACAGTTGTGCAGAAAACCATCATGGACACCCTCCATAAGGAGGGAAAGCCTCAAAAGGTAATTGCAAAAGAAGTTGGATGTTGCCAAAGTGCTGTATAAAAGCACATTAATAGAAAGTTATGTGGAAGGGAAAAGTGTGGAAGAAAAAGGTGCACAAGCAGCAGGGATGACCACAGCCTGGAGAGGATTGTCAGCAAAAAGCCATTCAAAAGTGTTGGGGACTTTCACAAGGAGTGGACTGAGGCTGGAGTCAGTGCATCAAGAGCCACCACACAGAGACGGATCCTGGACATGGGCTTCAAATGTTGTATTCCTCTTGTCAAGCCGCTCCTGAACATCAAACGTCAGACGCGTTTTACCTGGGCTAAAGAAAAACAGACATGGTCTGTTGCTCAGTGGTCCAAAGTCCTCTTTTCTGATGAGAGCAACTTTTGCATCTCATTTGGAAACCAAGGACCCAGAGTCTATAGGAAGAATGGAGAGGCTGCAAGATGCTTTAAGTCCAGTGTGAAGTTTTCACAGTCTGTGTTGATTTGGGGAGCCATGTCATCTGCTGGTGTTGGTCCACTGTGCTTCATTAAGTCCAGGGTCTACCAGGAGATTTTGGAGCACTTCATGCTTCCTTCCGCAGACGAGCTTTATGGGGATGCTGACTTCATTTTCCAGCAGGACTTGGCACCTGCCCACACTGCCAAAAGCACCAAAACCTGGTTCAATGACCGTGGGATTACTGTGCTTGATTGGCCAGCAAACTCGCCTGACCTGAACCCCATAGAGAATCTATGGGGCATTGCCCCATAGAGAATCTATGGGGCATTGCCAAGAGAAAGATGAGAGACATGAGACTGAACAATGCAGAAGAGCTGAAGACCGCTATGGAAGCATCCTGGTCTTCCATAACACCTCAGCAGTGCCACAGGCTAATAGCTTCCATGCCACGCCACATTGAGGCAGTAATTGCTGCAAAAGGGGCCCAAACCAAGTACTGAGTACATATGCATGCTTATACTTTTCAGAGGTCCGATATTGTTCTATGTACACTCCTTGTTTTATTGATTGCATGTAATATTCTAATTTTCTGAGATTGTGGATTTGGGGTTTTTATGAGCTGTATGCCATAATCATCACAATTATGACAAATCACGGCTTGAACTATCTTGCTTTGCATGTAATGAGTCTATCTCATATATTAGTTTCCCCTTTTAAGTTGCATTACTGAAATAAATGAATGTTTGCACGATATTCTAATTTTTCGAGTTTCACCTGTATATACCAAGCCAAAATGTACACACAAATCCAAATGAAAAAACAGCCATCTGGAATTTTACGAGATTATAATAGATACATTATATTATAATGGAACTACCTAAATGTGTAGCATGGACCAATATCTCCAATTTTCATTCATTTGAGTTTTTGGTACATTATAAATACCTGATTATTTTTCTCTAACAGATTTCTTTCTGAAAACGAGAGTTCCCAAGAGGCAACTTTTCCCACTAGAGAGGAAGCCCTGTTGATTCCTGTCCAAATGAAAGAAGGTATTGTATTGCAATGTTCTACATGATAGACAGTGAGCAGGAGTTTCTAACTGTGAAGTCATTAGTTTTATAGATTGCGGCTCTCCAGAGATTTATGTATATTTGAGGAATACATATGTACGTATTGTTTTTATTAAACCCAGTAAATTTTACAAATTTGGTTTAAATAACACTATACTCTTTCCCTTTCTTCTGGAGCACACGGATAGATTCTTTTTTTTCTGTTCTTGCTCACATGTACTTTTATTTTCACTTTCTTCTAGAATTACAAAGAGATGGTCCTGAGGTTTCATCTCCAGAGAATATAAATAACCCATCAATGTATCCTGAATCTTCTAGGTAAAAAAAAAGATCAAATTGAGATTTCATTATGTGAATGACAATTGATTTTTTTTGTGAGAGATTTTTGATGTGTCAATTAGCCTTCTGTTTCTTCCTTTTTCAGAAATGTTGATTTAATCTTACAGTTGAACAAATCAATTGAGGCTTTAAAAACTGCACTGCTGAAGCAGGAAGCCAACAATGGCAAAAGAAACTAGAGCAGACAAATGGTTTTAAGAGAACAATGCAGTTGGGAGAGATCACTCACTACTCTTTGGATATAGAAAATGTTAAATGTTAATTTTAATTTCTGGCATCTTGAAGATGTTTGGTCACTGGATTGGAAACTATTGCTAGTTGGAGTAGGTTATACTGTGCTGGGTGGATCAGTAGTCTAATAGAGAAAAAGCCCTTTCTCTATATTTGTATGTTTTCAACTGTAATTTGATTTGCAGACATAGCCCGGGAAATAGCCTTGCGGGTGGCCTGGTGAAAGGGGCCTTATCAGTGGCTGCCTCAGCTTACAAGGCATTGTTTGTTGGGCAGGCCTCCATGGATCAGGTAAATAGATCATCTTGTCATCTTATGAGACCCAGGAAACATACCTTTTCTATGGTTGCTTCTGTTCTCTGGAACAACACCCCCCCCCAAAAAAAAGATACAACAGACCCAAGTCTTCTAGTCTTTTAAGACTTGGCTATTCTCTGATGTATTAGGGACCATTTGAGTGAGAAATCCCTTTTGGTTGTTTTATTATGTGTCGGGACATGTTTTTATATTTATATTTTGGGTTACTGTTGTATGGTGTGGGGGGGGGTTTCTCTTTAATTATTTGTGCTGCATGCTACCAAGTCACATTGCTTAAATTGTCTGGCCTTATAAAATTTAAAAATAAATAAATATAAATCATGCACTAATAATGGGAAGAGCAAGGAGGAGGAGTGTACATTTTGTAGTTTCATAATTAATCTTTTATATAAAGAATTCAGCATGCTGCTAGTTTTTGTGAATGCAAAGCTTGAGAACTGGGTGATATTGTACATTATTACAAAAAGGGAAAGAATATTGAGCATTGTAGAGATTATTCCAATTTAAATTTTACTGGGATGACTGCAGTTGGAGAATTCTATATGGAGCTTTGCATTTATTTGTTTGTTTCCTCTTTATATTGATATTTCTGTATTTTTCACCCTTCCAGGCTCTTTCTGTAACCAGTGAAAATCATATGGCTTCATTTCTGGCCCACCTACATGAAATGGGCTTCTGTGACAGACACCTTAATCTCCATCTATTGCAGAAACATAAATGTGACATGAATCTTGTTGTCACTGAGTTGCTGCAGCTGAGTCAGGGTGATTGGTATGAGAGTCCATACTGAACATTTTTCACTTGTGCATTAAAAAACTTAACAGCAACTGGCACCAGCAGCTTCTAGCTCCCTTCTGTCCTAAGCAGAGCCAAGATGGCTTCATTTTTATTTTTCAGCATATTATAATTCCTACCATCTCTATTGTCCTACAACTCAGGCATTAGAGTACCTTTTATTTTATTTTTTTCCAAACTGGTGAATGCCAGATTATAGATAGGAGAAAAGAAGCGATTATGCTCCAGAAATATAAATGGACTTGACCTTAGCAGCCAAAGTAGGCTGGCTGTTCTCCAATTTACTTTACTTCTCTTTTGGTCAAGCAATACTTTTATTCCACATTTACTGTTACGTTTCTTGCCAGGACACTGTCATTATCTGAAAACTTTGTTCTCATTAGGAAGATTCCATCAAAACCCCACAATTCCACTGTTCTCTGGTTATTTCCTTGTTAGAAGCAGAACTGAATTGTTTATTTGAATAATAATACTAAAAGTGTAGCTGTTTATACTACATAATTCTTTAGGGAAAAATTGATAGTGATTGCTCAAGCTGCTTGAAGGGTAGATAGTGAAGACACATTTGAGTGTTTAAAAAATTATTTTTGTAGACTTTTATCAGCCAGCAGTGTTTCACAGGAGTAAATACTGCTCTCACAAGCAGTATTCCTGATCTTCTCTACCCAGGTGTTAGACCAGATTGAAGTCCTTAAAAAGCAATATTTTAACAGCTCTTCAGCTTAACTATATTGCTAATACCTGATAGAAGGTTTTACTTAATATGTAAGAGAAAAAAAGACAAAAGTATGGATGAGTGATATTTAAGGAAAACAACTTCCTATGTCTCCATTAATCAGGACAGAGGATTCAAGAATCTGTGAGGAATTTCTGTCCGTATACTGAAAAAAATACTGCAAGGCTTTGATACATTTCTAAAGGTTTATAATTTTTGATTTGACTCTCAGGTGTTCCTTTGATTTTTTTTCGTATAGGATGAAAGGAATGTTCATAAAGCGTGCTAACAGTAATGGGACATACACAAGTACAGCTTTTATTTGACTTTGGTAGGAAATAGTTAATGATTGCAAGGGATTGAAATGACCAACATGAGAAAAGTTTCCTAACAAGAGGCAGACTGAGAAGCTGAGGACAAACTGCTTGTGCTGTGTATTGCTTATTTAATAAAAAATGTATGCAAACTGAATATCTGAATGGAAGAAGTAAGATCTGCAACTTCTCTTTGGGCTGATGAGGAAAACCTTTGAATTATTAGATCTTATTTTTAAAAAATTACTTTGAATTACTACTTTAATCAACTAATTTCTTGTTAGCTCTGATGACTGCTTCTTAAGTTTCATAAAAGGTGAAATTCTATTGGCTTTGTATGTTTTATGAGAAGTTGCATGATTGATAATTTAAACAATTCTGATATTTAAGATATTGCTTATTGCTTAGATTAAGCACTATGGTCTTTGAGATGAAAAATAAATATTAAAAATGCACAATATTAGGTTTCCCTTTGTGAAAATGTGTTCTTTGATCTTTAAAAAAGTGGGTAAAGTCACGGATTACAAAAGAAACATCTAGTAAAAGCAAAAGTGTTTCCATCCATGCTGCAATGACAACACTTGTAAATACTGTGAGGCATATTATTCTTTGTACCAGTTGTGTAGGTCCAAAGATTTCCTGAGCAAGTGAAAGGCATTTCTCTTGCTCTTTATAGATGCTGACATTAATTAAAGGTAAAGGTTCCACCGCACATACGTGCTAGTCGTTTCCAACTCTAGGGACTGGTGCTCATCTCCATTTCAAAGCTGAAAAGCCAGCGCTTGTCCGAGGACGTCTCCGTGGTCATGTGGCTGGCATGACTAGACGCCAAAGGCACATGGAAGGCTGTTACCATCCCACTGTAGTGGTCCCTATTTTTCTACTTGCATTTTGACGTGCTTTCGAACTGCTAGGTTGGCAGAAGCTGGGACGAGTAACAGGCGCTGACTCTGTTACGCGGCACTTGGGATTCGACCTGCCAAACTGCCGACCTTCTGATCAACAAGCTCAGCGTCCTAACCCACTGAGCCACCGCGTCCCTTGACATTGATTACCTATTGTCATATATATGACATTTTGTTAACTGTTGTGTGAATAATGAAATACTATTACAAAAATGTGGGCTGCAGAGTGGGTATTTTAGAAAGAAGTCAAACTGTCACATTCAAAAGGGGGGAATTGAAATGTGTACGTTTTATTAAAAAAGCAGGGGCTTGTTTTATACAAAGAAAATAAGAAATTAATTGATTTCTCAAGTATAATTTCTTTGCCAGCTGAAAGTTTCATCCCGTTTATTAACTAATCTTTAAAACAAATATCCAACATTTGTATAAATTCGGAAACATAGCATAAAAATGCCAGTAATCTTATTTACCCCTTCATGGATTACTGCCTTGTGGCAAAGGGGCTTGCGTAATTCAATGAAGCTATGAGCTATGCCGTGCAGGGCCACCCAAGACGGAAAGGTCATAGCAGAGAGTTCTGACAAAACGTGATCCACTGGAGAAGGAAATGGCAACCCACTCCAGTATCTTTGCCATGAAAACCCTATGGACAGTACCAAAAGGCAAAACGATATGACGCTGGAAGATGAGCCCCTCAGGTCGGAAGGCGTCCAATATGCTACTTGGGAAGAGCAGAGGGCTAGTACTAGTAGCGCCAGAAAGAATGAAGCGACTGGGCCAAAGCCGAAAGGATGCTCAGCTGTGGATATGTCTGGTGGTGAAAGGAAAGTCCGATGCTGTAAAGATTTTTTCTCCATAGGAACCTGGAATGTAAGATCCATGAATCAAGGAAAGCTGGACGTGGTCAAACAAGAGATGACAAGACTAAACATCGACATCTTAGGTATCAGCAAACTAAAATGGACAGGAATGGGTGAATTTAATTGAGATGACCATCAGGTATACTACTGCGGACAAGAATCCCTCAGAAGAAATGGAGTAGCCTTCATAGTCAATAAAAGAGTAGGAAAAGCAATACTGAGATACAATCCTCAAAATGACAGAATGATCTCAGTTTGAATCCAAGGCAAACCATTCAATATCACAGTAGTCCAAGTCTATGCCCCAACCACCGGTGCTGAAGAGGATGAAATTGACCGGTTCTATGAAGCCCTACAGCACCTTATAGAACTAACACCCAAAAATGATGTCCTTATCATCATGGGGGATTGGAATGCTAAAGTAGGAAGCCAAAAGATAACTGGAATAACAGGCAAGTTTGCCCTTGGAGTAGAAAATGAAGCAGGGCACAGGCTGATAGAATTTTGTCAAGAGAATACGATGGTCATAGCAAACACTCTTTTTCAACAACCCAAGAGACGGCTTTACACATGGACATCACCAGACGGTCAACACAGAAATCAGATTGACTATATGCTCTGCAGCCAAAGATGGAGAAGCTCTATACAGTCAGTAAAAACAAGACCAGGAGCTGACTGTGGCTCAGACCATGAGCTTCTTGTTGCAAAGTTTAGGCTTAAATTAAATAAAGTAGGGAAAAGCGCTAGGCCAGTCAGGTATGAATTAAATCATATCCCTGTTCAATATACAGTAGAGGTGACAGATTTAAGGAATTAGATCTGATAGACAGAGTGTCTGAAGAACTATGGACAGAGGTTCGCAACATTGTACAACAGGTAGCAACCAAAACCATCCCAAAGAAAAAGAAATGCAAGAAAGCAAAATGGCTGTCTGAGGAAGCTTTGCAAATAGCTGAGAAAAGGAGGGAAGCGAAAGGCAAGGGAGAAAAAGAAAGATATGCCCAATTAAATGCAGAATTCCAAAGAATAGCTAGAAGAGATAAGAATGCCTTCTTAAATGAACAATGCAAAGAAATAGAAGAAAACAATAGAATAGGGAGGACCAGAGATCTTTTCAAGAAAATTGGAGAGATGAAAGGAACGTTTCATGCAAAAATGGGCATGATAAAGGACCAAAATGGCAGGGACCTAACAGAGGCAGAAGAGATTAAGAAGAGGTGGCAAAATTACACAGAAGAACTATACAAGAATGAGCTTAACGTCCCTGACAATCACAATGAGGTGGTCACTGACCTCGAGCCAGACATCCTAGAATGTGAAGTGAAGTGGGCCTTAGAAAAGCTGAGCAACAACAAAGCTAGTGGAGGTGACAGTATCCCAGCTGAGCTATTCAAAATCTTAAAAGACGATGCAGTAAAAGTGGTACACTCAATTTGCCAGCAAATTTGGAAAACTCAACAGTGGCCACAGGATTGGAAAAGATCAGTTTACATTCCAATTCCAAAGAAAGGCAGTGCCAAAGAATGTTCAAACTATCGCACCATTGCACTCATTTCTCATGCTAGTAAAGTTATGCTTAAAATTCTGCAAGCTAGACTCCAGCAGTATGTGGATCGAGAACTACCAGAAGTACAGGCAGGATTTCGAAGAGGCAGAGGAACTAGAGATCAAATTGCCAACATACGCTGGATCATGGAGAAAGCTAGAGAGTTCCAGAAAAACATCTACTTCTGCTTCATTGACTATGCTAAAGCCTTTGATTGTGTGGATCATAACAAACTCTGGCAAGTCCTTAAAGAGATGGGCATACCAGACCATCTTATTTGTCTCTTGAGAAACCTATATGCGGGCCAAGAAGCAAGTGAGAACTGGACACGGAATCATTGATTGGTTCAAAATTGGGAAAGGCGTCCGGCAAGGCTGTATATTGTCGCCTTGCCTATTTAACTTATATGCAGAGCACATCATGAGAAAGGTAGGGCTAGATGAATCAAAAGTTGGAAGTAAGATTGCCGGAAGAAACATCAACAACCTAAGATATGCAGATGATACCACTCTAATGGCAGAAAGTGAAGAGGAACTAAAGAGCCTCTTGTTGCGAGTGAAGAAGGAGAGTGCAAAACTTGGGTTGAAACTAAACATTAAGAAAAGCAAGATCATGGCATCTAGCCCTCTCAATTTCTGGCAAATAGATGGGGAAGAAATGGAGGTAGTGACAGATTTTATTTTCCTGGGCTCCAAGATCACTGCAGATGGGGACTGTAGCCAAGAAATTAAAAGACGCTTGCTCCTTGGGAGGAAAGCCATGGCAAATCTAGACAGCACACTAAAAAGCAGAGACATCACCCTGTCAACAAAAGTGTGTATAGTCAAGGCTATGGTCTTCCCAGTTGCAATGTATGGCAGTGAAAGCTGGACCATAAGAAAGGCTGAGCGCCAAAGAATTGAAGCCTTTGAACTATGGTGCTGGAGAAGACTCCTGCGAGTCCCTTGGACTGCAAGGCGATCAAACCGGTCAGTCCTAGAGGAGATCAACCCCGACTGCTCTTTAGAACGCCAGATCCTGAAGCTAAAACTCAAATACTTTGGCCACCTAATGAGAAAGAAGGACTCACTGGAGAACAGCCTAATGCTGGGAAAGATTGAGGGCAATAGAAGAAGGGGATGACAGAGAATGAGGTGGCTGGATGGAGTCACTGAAGCAGTAGGCGTGAGTTTAGATGGACTCGAGAAGATGGTAGAGGACAGGAAGGCCTGGAGGAACATTGTCCATAGGGTCGCGATGGGTCAGACACGACTTCGCAACTAACAACAACAAATCTTATTTAGGAACGGATATACATTACCATATAACTTCCAGAACTTAATTCCAGGTCAGATAAAGAAAGGTTTCCCTGGGATTAAGTGTTCTGGAAAGGATTATTAAAAATTATGAGGAGGGATAATTTAAAATCTCATTGGCAAGATTCTCCTTCCAGGGGCTCACCAATAAAAGATAATTTTGATATAGCATCATCAAGATGAACTTCTTGACATCTGACTCCTAATCCTCATCTTTTCAGAGCCATTGCCTTCAGTCCAACTCGGAAAGTAAAATGCAAGATTTTCTGTGTGAACCTTGGTAGTCAAATATTGCTTCTATACCTTCTATAGGGTGAAAACCAAAAGCCTGTCTATTATTTCATCTACAGTATAATTCCACTGGATTAGTTGGAAGATCAGAAATTATAGACAGGCTAAATCCACCTTGCTAATGGCATTTGGAATTTCAGGGGCGCAGCCTGGTAATTCTCATTTGCACTTCTGCAACGAACGGATTTGCAAGGGAAAGGGTCTCTTGGAGGGAAGGGGGAGCTAAATTCCATTTAGTCAGGCCCAAGAGTGCAAACCTTGTGGAACCAAATGGTGACATTCTAATGTGATCACCATTTTAAATTATTTTATTTTAATTTTATTTATTTTTATTCCATTTATATCCCGCCCTTCTCCGAAGACTCAGGGCGGTTTACAAGCTTAGCAGTAGCCTTCATTCTATGTATATGCCTGCTTATTAGAGCTTTCACACACACCCCAAGTGGCATTATTACAAAGTCAGCTTAATTGCCCCTAACAATCTGTTGCTGGAAACATGCAGAGGATTATTTTGAGACCTTAACACTAGGTTTATGTTCATAACTTGGTGTGCCCAAGGTGGGTGAGCGCCTGTTACTCATCCCAGCTTCTGCCAACCTAGCAGTTCGAAAGCACGTAAAAAATGCAAGTAGAAAAATAGGGACCACTATGGTGGTGATGGTGGGAAGGTAACATCGTTCGTGCGCCTTTGGCGTCTAGTCATGCCGCCCACGTGACCATAGAGGCGTCCTCGGAGAAGCGCTGACTCTTCAGCTTTGAAACGGAGATGAGCACTGGCCCCTAGCGTCGGAACGACTAACACGCGTGTGGGGGGGGGAACCTTTACCTTTACTGCCGTTTTACCCTGCCTGAGACCGACAGCTGAATACAAAGTAGATTAAAAGAGAAATTCCAGCTACATCTAACTTCCAACTTCGCTTTAAAAAACCTTCAATCGCGCAGCGATTAGAACAATTGTAATAGATACTGAAACGAGGAAGTTTACCAAATTATTGAAAAACCACATAAAATTGAGAGCGGATTTATATTCTGAATTTAAAGTGAAAGTGAACCAGAGTCTCCGAACAGCGGAGCGAGCTCAGACACACTTCATAAGCGCCTCTTAAAATATGGAGCGAAATGCTAACAAATAGGAACCACAACCACTATTCAGTGGAGTGTCAATATTACACAAGCACTTCCTTTCACACCCTTCCAAGGTCCAAATTAATGTGAAAAGCGGAAGGTAGACGCTCAAGCGCGTGAGGGTGGCTAGTTGTATTCAAGCCACTCCTTTTATTTAACGCGACTCGCTTACGTCGCGCCTGCACCGTAGAGTGGGATAGGCTTGCAGCGTGTGGGAAGGGTAAGGTTGGTAAAGCTACGAGTTTGGGAGCTCTTCTTTGGGAGGAAGTGCTGCTGTTTTAGCGAACTTCACCTCTGCAGTTTTGAAACGAATTGATCTATTGCAAGGCTCCAATTCTCAACGCTACTTACTTTGGAATATTTCCACGAGCACTTTCAATGTTGAATAAACGAGCGCAAAGGATCACACTGTAAGTCACAAGGTTCGTTTTTTCTGTCAGTGTTTAACTTTGGCACCTCCCATTCCCGGGGGAAAAAAGTGCGGATCTGATTTTTTGCTGCGTCCCATGGTGAAGAATGCACCTTAATAGAACTGCTGAAAAAGAAGAAGTGGCGGCTGAGGGTGGAACTGCTTATTTCCCACCTCTTGCAAGAGGGTGGGAGTCGTGTGAACGGACGAGGCTGGCACCATTATAGCAGTTTATTTTCTGTTTCATGTCTATGATTGGCTGAGGAGTCCGAACGATTTAGCGTCTGCCTCTGGTCTTGGTGGGATACGGTGAGCAGATGCCCTCCTTAAGTTCTTCAGAAACCTTTCTAACGATCCACACACGACCCTCAATACTCTCCTGCCCCTTCAAACCATACTGCCCTGTTTTCTCCTCCCCCCTCACCGATTTATCTTCCATTCTTTGCTTTCGATCTTGTTTTCTCCTTTTTTAAACTATCACTCTTTCCTTCCTTCTTTCTTGAAACCTTTTGTTGGGCCATTATGAGGATTCAAAATCATCTTATTTCTTTCTGACTTCTTTCCCAACTTCTTTTAGATGAGTAATTTTTAATATACGTTGTTTTGCAGCAAAGAGTTTTGATATTTTAACACCATTATACTAACCAGAAAAATGTCCTGTTGGGAAAACGAGAACTTTGGTGAATTTCCTATTTGCTTGGAAGCAACCAATGTGGGGAGTGCTGATATTCTTTGTGAAGCGAATTCATCAATTTGTACTATTCAGATTGAATAGTGGAATGAAAAGTTAGCTCCAAGAAGGCAATCTGTTAGCTACTGTTTGTAGTTACATTTCTCAGATATGAACAAGAACTCATATTAAAGCATACACTATGCAGCTAATGAAGCCTAGGATAATGTGCATACGTAATTCTCACAATTAATTTATAATTAGGTCTGTTATGCAAAACCTAAACACTGGCTTAATGCAGTAGGTAAGTTGTGTAAACCCAGCTTGGTTCCTTGTTTTTTTTCCTATCTCATTTGTCAGTTGGTAGGCACATTTGTCAGTTGGCTCCCTTCTGGCCTTTCTTCAGCAATTTGATGGAATCTTTTCACAGTATTATTGTCTGTTAATATTTTGAAGTTACCATATACATTACCACATATATTTTAAGTTACCATATATGTTAAAGATAAAGTGAAGCTGCTACAAAACAGTATTGTGTAGTAGAGCACTTAATTAGATATGCAGTCTGAATTTTTAAACAATCTTGAAAAAAATGTGAGCTAACTGTGTTTGCAGTATATATACCGGTAATAGCTGTTTTATTTTGAATATAAACTGAGTTGTTTCAAGTGTAGACAGTTACAAATGATAAACAGAATCAATTATTTACTGTTTCATAAAATATGGAGGAGAAATTCAAACACAAATTATCTACTTAGCTAATTTTTTATTATTGTGAGCTGCTCCAGTTGTGTTTAAGGTGGAAGGCCATGAAAAACTTAAATAAACAAACAAAACCTTGAAGATGGGGCAGCTTATAAATTTTATAAACAAACAAACCTAAATTTGGGATCAACTAAAAAGCATAAAATAGAGTACAAGTTTCAAATTCATCAATCCTTTGTCAATGGGATAATAGGAAAATGAAAAGTCCAGAAATTAGTCAGATGCTTGTCATGAAGTAATTAAAAATTAATTTCACAAAAGAAATGGTGGGGCTGAATTCAGTAGATGATGGCAATATTAGTGTAAGGTTACAGCTAGCATTCAGGAACAAAATAAATGTTTCCTCTGAAATAATTCAAAGCTATTTAGTTTTCAGACTGTTTTGTGACATGAGTGAAGTCCACAAGCTTCTGACCTGGCAGAAAGTACAATTTAGAAAAATTACAGTTTTTGTATCAGCAGAAATGGAACATAATTTAAGGTGGTTCATTAGGTTACAAACAGTCAAACTAAATTGTATCTATCTAGAGTTGCAAAGAAACCACACTTCAGAAAAAGAGCCCTCTTAAATAGAAGAAAATTCATTTCCTTTGAATGTTAACTTTATCCTAGGAATCAATCATTTTTCCAGAAAGGTTGCCAGGCACAGTACAATGCAATTCATTACAATATAATTAAATAGTTAATATATAATTCTGTATATAAATGAACTCTGGGGGAAAAATAATTGAAAGGGATTGTTTTTGCAAAGTGGGATAGATTCAGAAAAGAATCCTCTTGAAATAATTTGTATTTATTTGTGTTGTTCAGTTTTTGCCAATATGTTTGAGTTAGAAGAATTTGTTGGAGCCATGCTTACCAAGTTTCCTTCTGCTATAAAACCAGTTTCCTGTTTTTTTGAATGCAGGCAGTACAGCTAAATTTTTATCCCCATTCAAAAGATTTTTTTCTAAAAATTTGGGGAAAGTTTTACACTATTATGTGCATTACAACAGGGCTTTTCAACCAGTGGTACGAGTACCGCCTGTGGTACATTGGCACCTGGCAGGTGGTACGCAACCATCCTAGAAAAATGATAGCGGGCGAGGGAAATGAGCTGAACCGGTGGCAGCATCACACAAGCCTGAGCAAGAGATGCCTGGAGCTGCAGGGCTGTGAGGTCTCAGTGGAAGCGCCAGGATCAGCGCTTCTTCGGGGCTATCAGGGCTCAGTGGAAGCGCCAGGATCAGCGCCAGGCTCCAGCTGGAGCTCGGCACTGATCCTGGCGCTTCTGAGCCCAGAAGAAGTGCCGATCAGCTGGAATGTTGCAACATCTGCAGGGTCTTGTGATTTATGTTCAGATGCCTGGACAATGATTCATATTTATGATGGTCACAGTGTCCCAGGGTCATGTAAAGTGACCAAAACCTGCTGCAACCACCCAGCAGATGGGGGAATAAAAACCAAATACCTCCCACCCCACCCCACCCCTGCTGCCAATCCTCAACCGAAATGCTCACAACAATGAAAACCTCGGACAGGAGGAAGAGTGCCACCGGGCGGGCAGGCAGGTGGCTTGGGGGGCACTTTTTCAGTGCCATTGTAACTGAACAGTCACTAAGCGAACTGTTGTAAGTCGAGGACTACCTGTACTTCATCATTTTTCCCCTTTTTTTGGTCAAGTTTTTGACACCTTGCTAGGCAACTGATGGTATTCGGATGTTGCCATATCCTAAAAGTGGTACAGTGGGTGAAAAGGTTGAAAAGCCCTGCATTACAACACCTTTTCTTGATTTTTCCACTCTCTTATCAACTTTGCTTCTGCAAAGTGTGGTTTAAATAAGGAACCAATCTTCATAGAGCAAATTTGAGTATCTGACAACGGCTGGGATTTTTATCCTTAGCAAATGCTACAAACTGTCCTAGCACTCCTGATGGATAGCCCAGCTGGAATCTTTGGGAGTGATTCTGAAATCTGTCTTTCTCTTCTGTAAATGCCATACCCACTTAAATTTCCACCCAAGAAATTTTTTTCCAAAAAGCTGGATCCCCTGCCTTCTAACTGTTGAAAGAAGTGGTGCCTATAAAATAATAATACTTAGATCACGATCTATGTGGTCTAGCAGTATTCTCCCTCCTCCTCAACTTTGTATTTCTGTGTGTGGACATCTTCAAGTCCATGTTGACTTCTGATAACTGCAGCTTTCTTAACAAGACTTGGGAAGTGATTTGCGATTCCCTTTTTCCTAGGGCTGAGTCTGTGTAACTTGCCCAAGGTCAACAAGCTGGTTTTATGTCCAATGCAGGACTAGAATTCATGTCTCCTGATTTTTAAGCCAATGCCTTAACCACTATGCCAAATTGGATTTCTTTTTTCTCATTAATGTATAGCAAATCTGAGACCAGTCTTAAGACTGGAGATGAATACTCACTTTTAAAAAGGTGAAGATGATTCAAGTATTCCTTCATTTCTTTTTACGTTATTGCTATTTGTCATTGATACAACCAACCCTCAACCCAGAAAACCACTGGATAATTTTGGGTTAGTGACTTTCCTTCATATAACCTACCTCGCAGGGTTGATGTTGTGGGGGGAAAATAGGATGGAATACTATATTTACCATCTTGAGCCCCTGTATAAAAAGACAAGATATAAATCTATTTAATAAATTACCGGTACATGAAAAACTATGATGTATTTAAATAAATAGTTCTTCATTTTTCAAAGTGTTTCTGCTCTTGAAACAATTATTTGAACTTAAAACACCTGCGTGCCACTGACAGGACTGAATTACGGTAGATTACCTAATCACATCAATTTTACTATTCCACTGATTGATAAACTCGGGCTGGATGTAGTTTATATATTAACAAAATTCCACAGTTAACTGAGCTTAAGACCAGAAAGCAGTAGCATTTACACAATTCAGCATCACATAGTTGGATGCAATAAATTCCTGGGATGTGGGAGAAGCTTTAGAAGGGAAAGATATTACTGGAGAAGTCACAGATTTTAAATATGCTTTTCAAGATTGTCTGTCCTAAACTCAGGAACGAAGTGTTGCTTTATAAAATCAAAAGTTCTTTTTCTGCTCTGACTTGTTAATGCTGCTTGTTTACACCAGAGTGACAGTGTTTATGAACAATGGATCAAGCCCTCTTGTGGTTGAAGAACCTGTTTACTAGAAAGGAGGCAGAAGAAAGCAAATCGATTGAGCAGAAAAATTCATATGCTGAGAATAAAGCATCCTGTTATGGCAGCATTAATGGAGCAGATGCTTCTGAGGTGTCTTGTGTTCCTTGCGGTAACCACACCAGTCGAGGTTTTGTCACTTGTCCTACTTGCCAAGGCACTGGAAGAATCCCCCGAGGTAGGTATATTTTCAAGACTTTGTTGATTGACATCTAGAGTTAAACCAGACCCCCTTCTGTTTTCTATATTGTTTAACCAAGGGATACATTAACTGGGCTTAATAGTACTGGTCTATAAAGCTGCTTTGGCCTGATTAAGATTGCTGCAGACAGGCGGTTCTCATGTAGTTTCTTTGCAGTGAAAGTAGCCAGACCCGTATATCACGTTTTGCACATGGGGAGGCTTTTATTAAATTGACAAATTCTGGCAGTTTTGAATTTCCTAAAGATTTGCTTTTCCAGACTATTCGCTAATTTTCTCTCTCTTCTGCTGTCTTCCTTCTAGAGCAGGAGCAACAGCTAGTGGCTCTCATTCCATATGGAGATCAGCGGCTGAAGCCTAGACGGACGTAAGGACATCTTTTTCTGCTAAACAAATTTTTCCTCATTTTTTCTTCAGCCTCTTCATAGTGGAGTTATCCCCATTTGTTAGACACTGCTATCTGTGATTGCTGTGTATGTTGAGGTGGGATTTAATTCTGCTATCACTAACTGCCTGTGATCTGTTTTGACAGGAAGCTGTATGTATTTCTCACAGTAGCCATTTGCCTACTGACAACTTGTGTCATGATGTACTTCCTGTTCCCACGTTCAGTTGCTGTGCTCCCCTCAGGTCTCAATGCCTCCACCATCTCTTTTGACAATTCTACTTCCAGCATCATCCTGAATATGACTGTAAGTTCAAGGAACAGAGTGACAGAAGAGTGAGTTGGGGAGAGACATGGACCAGATTCATTATATGGATTTTTTTAAAAAAAATTCATCTGAGATTGAATATAATTTGTGTGGTAGCTTTAAGAAGCAGGGAGAGAATATTGCAGGGCCGCTAACTGAAAAACGTGTCAATTTTTATCTGGAAGCCTCTCTTTTGTCCAGTTCTATAACATGCAGTTGCTCATTTTTCAGGGAAAGCTTAGAGGTAATTTTTGTCAGAAGATTATATTAAGAATGAACACTGGTGGGTAGAATAGTTGTTGGGATAAACTTTGTCCCCAAATTAAATCTTAATTCTTTAAAACAAAAAATAGATGACTAAATGAGATTAAAAGGAATAAACTTTAGTCAGTCCCGATTTCTATTAACCCAGAGGAAGTACTTCACTGGGTTTTCTGTGTGAGCATGGTTCAATTTCTTTTTAATCAAAACTTGAAACCTGTGAATAGATAGCGTCCAAAGAGAAGAAACATTATGTATCATAGTACAAGTTCCAAAAATCTTGTGTCTGGCCACATGGTCTCTTTTTTTAAAGGCTTATTTCATAATGTTTTATCTTCAATATATTGTGGCTTAATATAGCTTGTTTTTTAAGGAGAAGACTTTTAAACTAAAATGAAATAAATGACCTAGTGCAATGTCTGAATTCAGCATATATGATCCGAGAAATAGATTATACATAAGGGGGAAAAAAGAATTTGTGTAGCTCTTGATAGTACATTCCAGAAGATATTTTTCAAGGCACAATAAAATAAATACATGGTTAATAAACATCAAGAATTTGTTTCCTACTCAGAAGGGCTAAGGCATGAACTTCAATATTTCTTGAATTCTTAGATCATGGTTAACAAACCTTCTGAAAAGGAAAATCTAAACATTTGCTCAGAATTTGTCTTGCAATCAAAACATAGGAAAGAAAAAAAACACCTCAGTGTTAGCAAGCAGTAATGCAATTTATTTTTTGCAGCCTTTAACAGCATTATTTTTCTAAAAAGTAAATACTTTGAGTACTCCATATAATGGAGTCTAAAATAATATGCCAGAATGCAAAGAAATGTATTCATCCATAGAAAATGCCAATTTAATTCTTGCAGCCAAGATGATGCTCTTCAGATACTACAGATTATGGTACCCATCATCCCAAATTAGCACGACCTGTTAATTAGGAATAGAAAACTGTAGCCTAAAACATCTGAAGAGCTTTAAATGGCCTGTACCTGATGAAAATACCAGAATCTGAATATATATATTTTAGGAAAGAAAAAATCCATTCATTAAATTCATATTTTTCTTTTGGGGAAAAAGAAATTGAACTTAATTATTTTTATATATGGAATAAAATATAGTAAAGGTAAAGATTCCTCCGGACATGCGTGCTAGTCGTTTCCGACTCTAGGGGCCAGTGCTCATCTCCGTTTCAAAGCCGAAGAGCCAGCGCTTGTCCGAGGACGTCTCCATGGTCATGTGGCCGGCATGACTAGACGCCAAAGGCGCACAGAATGCTGTTACCTTCCCACCATAGTGGTCCCTATTTTTCTACTTGCATTTTTACGTGCTTTCGAACTGCTAGGTTGGCAGAAGCTGGGACAAGTAACAGGCGCTCACTCTGTTACGCGGCACTTGGGATTTGACCTGCCAAACTGTCGACCTTAACTCAGCGTCCTAACCCACTGAGCCACCACGTCCCTTTTTAAAATATAGTACATATCATTTATTACATTGGCAAACCAATTTTATTGAGTGTTTTCAATTATCAACATATTTTTATCAATAGGTTAATTTGTGCAGTAAGCATACAATATATACTTTCTCCTTGTTTAGCAACCACAATACATTCCTTAATTCAGAAGGAAACAGAGCACTGAATATATGACAGAGAAAGGGAGGGAGAGGGACAAAGTGGGGGGAGAGAGAGCTGCTTTGAAGATCAATGGTTGTTGTTCTTTCATGCAGCAAACCCAATATTACTCTGGCACAGAAATTTGGTCATAATGCACACATTGGTTGGAAAAATTGTTATACCTGTCATGTTTGCAAACAGTTACTAAATGAGGCATTCGCTAAAACGTGTGCTATATAGATCTTTTCCATTATTCCACAGTGCATGTATACTAAAGTTGAATCACTGGCTTCTAATAACTTCATAATGAAGTATATTGTTTAGTTATCTAAAATAAACCAGACCAAGTGTGCAAAGATGAAATTGCAGTTCCTATAAAGCTTTCTTTTCTCCCTCTATCTCTCACTGTTGTAACCTCTGCAGTCATATCATCAGCACAACTTGTACAGAAGCTCAACAGTATACCACACCCAAACATAAAAATGTATTTTGCAGATAAACATTCAAAGCAGCATTATGCTACCATAAATAAGCACTATATTATTTCATGTGTAGAAATGCTGATTGCAAATGAATGTTCTGAAGAACATGGAAGGATAGCAGCCTTCATCTCATGGATAAAATGAAATTGATCAAAAGGAAGCTGTTCTTGATTTAGTTTGGTTAGTGTTGATCTGTACCTAAGAGAAGCAGGGAATGCAAAAGCATCTGCCATGATCCACAGCTTGGAATAGCGGCACAATAATTCTTAGCAGTTGTCCTGCATGCACCAAATACAAAAACATGTCAATTCCATGTTCTGAATAGATTCTTGTATGTTAATAGAACTGGCTCCTGTGACTCTTAAAAAGATAGATTGAGCCAAATTAAAGAGTAATATATACAGTGAGTCATAGAAAAACCTTCACCCTGGGCCAACTTGCTACTTGTCCAGATCACTGTCACACAATCATTGTCTTCTTTCCTTTTGCATTCAGCCATTTATCCCCATAAAAGTAAATGGCTGCACAGCACTTCGGATTTGATTTCAAAAAGGTGCTTGCATGATCTTGGGAAAAGAGTTGCAGATATGGACTGCATTTAAGCACCTGTGCACTTTTGAATTAAATCTGAAACTTTGCACAAACCTGGAAACCATACGTTTCATGTTTTCTATTATATCTTAAAAAGTAGTAGCAGCAGAGGCAGAATAGGGCCCTCTTAAGGGGAAAAGTTCAGGAGGATTCTTTTATGAAGGAGAACAATGTGTACCAATTTACAACTTTTTTCTCACCACCTATCCTCCTTCTCTTTAGAATATATTAAATGTGACAAACAACAATTTTTATCCTGTGTATGTGGCTCAGCTTGATATTGAAGTCTTGCATAAAACAGTGGTGATTGGGGAAAAAACAGTGATGACTCGGTTGGATATCAAGCCTTTGCAGAGTGCCCAGGTGAGACTTGAAGGAATTTATTAATTTCTCTGCAGAACACAAACATAATAATAAACCTTTATTGTCAAAGTACAACATGTGTACATTAAGATTAGCTGAGCCTCCCCCCGTGCTCTCTTCCCCCAATACTCAGTGACAACAAACCCACCATCCTACCACACCATGTGAACCAACTACACCACACACCGGCCTCCCAAGTCAATTCTGCATAAGTTCACAGAGATTATATCCCATTCAAAAGCCCAACAGCCCATGGATAAAAGCTATTTTTCAGCCTGTTGGTACAGCTGGCTATACTCCTATATCTCCTACCCGATGGTAGGAGAGTAAAGAGATACCATCCAGGGTGTGAGTCATCCCTGAGAATTTTCCTCACTCTTCCAAGGCAACGAGCCCTGGCGATGTCATCCAGTGGTGTCAGGGGACAGCCCACAATGTCTTGTGCTGTGCTCACTACCCTCTGTAATACTTTCTTGTCCGCAGCTGTCAGACCAGCATACCAAACCACAATACCATACGAGAGGACACTCTCTATAGTGTCCTCTCTATGAATACACTTTGCAGTAATTTTCTCTTTTTGATATATTTTTAGATCCTTTATAGCGTCTCTAGTACAATCATGGATACCAACACTTAGTAAGTATATCTCTAAGAAATGATTCTGCATTCTGCTGATTCATTTTAAAATAATGGTGTCAAAACTGAAATTTTACTTGTTTTGACAATTATTTATCTGTCTTTTAATCAACTAGTTGATAGATTTGTATGTTGCAGAACTAATGGAGAAGCTTTTAAAAATATTTGAAGGAAGGATCTGCAGTTCTCCAGAATCTAGAGTTCTTTTCCTCCTCACTCGCACCATGGCAGCATTAAAATAGTAAAGGTAAAGGTTCCCCCGCACATGCGTGCTAGTCGTTTCTGACTCTAGGGGCCAGTGCTCATCTCCGTTTCATAGCCGAAGAGCCAGCGTTTGTCCGAGGACGTCTCCGTGGTCATGTGGCCGGCATGACTAGCACGGAACGCTGTTACCTTCCCACCGTAGTGGTCCCTATTTTTCTACTTGCATTTTTCACGTGCTTTCGAACTGCTAGGTGGGCAGAAGCTGGGACGAGTAACAGGCGCTCACTCTGCTATGCAGCACTCGGGATTCGACCCGCCAAACTGCCGACCTTCCGATCGACAAGTTCAGCGTCCTAACCCACTGAGCCACCGCGTCCCTTAGCATTAAAATACTTGACACCTATGTATAAGTTGGCTGGAAATTATAAAAAAACTTTTTCACATTTGAATCCCTTCCTCCTCTTTGTTCCTCTTTGATGGATTTATATTTTCTTACTGAAGCATTGGTCCCTATTGGGGGATTACCTCGCTTTGTTTCTTGTCCCTATTGCTAGAAAAGCAAGCACATCTTCCCCTTGGTGTGTCTTTAAGGATATATTGATTCCATTGATACACTGATATATTTGATTTCAACTCTTGTACAGTACTTGATAGTTTCCCGTCTGATGTCTTCATGGGTCAAGTAAAGAAGCAAACATGGTTTTATCATTATTCTTAATACTTGAACTAAAAGGATGAGGAAAAGCTTGTCATTTCACCTGATTAAAGGATAAGCGGTAAAAGAACTCCACCATTTCAGTGTGCCATCAAAAAGCTTGTAAAAACTCAAGCAAGTTTCACCAATTCATATTTATTTCTGCCCCTTGGATATAAGGGGAAACTAGAAAACTCTAATCAAGTTCACTTGGTAAAAAAAAAAGGTCCACCTTTAACCAATGCATTTGAATTGTTTAAAAGTGCCTAGCCTTTCACATTTCCACTGGTGAACTTACAGACTAAAAAGTTCAGCCTTTCACCATTCCATAGTCCAGCAACCCAGGATGAAATAGTAGCTGAGGCTTTGTTGAGAATGATAAGCATTCCTGCCCTCAAGAGATATTAATGGCCTATCCTTGCCATAAGGCAACCTGATTGAGCAGATCAACCCTTAAGGATTTTTCTGGTTATTTTCCCAAGATACTTTGATTTATGGATTTCAAGGACTCGAACATACAAATTTCTGGGTGCAAAATATCTCTGTGCCATGGATCAAAACTTTCCATTAATATGGAATATACCCATTTCATCTGTAAAATCTGGAGAAACTAGTCTAATTTAATACACACCAGAAAGGAATACTAAAATAAAAATGAATTATACTTAAGATGTGATTTTGCATGTGCCATATAGAAACAGTAAAATTCCCCTTCATTATTTCAGCAAAATTTGCACATGGATCAAAATAAAAGTTCACAATGTTCTTCTGCATATACAGTAAGTCTGATTCTCTTTTCTAGAACTGTTTGTTTTGTTTTCTCTTTATGATAGCTAACTCCTGGTCCAGTATTTGCATCTTCTAACCTAAAATGCTGATGGTTGGATGATTGGAGTAGGGCCAAATATGACATCCTGCTCAAATGGAGACCATGCCTTTAATCAAGAGAATCTTCTCTAATTTAGATAGCTGTTTCACTCCTCTTGTTTGATCATTTCATCCTATCACTTATCAATGTAATTAATGTAATTTCTGTTGTGCTCCTAGGAATTATATTACATTGGTTCTCTCAGTAATAACTAATAAGTTTCTAGATCTGTTGTTAATTTTACATTCTCTATCTGTCTCTTATCTGTCCCAAAATTTACCAGCCTGGGTTGAGCTCCGGATGGCTCCCGACCTGTGCTCCTTCCGGCGTGATTTAAAAACTTATTTATTTGAACAATCTGGCCTGGTCTGATGGGTTTGGGGTTGGATTTAGTTTTAAACACACTTTTAGTATTGTATTATTGGGCATAATTATTTAATTCTTTTTAATCTCTTTTTAACTTTTGTATTTACATTTTGATATTTATTGCCCTGTACACCGCCCTGAGTCCTTCGGGAGAAGGGCGGTATAAAAATTTAATAAATAAAATAAATAAATAAATAAATAATTTATTGGTAGAGATAACAAGGAGGTATCGTATTTACAAACATTTTATTACTATTGAATTCCTATTTTTCTCTCCCACAGAGGTACCCTGACTTGTTCCTATCTCTCTCATTCGGAGCAACTCTCCTTTGAAAAGTATCAGTATGTGGATTGCAGAGACAGTGTCCTACTGTCTTTATTCTAAAGTCTCATGGCTACAGTAGAGTCTTGGAGGAACTTCTTTTAGCTATGTCTTCAGTCCCCTTCAGTGAAATTGCAGTAGCATGAAGCTTCTGGAGATTTGTGGGAAGAAACTGAAGCTTTGATTTATTGCCAGTTCTACAAAACAGGAAGATGGCTATGGTACCACATTCCTTTTAAGGTAGCATGTAATAATGCTGATGGATTAGCTTCATTTTAAAAGAACAGCAGTCGGCACCTGAAGTGCAGAGAATGGAATGCAAGGAGAACATGGTAACATAAGAGAGTTATACTTCATATTGGAATTTGAGTGGACTTAGGGTACAAATAAGACAATGTGTATTTAGACTCTTTCCTTTTAGCTTCTTTGAAATTGGAATTGACCATGGGCAAATTAAAAAATATTGACCAGGACTGTGAGATGGGTGCTTAATACTTTTCTTTAGGTATTAAAAACCAACCCTACAGCCTCAGTCAATCAGAAGCAATAAAGTGAGCAAAATAAAACTTTCAAAGATAAACCATTACAAAATATGTTCAACTGGACATATTTCTTGGTGAAATTCTACGAATAGGGAAGAATTTTTCTGGGTAACACAGCCTGCTTCTGTTTTTAATTCCTGATGTGCAACTTCTGTTTTAGTTTCATGGGCAATTACAGACTAGCAATGCCTCAGCCAGTGCTAAAGGGCCTAGCATGACAACTTAAATGTGTCCTACCAGATTCTTTACCAGTCTTTTTCAAACCTGTTCCCCAAAAGGAAGGAGTTAACAGACAAGTTTGGGTTGTGGTTGGAAGTTTCAGGGAGAAAAGTGGGGAGTGGTCATAGCAGTTTCACACAGAGGCAGGCACTGTGGGTCTGTGACTCCAGAGAACTTTCATTACACTTTCAGAAGAGTTCCCAAAAGTAATCTTCACTGTATACTCTGGCAGAGTTTTCATCTCAGACGTGTGGTGTTGTGTCCTGCAGCACAGTTACAGAACAACATTTCTCCATGCAGTTTTCACTGTATTGTTACCACTGTTGTATATAGTCTAAAGACTAGAAGAGAAAATACAGCCCATTAATTCCTAATCCAACACCCACCCCATCATACCCAAAGCCAAACATTATAGTTAGAATATGTTGGAAGAAAAAACTCTGAAAGTGGAAAAGGCATCCCAGTTAGAGGAGAGGAACCGAAAGGTGGTGGGCCATAGAATCACAAAGAATCAAGACCCAGAGAATGCCAGAAGCCTTACAGAGAAGAACAGTAGATATAGGAGAACTGTGATTCAAAACTAGTTCCATTAATATCCTACCTAAAGTTTTAACCCAGAAAATCCATTGAGCTCTACAGCACCAACTATCTCGTGCAGTGGTTAGAATGCAATATTCCTCACAGACTGAAGTTTGATCCCGACAGGGCTAAAGCTTTCTATCCGAGGTTGGTAAAATGAGGACCCAGATTGTTGAGGGCAATACATTGAAATTGTAAACTGCCCAGAGACTGCTGTAAAGCACTATGGGGCAGTATATAATAATAATAATAATAATAATAATAATAATAATAATAATAATAATAATAATAATAATAATAATAATAATAATAATAATAATAATAATAGGTCATCTAGTCCAACCCCCTGCTCAGGCAGGAAACTCTATACCATTTCAGACAAATGGCTGTCCAGTCTCTTAAAAACTTCTAGTGTTGGAGCATTCATCACTTCTGGAGGCAGGTTGTTCCACTGGTTAGTTGTTCTAACTGTCAGGAAGTTTCTCCTTAGTTCTAGGTTGCTTCTCTCCTTGACTAGTTTCCATCCATTGCTTCTTGTCCTGCTCTCAGGTGCTCTGGAGAACAGCCTGGCTCCCTCTTCTTTGTGGCAGCCCCTGAGATATTGGAACACTGCTATCATGTCACCCCTCGCCCTTCTCTTCATTAAACTACACATACCCAATTCCAGCAGCCGTTCCTTATATGTTTTAGCCTCCAGTCCCCCAATCATCTTTGTTGCTCTTCTCTGTACTCTTTCTAGAGTCTTGACATCTTTTTTACATCGTGGTGACCAAAACTGGATGCAGTATTCCAGGTGTGGCCTTACCAAGGCATTGTAAAATGGTATTAGTACTTCACGTGATCTTGATTCTATCCCTCTGTTAATGCAGCCTAGCACTGTGTTGGCTTTTTTGGCAGCTGCAGCACACTGCTGGCTCATATTTAAGGGATTGTCCACTAGGACTCCGAGATATCTCTCTCAGTTACTACTTTCGAGCAAGGTACCACCTATACTATACCTGTGCATTTGATTTTTCCTACCTAAATGTAGAACCTTACTTTTTTCACAATTGAATTTCATTTTGTTAGATAGTGCCCAGTGTTTGAGTCTGTCCAGATCCTCCTGTATCTTAAGCCTATCTTCTGGAGTATTGGCTATTCTTGCCAGCTTGGTGTCACCTGCAAATTTGATGAGTTCCCCATCTATCCCCTCATCCAAATCGTTGATGAAGATGTTGAAGAGCACTGGGCCCAGAACAGAGCCCTGGGGCACCCCACTACACACTTCCTTCCATGTAGATGCAGTTCCATTGAGGACCACACGCTGAGTACAGCCTGTCAGCCAGCTACGAATCCATCTGGTGGTGATGCTATCTAACCCACATTTTTCTATCTTATCAAGTAGTAGGTTGTGATCTACTTTATCAAATGCCTTACTGAAGTCCAAGTAAATTATATCTACAGCATTCCTCTGGTCCACTAGTTTTGTCACTTGGTCAAAGAATGCAATAAGGTTTGTCTGGCATGATCTGTTTTTGACAAACCCATGTTGGCTTTTAGTGATAACTTTTGTTTGCGTCAAGGTGTTCGCTGATTTGTTGTTTGATTATCTTTTCCAGAATCTTCCCAGGTATTGAGGTCAGGCTGATAGGTCTGTAGTTTCCTGGATCTATTTTTTTCCCTTTTTTGAATATGGGAACTACATCAGCTCTCTTCCAGTCCTCTGGTAGTTCCCCAGTGTTCCAGGATCTTTGAAAAATATAGTTCAGTGTTTCTGAGATCACATCTGCCAGTTCCTTCAGAACCTTGGGGTGTAATCCATCTGGTCCTAGTGATTTGAACTCGTCTAGGCTGGACAGGTGTTCACTTACCATTTTCTTGCCTATCTTAACTTGCGTTTCTATTCTGTTTTTTATGGCACTGGTTTTGGTAGGTTGGACTGTTTTTCCCCTTTGTGTAAAGACAGATGCAAAAAACGAGTTAAATAGTTCTGCTTTCTCCCTGTTGCTTATCACCTTGTTGCCACTTTCCCCCACTAATGGACCAATCATTTCCTTAACTTTTTTCTTGTTTCTTATGTGTTGAAATAAGCTTTTTTTGTTATTTTTTACTTTGGTCGCAAGCCTTAGTTAATTTTGAGCCTTAGCTTTCCTCACTTCATCTTTGCAGGCACGGGCTGTTTGCTGATATTCTGCCTTAGTTATGTGCCCCTCTTTCCACTTCTTATACTTGTCCTTTTATCTTTCAGTTTATCAGAGAGTTCTTTATGCAGCCATGCTGGTTTGTTTTGAGAGCTGTTATTTTTCTTCTTTGTTAGTATTGTACTAGACTGGGCCTTTATTATCTCACTTTTCAAAATTTCCCAAGCTTCTTGAGTTGTTTTCCCCTTTAGGATTCTCATCCATGGAATTCTTCCCAAGGGCTCTCTAAGTTTATTGAAATTAGCTCTTTTAAAGTCCAAGACTCTAGTCTGGCTGTATTCTACTGCTTGTGCTTCCATAATGTTGAATTCCAATATTGCACGATCACTTCCCCCCTAGGTTCCTGTGGCTTCGACACTTTCTATCATTTCATCTCTGTTAGTGAGAATTAAATCCAATATGGCTAATCCCCTAGTTCCCTTCTCTACTTTTTGGTAGAGGAAGTTGTCTGCTAGGTTTGTCAGGAATCTGTTTGATCTTCCACTTGGTGCAGAGTTTGTCTCCCAGTTGATATCAGGGTAATTAAAGTCCCCCATTACTATTGTGATGCGCTTCCTACATACCTTAGTTAACCGACTAGCAAAAAGTTCATCTATTTCCTCTGCTTGGTTGGGCGGCCTATAGTATACACCTATGGCAATGTCATTTCCACCCCCCATCATAAGTCTTAAATCCTATTGCTGTTGCTATAGCTATATCTATTTGTGTTGTCAAATGGACCTTGGCAATAATATACCTTTTGTTCCCATTACCTTGACTTCTCAAGGCTTCAAGGTTCATTTAAAACTTCAGCCAGGGTTCTGCTATGAAATGGGTCAGGAAGGCTGTGGGTACTATTCTAGAAAGAAAAATACTAAAGCAAATGGACAACAGGGAAGCAGCCATGTTCCCTTTATCTGGGAAGTAAAGAGTGATAAAGCTGAATAGCTAAATTGTCCAATAACACTTTTTAAAAAAAACATGCCTAAACTAGACTGGAATGATCTCCAACAGCAGATTTTCCATACAAGGGGGAAAAAACATCCTTTATCTATGTCATCTTACCGTGTATCTTTTGAGCAGTTTACCACTTTGACTTGGAACATGCTCTGTATTGCATAGGCAACGATCCTGCATGATCTCTGCAAATAAGGAGTGAATTTATTCAGAGAATGCAGTGTCACAGATCATTCTGCAATTACTTTCATATGTAAGTGACCACATTGAAAATATAGTAACAATAATCGGATATGGAGTTGAGAGTGGGGAAAGATTATATGAAGCACGGAGAGTGGGACAGAACCCGTATCATCCCTAACAAGCACACCATCAATTATCCTAGCTGTGGAGGATGGATGTTATTGTCTATTATACCTGCAAGTCCATAGCAGTTCAAAAAATTATTCTTTAAATTCCTTGGGTATTATTTTCTTAAGTAAAAAGTAAGCATTTTCTTTTGTATTTATCTCCAAAACAGTCTCCTTCTGTGACATATTTTAAACCCTTTACCTTTTTGTGGCAAATTCTGAGATGTCATGTTGGAGCACAAAAAGACGGTGGAATTTTGGGTGCTCTCCTTTGAAACTTGTTGCTGACTTTCTTCTGAGATTCTGCTCTC
Source organism: Vipera ursinii (assembly GCF_947247035.1). Classification (NCBI taxonomy): domain Eukaryota; kingdom Metazoa; phylum Chordata; class Lepidosauria; order Squamata; family Viperidae; genus Vipera; species Vipera ursinii. The sequence goes on from NC_139517.1 coordinate 48,413,257, forward strand.
CTATGTCCACCCCCCAAAAAACCACACATTCATTAGAATTAAGAAATTGCATTTCTTAGCAAATGTCTATTCAACTTCAGATAATGAAATCTAACAGCAGCTTTCCTGGTGCTCAGGATGGAATTGCCCACAGGGAGTTGCTAGTCAAAAATATTAGAATGGCAATTTTGATTGCCTGTTTGTAGTTGCTGTCTTAAAACTTTTTGGCTCCTTTGTTCCCGATAGATAATGCCCATGTCTGCCAGGCTCAATGCCCTATCTCAGGGGTGTCAAACTCAATTTCATTGAGGGCCGCATCAGCATTGCGGTTGCCCTCAGGGGGCCGGGTGGGTGTGGCCTGGGTGGGTGTGGCCTACTGTGTGGGCGTGGCTAGAGTGCGTGTGGCCTACTGTGTGGGCGTGGCCAGCTCTACATCGTTCGCATCAAGGTGCCTATGGGGGCCTGGGCAGGAGTAGGACAGATCTGAGGGTCTCTGGCAGAAGGAGGGTCTCTGGGCCAGGGCCAAGGCAGTGGGGGCCGTTCCCTCACTGTTTCCAGGATGGCTTCGCGGGCCGCATGAAACCACTTCACGGGCCAGATCCGGCCCCTGGGCCTTGTGTTTGACATGTCTGCCCTATCTGATTCCTTTAATTTAAAAATGAAAATCTGGATTGATGTAAATAAAGGAGGGTACACCCCTTCTAGCCTGCCTTTTGGGCCCTCCACCCTTTCCATATCTTGGAAGCCTGTTCTCAATTCCTCACCTCTGTTGTTCTCCTGCTGGTTAGTTCAATTTATATTTTCCTTTTTTCCTTTATTTTTTATAGATGGTTTTAATTTAAAAAAACATAATTTTTTTCTTGCTACTTTTTCTGAAACTGTTTTCAGTTTTCTGCATCCAATGTACTGTATTTCATTATTATTCCTTTCTGCAGGCCTCATTTGTTTACCATATGGTTTCTGATTATGTTATTTCTCCTCTTTAGTGCCTGGCACCTGACTTTTCTTTAAGCACCTTTGCCTTCTGGTAAAACATCTGGTGCTTTGCCGGCCCACATCCAAAAATGCCAGGCCAAAAACAAAAAAACAGATTTGCCAGGTCTTCTATGAGCAAAGCATATGTATTTTGCTTTGGACATAGAAGGCTTGTCATATCCCTAGAAACAAGACAAGTCACTAGACACCCTGGCATGGCTGGGCCTCTCCAGACTAAAGTGACCATGGACAAATACTAGTGTAAGTCAGAAGACAGGTTGACCCAAGTCTTTCCCTACTTACACCTAACCAAGATGCAAATGTATCCGGGCAACAACTTTTTCTGCTATATTGCCAGGATGTTGGATGTTGTCTTAAGTTTCATCCATTGCCTCAGTCACAATTACTAAAGTATTTCTTATTTGGACTAGGGTAATGTTAAGGTATATAAAATTGGTCAGGCTTTCTCACTATCTTAGTAATGATAGTGACAGTAAACAAAGCAATAGAGGCAGGAGGAATCTGCAGGCGGTTACAAATGTCAAGCTAGACGTTTGTAGAAGTTAGAAAACACCAACTCACAACAATACTCTGGGATGGGTGGAAGGGCTAGTGAGCAAGCCTCATCACTCAAAACAGTTTATGCAGATATTCTGTCTTTTTTTAATAAGCATATTCTATGGCAGCATAGATAGATATGATAGAAAAGCTATTGGATCTCTTGAAAGTCAGAGGATTACAAAATGCAATAAAAACCTGGAGCAGAAGTACCCCCTCTTAAGACAGGGCAATTTCCATGGAGATGCTCTGCTTACATTTGTTCTGCTTTAAAGATAATGTATTACGATGCATCAGCTATCTTAGCGCCTTCCAGAACTTATTCTACAAACTTCAGATGTTTGAAGATCACATTTAAAAACAGGTATGACCTCCAATGACCAGGTTATTCGGCTCTTCCATTTTACTTGCATCCACTATCCCTCTCGGCCGCCCCCGCCACCTCACCCGGGCAGTAGCTGCCCCTTTATCTGTGCAGGACTTTCTCCCACTCCGACCACCTGCATTAGCCGCAGCCGGTGCTCCATTATTATCTGCCTGCGGCGCGCTTCCCAATGGTAGGCAGCCATTCTGCAGCCTGCTATTCTGAGGCTTAGGAAGAAGAAACCAGTGTCTTGGTTGTAGTGACAGAGGCTCAGTGAGTGAAGACTCAACAATGCTCTGATGCGGGGGGGGGGGGGCGGGGGGGGCGGAGCCAGCTGTCAAACAGAATGGCTGTGTTGAAATGCTGCTCTGAATGAGCCTGCCGATCTCACAGCTTTTTCTCTGTTCCCAGTGGTTTTTTAAAAAGCCCCAGATCTCTTGGAGGGAGATTAGAAGCAGAGGCGCCCAGCTGAGCAGCTCAGGACAGCAGTTCGAGCTGCAGAAAGCAGGAAAGCCTAGGAGAGAGCCGGGTGAAGGAGATGGCCCAATATGGTGGCTGTGAAGAAATGACAGCTGTCAAAAATAGCGGTGAGCCAGCGGGACAGTGATTTAACTAACCTGGCAGAAGATACGCTCAGCAAACTCCTGTAAGTGTTCTGGATGGTGAAATCTTTCCGGAGAATTTCACAGAAGAGAAGATAAGAGGAGAGGCCCCATAGCGAAAGGGGAATCCATCTCCCCTGTTAGATAATGGTGAGAAGGAGGCAGAGGGAAAAAGAGATTTGACCTTAAAGCGACAGGCTCACAGACTGTAAGGACTGGAGATTGGGGTGGTTTCTCTTTCTGGCTCTTGCAGTAAAGCCAAAAAAGGAGTTTAACACAAAAGAAAATAAACTTGAAGAGTGACAGTGCAGACTGAGCTGAGAGAACGGACATCTAGAAGAAGTAATGACCAATTAGCATCAAAGGAGGAAAAAGTGATACTTATAACATAAGAAGTGAACTATTTGTTTTAAAAAGTCTCTAAAACAAAAGGGAGGAATGGTAACTGTTTTGAGAATTTAGACAAATAAGAACCAACTGAATATAACCTATGGTAAGATTGATTTGGAGCAGACTAAGTAGGAACAAAAAGTTGAATGTTTAAGGAGGGAGAGAAAAGCTATTTGTCTCTATGTTGCATAGAATAATATCCATAACTGAACTGACTGTGAAATCTGGTTTTTATTGTTAAAGAATTGAATAATATTGGTTATATTAGTGAGGTAATTTAATGGTTAGATTATTATTACATGTTTATATATAGAAAAGTTAGGTTTGTTTGGAATATAGACATTTGAAATTGATTAATATTGATTAGTATCTCTTAGAAGTGTTAGTGTAATAGGTGTAATAGGTTGGATATTGTGTTAGCAATAAATCTAGCATTGTTAAGATAAAAAGCACTAGTGAGGATAGCCTTGGACAAACGATAAATTTCCCAAGTGTGGCGGAGGGAAAGACAAAGATTGTGTATAAGTGGGAGGGTTGGCTGACATCATTTAGAAAGATGACAAGCATTCCAAATCTCACAAGAGTTGGGACTGGAAGAAGGCAGTTGACCCAAGCCTCATCAGCAGAATTAAGTCCAGTAGGGCAAAGATCTATAGAGTAGATGATGCTGCGGGAGAGAGCAAGTTCACTTAAAGACATACATGCAATATTACAATCTATGCAAGAGGTTATGATGATAAATCATGAGGATTTAAAAAGAGAAATAGGTGAAATAAGGAATGATACTGGAGAACAAGAGAGAGCGGGACCAATGGACGGAAAATTTGAATGTTTCCACCAGCAAATACTGAAAAATGAACAGAAATTATTAGAAATGGAGGATAAAATGAATAAGGAGGAAAGAAGAGTAGATGAAATGAATGAAAAACTTTTGCATGCAAACAGAGAGTTAGAAAAAACCATCATACTGCTTGAAACTGAAAAAGCAGACCACTATTTACATTTCCAAAATGTGAAGGAAGAGAAGGGGGAGGACCTCCCAGAAATGATGATGGAATTGCTAGCAAGGGCCCTAGGGATAGGGAAGAAATGGCAAACGAGATTGATGAGACTTATAAAATTCACTCAAATTACGCTAGAAGAAATAACTTACCCAAAGAAGTACATATTAGATTTGTGAAGAAGTCAATTAGGGATGAGATTTTGCACAGGACAAGGAGTATAGAGGTAAACAATTAATTGTACTCAAACAAGTCCCTAGGAGGGTAAGGCCCTACCAATATATTACATCAAAATTAATAAGACAAAATATTAATCTTAGGTGGTTGAAGAAAAAAGATATAGGTTAGATTCGATTGATAAAGCAGAGGAGTTTTTCCAGCGGCATCTAGGCGAAGAAGAGGTATTAGAAGAAAGAGAGCTAAAAGAAGGGAATAATGCAGAGAGATATAATAGAAAGACATGGGAACCACAAGATAAAGAACAGGAAACAGAGAAGAGAAAAAATGAGAATGCACCATGACAACAATGATGAGAGTAGACACAAAGAAGTTAAGGAAGATAGACCGACAAGGGCAACAAGATCAAAACAGAGGCAGTAATATAGAAATATTAACAGTACTATCATTAAATGTGAATGGACTAAACTCCCCAGCCAAGAGAAATATAATTTTGAACAAGCTCAATAAGAAAAATTTAGACATAACAATTCTACAAGAAACACACATAAAAATTCAAGATCAGGACCTATTAAACTACCCTAAGCTAAGAATTAAATTTGTATCATTTTCACAGCAGAAGAAAGGAGGAATTGTGATATATGTTAAAGAAAGAACCCCAGCAAGACAAATTTATCGAGATGAGGAAGGTAGAATATTGATTATAAAAATTTCCTTGAACAAAAAAAAGGTCGCCCTGGTAGGAATTTATGCTCCCAATGAAAAACAAAGACAATTCTATAAGAAATTGCATAATGTTATTGCTGATATGGAATATGAGAATATTTGTATAATGGGCGATTTTAACGCAATTACAGAGAATTAGATTATAAAAGTGAGGAAGTTAGGAAACGAACTAGGAGAATATTACCTGGTACTTTTTTAAAAAATGGTGGAGGAATTAAATATTCAAGATAGTTGGAGGGAGAGAAATTTGAACAAAACGCAATTTACATACTATTCAGGGCGGCATCAATCATGGTCTAGAATTGATATGGTCTGGACAACGAACTAAATTCAGATATTGATGATATAATAATAGATATTAATACTTGGGCAGACCATAATCCCATTGTAATTAAATGGAAAGAACAGAAGACAATAACAAGGAGGTGGACTCTTAAAAAGGCAACTCTAAACCAAACAGAATTTAAACATAAGATGGAGCAACAAATGCAGACCTTTTTCCAGATGAATAAGAAAGAGGAGACTAACACTCAAAATCTATGGGATACGGCCAAAGCAGTTATGAGAGGAACTGCAATTGCATATATGGCCAATGACAATAAAAAGAAAAGGCAATATCGAAAAAATTCAGAGGATGAGCATAAAAAATTAGAATTAGAACTACAGAAAAACCCACAATGTAGAGATTTAAAACAACAGTTGGACTTAAATAAGCATAAATTGAATATTATAGAAAAGGGAGAAATGGCACAAAAAATAAAAAGTGCTAGACAATTTTTTTTTTATTTTTTTGAGCAGGCAAATACCGTAAACCTGGGAGATGGCTGGCCTATAGATTGAAAAAACAAAAAGATAATAGAAAACAAAAAGATAATCTATTCCAAGCAAGAGGCAAAAGTAATCATAAACGGAGAATTAACAAATAGCATTCAAATACAAAAAGGTACGAGACAAGGCTGTCCACTATCGCCCTTATTATTTATTCTTTCATTAGAAGCACTCACAAGAATTATCCGAAAAGACAAGATGATTAAAGGATTAGAAATCAGAAAAGAGATAGTTAAACTACAGGCTTATGTGGATGATTTAGTTTTCATTCTGGAAAACCCTCTAGAATCTGGGACAAGATTATTACAGGTGCTGGAAAATTATGGAGATGTTACGTGATTAAAAATCAAGAAGGAAAAAATTAAAATGCTAGTTAAAAATATGTCCAACTTACAAGAAACTGAGCTAGTAGAAAAAATTAACATCCAGACATCTAAAAGAATAAAGTACTTGGGGATCCAATTATCAGCAAGATGTGCTACACTTAAAAGAGATAATTATGATAAGTTAATTGACCAGATTATAATAGACCTAGATAGATGGAAAAACTTGCAGCTCTCTTTTATGGGAAGAATAGCAAAATAAATATAAAGCCCAAATTACTCTTTTTATTCCAATGCGTACCAATAAAATTAGGTAAGGATATTTTTAAAAATTTAAATAGAATTACATCTAAATTTATCTGGCAAGGTAGAAAACCGAAAATCAAGTTTAAAATATTACAGGATGCAAATGAAAGAGGAGGGCTCAGCCTCCCAGATTGGGAAAAATATTATCAAGCAGCAATAGCGGTATGGATAAAGGATTGGATACATTTAAAAACAGAAGACTACTAGCGCTAGAAGGTCATGACATGCAAATTGGGTGGCATGCTATAATGTGGGATGGAAAATATAGGGCCCACCAGTACTTTCAGAATCATTATATTAGATGAGCATTATTAGATGTATGGTTAAAAATTAAAAAGTTTAACTATATAGAAATTCCCAGTTGGCTATCTACATTAGAGATTTTTATGCACCCCACATTTATAAATCTAGGAAGTGTAATCACATATAAAGATCTCTTAGATGACAATGGAGACCTGAAAACAAGAAAAAGATTATCAGAAGATGGTGTAGAGTTGGAATGGTGGGCATACTTACAAATACAGTCACGATACAGAAAAGATAAAAAAAGAACCAGGGATAAAATTAGAGCATACACAATTAGATAAAATTCTTTTAGGAACAGAAGATCGAATGATAAAAAAGGTATATCAATATTTATTAGAACAGGACATGTTAGAAGAACAGGTAAAAGAAACAATGTTAATCTGGTGTAAAAATTTTGGCTACAATATTGACTTAGATAATTGGCAATTATTATGGGAGAGAAATAGGAGGCTAACGCTAGCCACCTCCTACAAAGAGAACTTGTACAAGAAGTTTTATAGATGTCATCTTCCCCCTACAAGGTTAGTAAAAATAGACAAAAAAATATCACCAATGTGCTGGAAATGCAGAAGGTTTCCAGGGACTTACTATCATATGTGGTGGGAATGCTCAGAAGCGAAATTTTTTTGGCAGCAGATAAAAAATTGGTTGGAGGAAATATTGCGACAAAAAATAGATTTAAAACCAGAATTTTTTTTATTAGGGATTATTAATGACAATCTCAGTAAAGCATCTCTCTACCTATTAGTACATATCTTAACTGCAGCAAGACTGGCATATGCTCAAAAATGGAAAAGAAAGGAAACACCCACTGAAGAAGAAATAATAGATAAAATTTTATCCTGCGCAGAAATGGACAGGTTGACTCTAGAGATCAAAAATAAGAACGAAACGGAGTATTATGAAATTTGGCAAAATTTGTATAATTGGTTAGAGTTAAGGAGGATCACTGTGACGAACACTGGTTGATTTGTTGACAATGTAAGGATTTTTTTTATTAGTATCTATGTATTGGATATAACCGAAAGATATGTAAATATATCGTTGAGGATGGAATGATAGTTCATTAAAAATGACTGATGTTATATGTATAACTTGTTATATACTCTGTCCTGTTATAGACTGTATTTTAGGTTTTCGTTATTTTTCTTTGTAACATAAGAAAATACTAACAGTAGTGTTGTAACTAGGGAAGTTGAATCTTGTCCACTTTTGTTTTTAAATGTGTATTTAATAAAATTTATTTAAAAAAAAACAATGCTCTGATGCTGGGCAACTCAGGAGACGCCAGCCTCTCCTTCCTGCACGTAGCACAACTGGCCACCAGAGAGCAGCGAAAACCGAGAGTTCTGGTTTTCCTTGTACTTTAAAACGAGGAGGGAGGGGGAGACAAGGAAGCTTTAGGGAAATAATGGAAATCTTAAAAGTCCTGATCAATTTCGGTAAAGCAAGCTCCTCTTCCAAAGGTTCCGCTTTGTAAACCTTTATTCTGGAATTAACAAGAGTGCATACAGGATGGCGTTACTGCCAGTTCAAAGCCTGGGTCTAGTAAAGATCTTTACACTTTTGTCTCACTTTTCAGGGGAAAGTAGTAGTGATTACGGTTGCTCAGGAAAATAAATACCGTAGTATGCTTTTAGTCTTGAGTGCCTCCGATGACAATTCGTTGCGAAGTAGAAAAGTGCAGACTTAGGTTTATTAACTTCTTCGTAGAAAAACAGAGCCCTGTGGATTTTTTTAGTGTAGCATTTATACGGACCCAAATCATTAGGCCGTAAACCGTGGTTTATGGCTAAATGTTTAGGAACACAGGCAGGCGGCCTGTGACTTGGAATTCCTTTGAATAGCTGGTCCCCAAACTTCTGGTTTGGGAGCGATTCCCCAGGAAGGAAGCCTCTTGCCTGTGCTCTGGATCGTTGTCTCCACCTCGATTTCATGTCTTTCACAAGCGAGTAGGGCTCGGGAGCTCAGCGTGCCCCAGAACGATTTTTCACGAAGTGCAAAACGGGCAGTGAATATGTGATAAATGTGATAAACTATGCGACTGACAGAAGCAAACAAATTTTGCACACTGCCCGGGGACACGCTGTGGCTTCATTGTGCTCTTTCACATAACCCCAGATTAAGGTACAGAATTGGGAACTAAAAGTAACTCAGGCCACAAGGATGCCCTCCCCCCTTGCTTCCCTTTCAAACAAGTCCCGGACCGAGCGCAGTAGGAGAGGGAACTCTCGCGAGCCTTTGGTTGGCTCTCTCCTGCTCCCTCCTCCACCAAGGTTCCGCCTCTTTGCAGCCATCCACACGCCAGGCAGTTATTGACTGGTGCCGAAGAAGCCCCACCTTCCTTTCCGCGATCGCAGCTGCTGCTTTGGTAGTTGGCGGTTGAGCGCATGAAGAGTTTCTGAGGCGCCGGCTGGGTGCTTGTGGACTGCGGATGTTCAGTTATCAGCTGGGTCGCCGATGGAGGTAAAGTTCTGGCTAGTTTTCATTAGGCAGATCTGAGTTTGGGCCGAATCTCGGCACCTATTTTCAGTACTAAATTTATTTCATGTTAGAAATCGAACGAGTACTGCAAATGAAAAACACACTGAATATACGAGGAGTTTACTACCTTCTCTCTGGGGAGTGATTACAATGCACTCTTCCCCTCGCTTGGTGGTTGGGGCTTAAATCCAGGGTGATGCTTCTAAGCGGGCTTAACTCTTTTCCACTGTTCAAATTCTCTAAAAGAAATGGGCAGCTCAGAGATAAAAGATTTGGATCGCTTGCGTGGTCTCTCGTCGCCTACCTGCGGATTCAGAAGCCGCTCTGCGAGATTTGCGGTCACGTCACTTTAGTTTATAACTGAAGCAACAAAACGACCTCCTTTGTTTGAATTGTAGGAAGGAAGCAAAAAAATAAAAAGCTTCAGGGAAAATTGGAGTAACTTTGTTTGCAAGTTCCTTCTCTGATGCATGTGTGGACTGAATGTTTGCCGGTCCACGTTTTTAAATTAGTCTCAATTTTTAAGTCTGCTGCAGTCGCTTGCATCTGATAGGGCTAGATTTGAACCCTACAACCTGTCTCTGCCTTCTAGCCTGCTCTTTGGTGCAGACCTTGCTCTTTCTTTGTATTCTCAGTGGGGGAGCCCAAAGGTCTAGATTTAAGCTGAGAGGCATTGAACATACCTATCTAATGTCCAGATCTGGCTGGGTTTAGTAAAGAAGGGAAAAATTACTCTTCTGATTGTATGCAAATATTCTTTCCTCCTATATGTAAGGGTCCCTGCTTCATCTTAAGAGCAATAGTGCAGTTGCTGTCATAGTAGAAAACCTGATACAGCTTTTTTATAGTAATTTTTGTCTCTGTGATGGATAGCAGTTTGAAGACTGGAAATTATTCTTGATAAAAATTGATTCCTGTTTTCAGGGAATCATTATTATTAGCGGGTTATGAATTGTCCATAATTGGGGTGCGGATATTACTTAATTCTGGCTGATCATTATCTAGCCTTTATGTGGATTGGGAGAGATGGTTTGTTTGTTTGTCCTTTAGAATAATAAACAAAGGAAAAATACTTCCTGGTATCCTAATTACATTTTACTACATACAGTTGGATGAAATTCCTGAAATGTTATATAGTAGTAATATTTTTCATAAGTCCCAATCCATTTAATCAGAATGAATTTAACCTGCATTTGTTAGAACACATTTTTTGTGAAAAAATGGTATGTATATTTTGAATAAATGGGAAAAAATCTTATAATACAAAAAATAAAGATTACTTATGTTAGTCATAGACATTTTAAATTTTGTTTTAGGTTAATAATGTTATTAGGCCAACTCAGAAGAAAAGGTTCAAGCTTTGAAAATCAGAAGTTTCTTTAATGTGGATTGTAAAGAGAGATTTTACTTTGGGCATAATCTAGACCGGGAATTTGCAACAGAATCTGTGGAATCACAGCTTCTTCTTTCTGTTGCAAAGGAATGCCTCAATAGGTATTTTGTTGGTGTCTTCTTTTTTTATATGTCGGGTCAATGTAAATTTTTACTTATGGTATTTAAGAGTTCTGTTAATTTAGATTTATATTGGATATCTGAAGAATATCTTCATATATGATATAGGTCCCAAAGAAAAAATACATCAGCTTTGTACTTAAATCTAAAAGATGAACCTGCATCTGTGGCAAAAAGCTAGAATATGAAGATGAAGAGTACATCTTTTGGTGTGATCCAACAGAAATACTGTATACCATAATGGATTTAAGTATTAACAACTGTTCTTGTTGTCATAATTTCTTAGATGCCATGAGCAGTGATCATCTATTGGTGCTTTTCAAGATTTGGTGTCAATTCAATGACTATGGGGAATCAGTTGGCACCTTTGCCTCCTTTCCTGCCTCACTTGCAGACTCTGCATATGGTCGTGGCTGGATTAGATCTAGCCGGCAAAACATCTCTACTTTACCGTCTGAAGTTTCAGAAGTTTATCAAGAGTGCACCTACCAAGGGCTTCAACATGGAGAAGATCCGGGTGCCAGTGGGAGGCTCTTGCATCATCACTTTCCAAGTATGGGATGTGGGTGGCCAGGAAAAGCTGTGTCCTCTCTGGAAATCTTACATGCGCCAAACAGATGGAATTGTTTTTGTGGTGGACTTGGCAGAGATTGAACATTTGGAAGAGGCTCGCGTTGAGTTACACAGAATTGCCCATAATAATGCTTGAGGAGGGGGGAAGACTATATCTAGCATTGGGCAGTATACTTTAAAAATAATTCTCAAATTTTCAAAACTGAGTCCCTGAAAGATCTGCTGTCAAATAATCAAGAGCTTGGTTCAGAACTTGGTAGCATCTTCCCACAGCATAACTGCTTTCTTCTTGGGGCAATTATAGGAGAGATAGTATATTTCAGATGATTGCCCAACTGTGTTGTTTTGCAATGCTCAAATGAGGGGGGTGGGATGGGAAGCAGTAGCTGGATCATAAAATAATTGAGGGCAATGGTTTAACTCTGCCCCAGGACACTTATATAAGGGCTTTCCAAATCCAACCTGCTGTGGCACCACACCCAGGATTAGTCCTCTTGAGTCATGATCCTCCTGTGCAGATGTTCAGTCTCTGTACACCTGTAGACACCTGTACCCACCTCTTATGGTTTGGAGGGAGTAGTCCCTCTGCCCGCTTCCCCCATTTTTCAACTGAAGCATGTTTCCCTTGCTCTTTGGCACATTTTCCAGTGGTTGTTGCAAATCCTCACCTATTTGTTAATAAGCTAAAACATAGGACTTCTTCCCCTGGATTTTTTCCAAGCTGATTATCTCTCTGTATTTTTTTTCTTGTGGCTCTTTAACCTTTCCAGATATCTGTTAAACCTCAGGCTGATGTCACCAGAAGCCTTGGAAATTCCTGTGTCCAGAATAAGCATATTATCCAGACCTGCAGAAATGGTAGTGTTTCTGCAGTTAATATTTGAAGCTGGACATGGATCTGTGACTCCATCCCCCCTTTTAAAAGCACAATCCGAATCGTCCCTTCATCGTGGAGACGGACGCGTCCAACGTGGCTCTTGGGGCGGTGTTGTTGCAGGCCCCGGTGGATGGTGGCACACTTTTTCCCTGCGCTTACTATTCGCGGAAACTCAATCTTTCCGAGCGCAATTACACCATCTGGGAAAAAGAGTTGCTGGCTATCAAGGCCGCGTTCGAGGTTTGGCGGCATCATCTTGAGGAAGCCCAACACCAGGTGGAGGGCCGGATGGACCATTGGAACCTAGAATACCTGAAGATGGCCAAGAAGTTGAACCAGTGGCAGATCCGGTGGTCTTTGTTTTTCGCCTGGTTCAACGTTCGTGTGACCTGCATCCCCAGCGGTCACAACCAGAAGGCAGATGCCCTGTCCCACAAGCTGGAGTACCTCCGCACCAAGGACCCACTGCCCCCGGGGACGGTGCTACCGGCGGAATCCTTGGCCGCAGTCCATGAGCCGGTGGACTTGCGGGCTCAGGTGCTCTTCCCTCTGGCTCCCTCAGATTCCCCGGTTCCCAAGACCCAGGACTTCCTGTCAGAGTTGTATGCAGTCCAACAATTGGTACATCGCCAGTTGATCCGGGCCAAGGAGGACTATAAATGGTTTGCCAACCGCTCCCGACGAGCAATGCCACCGCTGGCAGTCGGAGAGCAAGTGTGGTTATCCACAAGGCATCTCCCGACTGACCGACCGGCTAAGAAATTGGATCATTGATACGTTGGCCCATTCCTTATTGAAGCGGTCATCAACCCTGTGGCCTACCGGTTGACCCTGCCGTGCTCCATGCGGATCCACCCAGTCTTCCACCGATCCCTGCTGGTCCCCAAAGCCCCTTCGTGTTCCCTCCGATGCCCGACGGTTCCTGCTCCACTGCCTACACCTGACCAGGACGGATCAGCAGAGTATGAGGTGGCCAGTATTCGGGACTCCCATTGGCTTAAGGGGCGTTTTCAATATTTGGTTGAGTGGAAGGGGGTATGGGCCTGAGGACCTCTCCTGGGTCAATGCTTTGCAGTTCGTGCCCCCGATCTTGTGCGGGCGTTTCACGAACAATTCCCATCTCAACCGCATCCCGACCGTCAGACCCGGGGGAAGGGCCCTGCGGTGGGGGATAGTGTTGTGGCCCCGACCCCCGTGCCTGTCCTAACCAAGGAAGAGGACTCTGAGGATGATGGGGAGGAACTGGCAAGGCCTCCCTCGTCGGGGCCCTCCTCTCTGGCAAGGCCTCTGTCTCCATCTGAAGGCCGAGAGAAGCAGACTGGGAGTAGCCATTTTGGGAGGGAGTTTGAGCAGCTGCAGCAGTCTAGCGAAGATGAGTCATGGCTAGACCCTCAAGAAAGATGCAGGGCCAAGTGTTTGCAGCAACACAGGTTGGGTAGGAGGGTCAGGGAGTAGCTGAGTCATTGAGCCACACCCCATAAGGTATAAAGGGGGTGTGGCTGCTTTCAGAACTTTGTGACAAACAATAGTTTAAACAACTTCTGGTCACATCTTTGGAACTCTGCTTCTTGTTTGAAACCCTGTTTAATGCCTGTACTGCTGTGATTGGAGCTGTGCTGCACTTTGGGATCCTGGAGACAGATCCCTCAGGTATATCTGTGCCTCCAGCGTGTCTTACTGGCAGACAGGGTGGGGAGCGTGGTCCCACCAGGGCTCTTTACCTGGTCTGACACCCAGTGATTTCAGCGTGCCTCTATTGGTAGGCGGGGGTGGGGTGAGAACTAGGCGTGCCAGGGCTCTTTATCCAGCATATCACCCAGTGATTTCAGTCTCTTGGTTAGCAGCAGTTCTCTCCTCTGCAGCATCCCACCATCGTCACCACTATTGAGTAGTGGGCTTCAGTAGGCAAGGAGCACACCAGCATAGTTACAACATTATTTATTGACTCAAACTAGAACTGGAGAACTGCAGGCAATTGCCTGTAATGTATACTCTGAACCCACAGGGCCTTAACCAATCACAATACTTGAAAAAACCCGCCCAAATATGAATGTTCAAAGTTTCCCTCCAAAACAGTTGGAGTTAACAGTCAGGGTCATCTAAAGGTTAGTTTCATTTTAGCTTCACAAGCAGTTGGAGTTAAGTCTTAGCTTTACACTTCCTGGTCATTCTCAACAGAAATCTCAACTTAGGGGACTCAAATTTATTTATTTATTTAATTTAATTTGTATACCGCCCTTCTCCTGAAGGACTCAGGGCGGTGAACAGGGCCATAAATACCAAAATAACCAAAATACAAAATTAAAAACAAATTAAACCCTAGTGCCCAAATGTAAAAATAAATTATATTAAAACAATAATTAAAACCCATCAGACCAGGCCGGATTGTTCAAACAAATAGGTTTTTAGATCACGTCGGAAGGAGCGAAGGTCGGGAGCCATCCGGAGCTCAACCGGTAAACGGTTCCAAAGGTCAGGCGCACCCACAGAAAACGCCCTCCTGTTAAACATATCACATGGTTGCATAGAAAGAAAGAGAGAGAAAAAATCACTATTCCTATATTTTAATTTCCTTTTAAGTACCTTTATTTAGCCAAATTGGTTTCTCAGCAAAGCCCTGAACAAAGTCCAATTTTTTACACAAATCTTTCACTTTTTTCTTTTTCAAACCTGCCTAGACAGGGAATTGCCTCCTGTCCCAGGCATCAAGCACGTCTTCCAATGGGGAGCCTACCATGACCCTCAAGCTAGAGCTTCCCATGTTTCCCTATTCCTGATGTAGGGATTCACTTTGTCTTCACTGGGCCCCAGTGAATTTTGGGCTTCCTAGTGAAGACCCTTGCCCCCATCTACAGTTTTCAGACCAAAAGGAGTATTGGGGGACTCTTCTTCCCTTTACAGAGTATGGACCCCCTCTCTCCAAGGGAACCCTGCCGTCAATTTTCAGATCATAAAGGGATCTGGGAGGACTGCAGATGCTCCCCACAGTGAGTATGGGCACCTCCTTCCCTGGCCTTTTCCTTTTCCTGTCTGTTTTTGGACTCACTGAAATCTGGGAGAACCTCTCCTTGCTCCCCAGAGGTATTGACCCCTCCTTTTTTCCCAGGGCTTTGCTTAGGCCTTACCAGCTGGTTGCCCAAATCCTATTCTCTCATTCATTTTTCCATTCCATCTCACACAGCCTCTCCCTTCTCCCTAACAAAAGGTCCTGTGCTCTAGCCAAACCTCCATGCTTTCCAGGGTCTATCACTTAAACAGATCCTTTCTGTGGTTAGGAAAATCCAGAGGGAGCATAATCCAACTGTGATTGGGAAAAGGTCTTCTCATTCTCACACACAGACATACACACATTTCCTTTGCTCCCCTGGTCTTCAAAAGTTAAAATTTAGAGGTACCCACATTCTTTCAAAGCAGTCTTTGAGCTCAAACTCAGAACTCCCTTTTATTACCCTTGCTCCACATGGCCAGAGTCTGGGAAACCCATCCACAGTCACAAGGGGTCTGCTGCTGTCAAGATGGGGCTTACTAGTCTCAGTTCATTGGAGAAGTTAGCTTGGAGCTCCCATTCTGGGTGCCAAATTGTTGAAGGAAAAGACTTCATCAGGGTCCAGTCCAAGCCAGGAATAAACAACATGGAGACTGGTTTAGAAAGCAGGTTGTAGTTTATTGAAGAGAAGAGCCAGACAGAAAAATGGCTCTGGAAGAAAAGAGAGAGCACATGTAGTAGGGAGTGGGTTTTATACCTTCTTGAGCTTTTGTTTGAAGTTGTTCCTATGGCATGAACTTTGACCTGAGCCTCAATGTGCCTTTCTGGTATTCTGATAGTGGATATATTTGTATACCATTTTTTGTTTTCCATAAATGTTTAATAATATTTATATTTCAATAAAATATGGAAGAATTGGAAAGAAAACTATGCTTGTTGGCAATGTAAGAACTGATAAAGCAAAACCCCATTCCATGACAAAACCCTCAAATGATGCAACACAGCCTTTCCTGAACTGGTTGTCTTCAGATATGCTGAATTTCAACACACATAATTTTTAGCTAATACAGCTTGATATTGTAGCACCATTGCATGGGAAAGAGGCTTGGGGAAATTGGCCCTCCTTTTCATGGAAGCCCCTAGCCCTGGGGGCATTGTGCATCTGGAGGGGTGTATCAAGTCTCCAGTGCCATCCAACCTTGGAATCCCCCTCACCTACACCCTATCAGATCACCCCAAGAGCTCTGCCCATTCTGAGGCTGTGGGAAACCATTGAACCTCCTCTTCCTCCAATGTGAGTAGGTCAATCTCTGGATCCAGGGATGACCCATCTTCCCCCACTGCAGTCTGGCTCAGAGAGGTGATGCCAGAGCCGATAAGCTGCCACCACTGCCTAGATGGTTAAATTAATCAAGAATTGCATCCTGCTGAAGCGCTCCCCAGGCATTGCGCTTTGCCCACCTGGCTGTGCTGCCCTTGCTCCTTGCTGACACTACAGGGAGTGCAGAATTATTAGGCAAATGAGTATTTTGACCACATCATCCTCTTTATGCATGTTGTCTTACTCCAAGCTGTATAGGCTCGAAAGCCTACTACCAATTAAGCATATTAGGTGATGTGCATCTCTGTAATGAGAAGGGGTGTGGTCTAATGACATCAACACCCTGTATCAGGTGTGCATAATTATTAGGCAACTTCCTTTCCTTTGGCAAAATGGGTCAAAAGAAGGACTTGACAGGCTCAGAAAAGTCAAAAATAGTGAGATATCTTGCAGAGGGATGCAGCACTCTTAAAATTGCAAAGCTTCTGAAGCGTGATCATCGAACAATCAAGCGTTTCATTCAAAATAGTCAACAGGGTCGCAAGAAGCGTGTGGAGAAACCAAGGCGCAAAATAACTGCCCATGAACTGAGAAAAGTCAAGCGTGCAGCTGCCAAGATGCCACTTGCCACCAGTTTGGCCATATTTCAGAGCTGCAACATCACTGGAGTGCCCAAAAGCACAAGGTGTGCAATACTCAGAGACATGGCCAAGGTAAGAAAGGCTGAAAGACGACCACCACTGAACAAGACACACAAGCTGAAACGTCAAGACTGGGCCAAGAAATATCTCAAGACTGATTTTTCTAAGGTTTTATGGACTGATGAAATGAGAGTGAGTCTTGATGGGCCAGATGGATGGGCCCGTGGCTGGATTGGTAAAGGGCAGAGAGCTCGAGTCCGACTCAGACGCCAGCAAGGTGGAGGTGGAGTACTGGTTTGGGCTGGTATCATCAAAGATGAGCTTGTGGGGCCTTTTCGGGTTGAGGATGGAGTCAAGCTCAACTCCCAGTCCTACTGCCAGTTTCTGGAAGACACCTTCTTCAAGCAGTGGTACAGGAAGAAGTCTGCATCCTTCAAGAAAAACATGATTTTCATGCAGGACAATGCTCCATCACACGCGTCCAAGTACTCCACAGTGTGGCTGGCAAGAAAGGGTATAAAAGCAGGAAATCTAATGACATGGCCTCCTTGTTCACCTGATCTGAACCCCATTGAGAACCTGTGGTCCATCATCAAATGTGAGATTTACAAGGAGGGAAAACAGTACACCTCTCTGAACAGTGTCTGGGAGGCTGTGGTTGCTGCTGCACGCAATGTTGATGGTGAACAGATCAAAACACTGACAGAATCCATGGATGGCAGGCTTTTGAGTGTCCTTGCAAAGAAAGGTGGCTATATTGGTCACTGATTTGTTTTTGTTATGTTTTTGAATGTCAGAAATGTATATTTGTGAATGTTGAGATGTTATATTGGTTTCACTGGTAAAAATAAATAATTGAAATGGGTATATATTTGTTTTTTGTTAAGTTGCCTAATAATTATGCACAGTAATAGTCACCTGCACACACAGATATCCCCCTAAAATAGCTATAACTAAAAACAAACTAAAAACTACTTCCAAAAATATTCACCTTTGATATTAATGAGTTTTTTGGGTTCATTGAGAACATGGTTGTTCAATAATAAAATTAATCCTCAAAAATACAACTTGCCTAATAATTCTGCACTCCCTGTAGATCTCCCTTCCCCAGACCCTGTGGAACTCCCAACTACAAGCAGAAAAGGAGACCAGAAGGGGATGCATCTTCCCCCCCCCCCCGCAATCCAATCCTGTCCACCCAGACACCCCTTGCCCAGCTTTTTAAAAAAAGGCATTGCTCTGCCAATTCTGTGTGAGGTAATTTGGGGGATCAACTGATGAAATCCATCTGGTGCCAGCAGGGAGTGAGGGCAGCATAGCTGGCCGGGTTGTGTGAAGTGTAGTTTCTGGGGAACACTCACTAGAAGGCTCAATCCTTGATTAATTTGCCCATTTAGCTACTGATGGCAACAGCAGTTTATCATCTCTGGCATCACCTCTCTGAGCCAGATCACAGCGGAGAAAGATCCCCCTGGATCAAGAGACTGACCTGACTTACAGTGGAGGAGAACAAGGTTTGGTCCTTTCCTGCAGCCTCAGCATGGCCAGGGGTCTCCAGACTGTTTGCTAGACCCAACTTAACGTTTTCCGAGGCACAGGACGAGGTGATGGCCGATGAAGCCGCCGGGGGCACAGTGCAGACTGTTCAGCCTACCAAACCTTCAAAAGTCAAAGAATCGGTCCATCTAGAGGTCGCCAAATGCACCGGAGAATTGTTAGAAGAAGAACCCGAGATCAACAGGCTTCAAAGGCAATCCAACGCGCAAAACCGCAACATCCTGCACGGCCACAGATAAAAGTACTGCAGAACTACGTTGGGGGAGGCGTTTAATTACTAAACTGGACAGGTTGCATCCAGACAGAGTGGCAGCAGAAGCCTCTCGACCAAAGCCTCTTACTTCACAAGGCAACCCCTTTTGTAACAGTAGACTGGAAAAATAAACCCTTTTTTATTTGAGTTAGAGACCTTGTCCACAAACAAAATGGAGCACGAGCCAAAACAGGAAATAACTCACTGGTAAAAGAAACAGACTATCATCTCTTGACACAGAAGTTCTTTGCAAACGATTGGCTCCAGCAACCAGCCCTGCCCACATATTCCTGTTTTGTTACGCAGCCGCCAAGGCATGGCTTCTCACTGCTTTCTCCTTCTGCCCTGGAGTTGCCTCCCTCTGATTTACTTGTGTGACCTGTCTTCATTTACGTGCTTCTCTGAGGTCTTCCAGCTGTGCTTCCTCTGAGTCTGACTCAGCCTCCCAGCACAGATGGCTTTCAGCTTGATCATGGCAGGAGAGGCCAGGTTCTTCCTCACTTTGTAAGTCTTGTAACTCATCAGAGCCTTCCTCCAACTCTGATGGTTCCCCATGCCCTCCTCCTCCTCCTCCTCCTTCTCCTCCTCTGATTCCTCGGACTCAGCTGCCAGGATCACAGGCTGACACGGAATCACAACACTTGGTAGGATGAAACTCATGATTGGAATGTACTGATGGAAGGATATACACCAGACATGTCAAACTTGTGACATCATGTGACATTGTGCAATGTATCAGGAGGGTTTTGCCATTGCTGGCAATGGGGTGGGTGTGGCTTCCAGATGACACGTCTGGCCCACGGGCTGGCAGTTTGACACCCCTGATATAAACTATTCAGAAGAAACAGACCTAACAAAAGAGCAGTTGCACTGTATATAAAAATCACTACATCTCTATAGAAATACACAAAACCAGGGATTAAAGCCTTTTTGTTTGTTTGTGTGTGTGTGCCTGGTCACATGGCCAAACAAGATCCGGTGATTTTTGCAGCCAGCAGGATAATTTGTTTTTGTTTTCCTGGACTGCGTGGAAGATCTGCTTGCTGGGCTTGATGACTACAGTACTCCAGAGAGCTAGAATTACTTCTGAAGGTTTTTTAAAATATTCCTTTTTGTTACTCTATAGCAGGGGTCTTCAAACTCAGCCCTTTTATGACTCATGGACTTCAACTCCCAAAATTCCTCAGCCAGGCATGCTAGCTGAGGAATTCTGGGAGTTCAAGTCCATGAGTCATAAAAGGGCCAAATTTGAAGACTGCTGCTCTATAGTACAGCTTTTCAACCCATTGTACGTGTACCACCAGTGGTATGCAAGCATCTGACTGGTGGTATGTGAGCCCTAGCTAATTGGAGTGGGGGAGGGAACCAGTTAAAACAGAACCGCACATACCTGGAGGAGATCAGTTGGAGCTGCAGAGCTTGCTTGAATCCCCAGGAACTGCCATGTTGCGACATACTAATTGGAGCTTCCAGTGTACCCAGAAGAAAAAAGGAGCTAAATGGTATGGGTGATATCTTGTGGCTAAACCTGACAGTACAGCTTGATATTGCCTAAAAGAGACTTGGCTGGAAGCAAAGGCTATAGATAAGACTGCAACCTTGACAGATATCAACTTTGAGAAGCCCAGCTGTGTTCTATATGACAAAATCATTCTGTGTCTGTAAAGTTTTTAGCTTAACACTCTACTAAGAGAACATGGATGAAGATCAGGAACAGATTCTCTTTATATTGAAAGCAATTTATGGAACTATTCTTATAGCCACTGGTGAAATAAGAAGCTACAGAAAAGAACAAGATGTCAGCCTAGATATACAAACCCAAACTTTGATTACTGTTAGACATATGGTGATAGCCTATCTAGTTGGGTTGGAAATATATAAACCATGATGATGTAACTTTAAGGTGCTAATTGGCTAATGGGTGTGTAAGTTTTTGAATGGCCATAAGAGGGAGCTAGGAACGTAGCTTCTCTCTCTCTGCTATCGCTGTTTTTTCACTGTTAGTTACTCTGTTACTGCTATTGTTGGTTTACTACTGTGTTAAACCTGAACAACTGTGTTTTTGACCTTTGGGCCGATAAGAAGACTTTGTATTTGGATTACTACTTGGACTGTTACTATTGTGTATGACCTGGACTGTTTATTTTTGACCGTGCTTTGTTTTCAATCACAAAGTAAAATATTTTTCTGTTTATCACAACTCAGTGTCTCTTGTGGTTACTGTGTGATTCTTACTGCTCTCAGTACCCTTCATTGTCTGTGCAACTTCTTGTTAGCTCAAGGAGACCTCTGCACACTTACTGACAATTTGGTTATGGGCCCACGTCCATACTGAGAGTTAGTACACACAGTATTAGAGCTGAGTTTGTGTTAACTATCCAAATGGAAAAAATGGCACAGGAACAGTTGTCAGGCATCTCCTGGATAACCCGATTAGATGGGACCAACTATGTTACATGGTCGACAAAGTGTTGCTTGGTGCTGCGCAAAGAAGCACTATGGGCTGTAGTTAATGACCCTCCAGATGTGGCTGCTTGGGATCCAGAAGATGAGGATGATGCACAGAAGATAGCCAAGTTTAACCATGACAATGAAAAGGCTCTATGCATAATTGGACTAACACTGAATGACCAGCAGCTTGTCCATATTTGTGGTGAAGTGTCTGCTGCTAGGTGTTGGGCCACTTTGTGACATATCTACGTTCGTGATAGTGTGGGTGCACATATACACCTTACACGTAAACTGTTTAGGGCTCATCTTCAAAAGAATGGGGATATGTTAGCCCATTTGAACTTCATGAAGACAACTCTGCAAAAGCTACAAGAGAAAGAACTGATTTTTTCAGAGCTGCATCAGGTTTATATCATCCTGTCCTCCTTAGATGACAGTTATGATGCATACGTATCTTCTTTGGAAGTCCTGTCCAAAGATGAGATGACATTGCCAGGGATAACCGGAAGATTGCTGGAAGAGTCCAGAAGAAGGCGTGACAGAGACCAGCTGAGAGAGACACAACCACAAGAGGAGCAGCAATCTACTACTGCTTATACCGTCAAGAAATGTTATTCTTGTGGGGCTAAAGGGCATATAGTTAGGTTCTGTAGGAAGGGAAGAAAACAGAACGCAGATAGTAGTAGGAAGATAAAGAAGGACATTGGTTTGGCTGTTTCTGGTGAACCAACAACCATAAACAATGAATTGTGGGTGGTTGATAGTGGGGCTTCTCAATGTATCACCAAAGTCAAAGAGGGTTTGTCCATATGAAATGCAGCAATCAACATATTTCACTGGCCAATGGTTGGAGGATGAAGGCCTCTGGTGAAGGTAATGCATACTGTCCATATATAAATGAACGTTTACCAATGTTGTATGTGTCGAAACTACGATTTAACCTTTTATCTGTAAAGGCATTGGTTAAGGCTGGGTTTGTGGTAACGTTCAAAGGGGAGGAATGTATTATAGAGAGAAATGGAACCTGTGTTACTGCCAACCTAAAAAATGGTTTGTTTGTTCTCACTGGTAACCCGGTTAGTATGGCTAATGCTAACTCTATATGTGAGAACAAGAAGACGCATGATGAGTGCATACATTTGCTTTATCGACGGTTAGGGCATGTGAACTTTACCGCACTATGTAGGACTGTTGAATTAGTGCAAGGAGTAAGACTGAAGCCATGTAAGAGGTACCTGAATTGCAATGCATGTAATCAGGAAAAGAGCAAAGCAACCCCTGCAAACAGGTTTCAAGACCACTGTCCCTTTGGAAGTTGTATTTGCAGATCTAATTGGCCCCATGAAAGGCTGACACATTCCAACATTTTTCTAATTGGCTTAAATTTGCAGAGAGAAAAACAAAGTGAAAAGTTCAGTGTATAATAACTGATAATGGCACTGAATTAACAAACAAGCATTTGGTTGATATGCTACAATCAGCACGCATTGAGCATAAATGTTCAGCCCCTTATAGGCCTCAACACAATGCATTCGTTGGTCCTTCTCCTGGACTCTGCTAGCCCAAATTCCTTGCCTGGCGGGGCCTGCAGCTTGTCTCTTCTGCTGACTGGGTTGGGTCGGCTAGCCACAATAGGGTGAGACTATTCCTCAAGTAAGCCATGCAAGTCTTTGAGGGTAGTAACTCACACTCTGAATTGCATCCGCAAGTAAACCAGCAACCAGTGCAGCTCGCAGAGCAGTGATGTAACATGGACCCCTCTAGAGGCCCCAAGAATTACATGGGTTGCAGCAGCCCTTGCATCAGTTGACGCTTGTATGTAAGCTTGCTTTTTCTATGGGTTCTCCATGCATTGGATCTATCATTTCAGTCCTTTCATTTCAAATACTACTACCTTTAGATTAGCTTGTCTTTGTCTTTCCAACTGCAGCCATTGAGGATTTTACAAATGGGACATCAGCAAAAAGATGCTCTTTAATCTCACAGTGTGATCTCTTCTGTTGGGCTTGGAGGAAAGTCAACCTCACATTTAAGCCTTCTTATCCAAGCCCTAGTCAAGTTGGAACATATTTTTCAGGTAAATGAATTTGTGGCAGAAGATGACAATCCTCTTTTGTGCACAGCTTCGAAAGCATTGTGCAAGGCACTTCTCCCATCCTCCATTGTGCCAGCAAGCAAAGAATTTTGTAGTGTCATTAACTCAGTTCACTTACAGCTAAAGAGAGTGAGAGTCAGAGGATTTCTGCATCAGCTAGGAACTCTCATTTGGGTTAGTGAAGTAGGACGGTCTAGAAAAAAATGCAATTTTTGCCTTGTATTTTCAACCAGGTTAGTGAGTGCTAGTACTAGGAGGCGTCCTCTGCTTCCTAGTTCTGCTTCCCCCAATCTGAATTTTTAACTCAGAATGCTCTTAGAATCTGAACTATGTTCAGCTACTAAAAATGGACCCTTTATTTTTTGCATCTTACACTACTAGAGTACAAGAGAAATTAGGATGTTAACATTCTGTGGGCAGTGTATTTTCTATTTAGTTTATATATGCAAAGAGTTTTGGGTGTGTAGAGATAGAATAGAATAGAGCTGGAAGGGACCTTGGTGGCCTTCCAGTCCAGCCTGCTGCTCAAGCAGCAGAACCTATACTATCTCAGACAAAAACCTCTTTAAAAACCTCCAGTGATGGAGGACCCATGATTTCTGAAAGCAAGCTGTTCCATTGGTTAATTGTTCTCACTGTTAGGAAGTTTCTCCTTAATTCCAGGTTGCTTCTCTCTTTGATCAGTTTCCAGCCATTGTTTCTTGTCCTGCCCTCTGGTGCTTTGGTGAATAACGTAACCCTCTCTTCTTTGTGGCAGCCCCTCAAATTTTGGAATCCCGCTATCATGTCTCCCCTATTTCTTCTTTTCTTTAGCCAAACCCAAATCCTGCAGCCATTCTTCATATGTTTTAGTCTGTAGAACTTTAATCACTTTAGTTGCTCTTCTCTGAACTTTTTCAAAAGTCTCAACATCTTTTTTGTAGTATGGTGACCAAAATTGATTGCAGTATTCTAAGTGTAGTCTTACTAGGGTTTTATAAAGTGGTACTAATACTTCGTGTGATCTCAATTCTATGCCTCTGTTTATACAACCCAGGATTGTTTTAGCTTTTTTGGCTGCAGCTGCACACTGCTCATATTCAAGTGATCATGCACTAGGACTCCAAGGCCCCTCTCACAGTTACTGTTTTTGAGCCAGGTCTCACCTAATCTCTACTTATAACTTTGATTTTCCTCCCTAAATGTAAAACCTTGCTTTTCTCCACATTACAACTCATTTTTTGGATAGGGCCCATTGTTCAAGTCTGTTGAGATCTTTTTGGATCCTGAGCTTGTCTTCTGGGGTGTTGGCTATTGCTGCCAGCATAGTGTCATCTGCAAATTTGATGGGTTCCTCTTGTATTCCCTCTTCTAAGTCATTTATGAAGATATTGAAGAGTACTGGGCCTAAGATGGAGCCTTGTGGTACCCCACTGCTTACTTTTCTCCATGTGGATGTAGTACCATTGAGGACTACTCATTGGTGGTGATGTTGACTATTCCACATTTTTTCAAGCTTACCAAGAAATAGGTTGTGGTCCACTTTGTCAAATGCCTTACTGAAATTTAAGTATACTATGTCCACAGCATTTCCCTGGTCTACTAATGTCCACTTTATCAAAGAATGAAATAAGCTTGGTTTAGCATGATCTCTTTTTAACAAACCCATGCTGTCTACTAGTTATAACTTTGTTTGCTTGTAGTTGTTTGGAGATCTTTTTTTATTATATTTTCCAGGCTCTTCCCAGGGATTGATGTTAGACTGATTGGTCTGTAGTTTTCTGGATCTGTCCCCCCACCCCACCTTTCTTGAAGATGGGAACCACATCAGCCCTTTTCCAATCCTCAGGTATTTCCCCGGTGCTCCGGGATTTTTGCAATGGTTCTGAGATAACATCTGCGAGCTCCTTCAGAACTCTGGGATGTAATCTGTTGCATCCCAGTGATTTATATTCTTCGAGGTCAGATAGGTGTTCGCTAACCATTTTCTTGCTTATTTTAATTTTTATTTCTAGACCGTCTTTTACAGTCGTTTTTTTGATATGTTGGACTATAATTTCTTTTTGTTAATTTTAATTGCAATGAAACTGCAATAGTAACAGTTATATATTAGATGTTGTTTTAAAGGAATGCTACTCACTCCATCTTTGGAGAAGTTTGACTAGCAGGAGACTCTTTTTCAGACCTGACAAAGAACAGAAAGACAGAGCAGAAGTTAAAAAAAACTCTGCTGCAGCTACGCTTGTCTCCCTTCCAGGATGGGAAGGATGATGGCTCATTTGTTTTCAAAGTTCCTAAAATGAAAGAAGTTTTAACCTAGTTTTTCTCAATCTCAGCATCTTTTAAGATGTTAATCTTAAGTATGGGAGTTGAAACCCAGATATCTTAAAGGCCCTGTGATTGAGAAATCCTGCTAAAGACAAATTGTCCTCTGGAACATGGCTACCATGAGCTCCAATGTTTTGGAGATTTTTTTTTCTCCTGGACAAATTAAACAAAATATTGCTCCATCCCAATTTGCTTGCCTTTAGATACGGCTAGCAATTTCAATTTCTCTTTGTCTAGCAACTATGAAACACAACCATTTTATATAAATATGATTCATAAATTCAATAGCAATGGCACCAAAACTTACATACAGTGCTTTACAGCTCTGTCTAAGCAGTTTATAGAATCAATATATTGCCCCAACAATCTGAGTCCTCATCTGAGTCCTCATCGGCAGGATGAAAGGCTAAGTCAATGTTGAGACAGTCAGGTTTGAATTCCTGGCGGTAAGCAGTGAGTTAGCCTGCATTCTAACCACTGCGCCACTGTCTGCTCTTTCATAAATTCAATGAATTAGAATCTAAGGGTGCATCTACCTTCAATTAAATAATAATATCCCACATGTATAACTCTACAGCTACTCACAGTTTCTTTGAAGTAGCCTTTTTAATAGGCTCTGGAGCCAGAGCTGGAGCTTCAGATGGAGCCATAGTCAGAGGTGCTGGTGCTGGTGGTGCTGGTGGCGGCATTAGCTCCCTAGGAAGACAAAATAGAAACAAAGATTAATCCAAGTTAAATGGGTTAATAAAGACCAAGATCTTTTGTTTCCTTGTGTGAACCCAGCATTTCACACTTTCTCTAAAGGAAGCAACAATTATATAATTGCTTTGTTGCAAAAGCCAGGTGTTGCCTGCATGTTAGAGAATGCTTGTGTGTACCCAGGGCCTTACTTTTATGAATCTCAAGTCCAGCTTTCCCAAAATGCCTAAGCAGACTCTTGTTCTTTTTTTCAAGTCTTTGATTCTTATATACATTTATTTCTTTTATGTATTCTCATTCCTTCAGCTTGTTAATTCATAGCTGAAAGTGGGATTTAAAGGATAACTGGGTTAAACTGTTGGACCAGGTGTGGGGAGACCCAAGTTCAAATCTCCACAAATGTTATGGAGTCCTCTGATTTGGAACCAGTCACTTCCTGGGATTAACCCGGCTCACAGGATTGTTGCTGTTGGGATAAAATGAGGGGGATTCTCCTATATGCTATCTTGAGTCCACAGAAAAAAATGGTAAAACACACGTCCAACAAATAAAAATATAAACAAATATTTCTCTAGCATTGGTACCAGAAGCTGGTCAGTTGAAAAATATTCATGTCTCTTCTATAACTTGAGAGACTGTTAACCATCCTAGAGGAGAAGATGCAATAAAATAACAAACTAATTTTAGCCCATATGAAATCTGAATTTGTCACTGAACAAAATACAGACTTTTTTGTTTTGTTTTTGTTGCTCATCCAAACATAAAGGACTTCTTTTTTTATTAGTTTTATTCATTTATAACAAAAAATATGAAAATACAAAAGCAAATAGTAGAGGACAACAGTAGAAAAAAGTAAAACAAAGGTGTGAAGAAAGGGGGGGAGAAACAAAAGGCATTGACTTCCAACTCTCTCTCTCGCAGTAAAATCAGTCATTAAAATCAAATCTCAGCCATTTCTGTATCGGCAAATCAGTCTAATCGGTAAAACCCAAAATCATAATATTATTTTTTCCACCTCAAGCACAAAGACCAGAAGCAGTTTTCAAGGAGAAACAAAAGTACTTAGATTCTTTTCTTTTATCAGCACAATCAATTTGGCCATCACTGTTAATTCCATCAGCTTTTGTAACCATTCGTCCATGGTGGGAACCGAGGCATCCTTCCACTTTTGTGCATAGAGCAATGTTGCTGCCATCACCATATATAAAATCAGAGTTCCAGTTTTTTTTCTAGTTCTCTTTCCATTAGACCCAGAAGGAAAGTTTCTGATTTAATCTTTATGTTCACTTTAAGAATTTTCTGCATTAATATATGAATCCTACTCCAATATTTCTTTGCCTTATCACATGTCCACCATAAATGATAAAAACTCCTTTCTTTACATTTACATTTCCAACATTCATTTAAAATACCTTTAGGGCTTTTCAACTGATGGTATGCATACCACCAGTGGTACACGAGCACCTGGCTGGTGGTATGTAAGCCTGCCTAGCTAACTGGAGTGGGGAAGAGAAAAAAATTAATACGGAGCCGCACAGACCTGGAGGAGATCAGTTGGAGCTGCAGAGCTTGCCTGAATCCCCAGGATCTGTGGCGACATACTAATTGGACTGGAGCTTCTGGTGCACCCGGAAGAGAAAAGGAGGAGGGCCAAGAGAAGAAGAGGTATAAAAGGGGCAGACTGTCCTGGCCTGTTTTCTGAGGAGCAGCAAGAAAGGGTGAGTGAGCAAGTGTTGTGTTTTGGGTGGAAGGGCTGGCAAGTGAACGGCTCATTCACAGCTCGCTTGCAGAAAACATGCTGCTTGCTAAGTGAAACCCCAGGATCAGTGCTAGGCTACAGCTGATACAACTGTAGCCCACTGATCCTGGGACTTCACTTAGCAAGAAGCATGTTTTCCTCAAACAAAATGAGCAGAAAGCAAGTGGAAAGCAAGAAAGGGGCAGGAATGCAGGATCGATGTGTGCAAGTACAGTTGAGCCGCACTTCTGCATCCAGAGCACGGCTTCTGAGCATGGGCGGCTTCCGAGTGCCGGGCAGCTTCTGAGCGCTGCCGGCTTCAGAGTGTCCCGCGTGGGTGGCTTCCAAGCGCTCTGTGTGGGTGGCTTCCGAGCACCACCGGCTTTCGAGCGCCCCATGCCGCTGGCTTCTGAGTACTCCATGGTGGCTTCCGAGCACCCCGCGTTGGTGGCTTCCAAGCGCCCCATGTGCCACCACTAGCGATACCTGGTGAGAAGGCGGAGAAGCATCTGGCTGCTTTTCCCTGCTGGGAATGGATGTAGGAAGTGTTCAACTTCAGGCATGGTTGCCGAAGCTAAGGAACTGCCTTCCTATCATACTTCCACTTTCTTCGCCTCTCTGCTTTGTTCCGTCAGAGAAATCCCTGTCTTTCCAAGAGAGGCAGAAGTGATTTCCCTTTTGCAAGCAGGAAATCTTGCAGGTCTCATCACAAGGAAGGAAACCCCAGATACAGGGAAGACAGGGAAAATGTGTGTGTGTATGGGGGGGGGGGAAATCCCCGGCTGCAATTCCCATGCAAGATTTCCTGCTTGCAAAAGGGTGATCACTTCTGCCTCTCTTGCGAAGACAAGGATTTCTTCAGCAGAGAATGCCAGCAATCCAGGGTGGGGCTGTGGGCAAGGAAGGGAAACCCTTCCTTGGAGCATCCGGGATGGGGGAACCCTCTGCCCCACTGCCTGCCTTCTCCTTTTTTTCTGCAAGGGGGGGGAGGAGGAAGGAGGCGCAGAAGCAGCGGGTGAGATTGCAGCCCATCCCAGAGAAGGGGAAGGAAGAGCCAGTTGGAGACTGCGTCTTTCTCCCCCCATCCCCAGAGGGAGAAGCCCCCCTTGCCTGCCCGCCACCCCAGCCATGCTGTACAAAGCTGCCAGCCACACGACACGCCTGGGCATGGCGGGTCAAGCGGCACCCTGGGCAAAGAAGAGGCACGCGCATGGCCACCTTCAAGCATGTGCTCTCCTCTGCCACTGCGCATGCACAGGCAGGGCCGTGATGGTGCCGATTCACTTCACCTGCAGCCACTCCATGTGGTGAAAATGTTCTGCTGCCTGCCAAAACCAGGGAGGGGTCTGGGCGGTGTAGCGCAGGACAATGGGAGGAAGGAAGGAAGGAAAGGAAAGAACAAAGAGGGAAGGAAAGAAGGGAGGGAAAGAAGGAAGGAAGGGACAAACAGTGAAGGGAGGGACAATGAGAGGGAGGGAGGGACAATGGAAAGGAGGAAGGGACAAAGAGGGAGGGAAGAAAGGAAGAAAGGAAGGAAAGAAGAAAGGTAGGGACAATGGGAGAGAGGGAGGGAGGGATGAAAGGCACCCACCCCAATCCCACCCCATTCCACCAGAGACCCACGGATTTCCACACACAAACACAGGCACCCTGCAACCTGAGTGATGAGCTGGCCACACACACCCAGCCATTGACTTCGCTTGTCGAAAAGTTGCAAAAGTTGATCACATGACCCTGGGACATAGAACGTCATAAGTATGAATCAGTTGCCAAGCATCCGAATGTAAGTCACATTACCCTGGGGATGCTGCAACAGTCATAAGTGTGAAAAATGGTCATAAGTCCCTTTTTCCAGTGCCATTGTAACTTTGAACAGTCACTAAGGGAATTGTTGTAAGTCAAGGACTACCTGTACTTTATCATTTTTTCCTTTTTTGGTCAAGTTTTTGACACCTTGCTGGGCGACTGGTGGTACTCGGATAGTGCCTTATTCTAAAAGTGGTACAATAGGTGAAAAGGTTGAAAAGCCCTCTAGATAACTTGTGTTAAATACCAATGATAAATCATTTTGTAGAAATTTTCTTCTAGGTTATAATTCAATGTCAATTTAAAGTCTTTTATCCACATATTCTCCCATGATTCAAACATCACATGATACCCAAAATTCCTTGCCCAGTGGATCATACGGTGTTTTACACGTTCATTCTCCAAATTCAATTTTAATAACATTTTATAGACATTGGGGATTATATGATCCTCACTACCACTTAGTAGGATTTCCAATTCCTTTTTAGCGAAGTCAAAACCATGGTCTTTTTTGTCTAGTTTAAATCTTTCCTTCATTTGTTGATAGGTTAACCAGTGACAAGCGTGACCTTCTAATTCTAATTCTTCCCTAGACTTGAGGATGGGGTTTCCAGAATGGAAAGATACTATTTTACCATCCTCCACCAGTCTGGATTCACCACCATTTCTTTTCTAAAAAAAAAAAAAAAAAAAAGCTTGGGGAGGACACTCACGGGGGCAATTTCATAAAAAGCCTTGTTTTATATTTGTTCCAAACTCTTAACATGGCACGTCTAATAAAATGTTTATTAAAATCAACATTAAGGCTTGACTGGCAATAATGGTATGATAAAGTCAAATATAAAGGATTTCTATTGCTTTTCCTTCGGGACTGACGCTAAGCCTGAAAGCTTCTACTCATTAAAGGCATACCTGTTCACACAGGTGTTGAAGTGGTTCTGCACCCTTGCTGCTCTAGGTTAACAGGTTTGGGGGGATTTAAATAAAGATTCTGGGTGGATTTATTCATTTAACAATCGTTGTTTCTGTACCTGTCTTCATATTGATGTTCACTCCTGGAACTGCCTGGACTTGTCCCTGCAGTTTTCTTGGAGAGATTTCAGAAGTGGTTTGCCATTCCCTCCTTCCCAAAGACTGACTGACCCAAGGTCACCCAGCTGGCATAATGCCTCAGGTGGGACTAGAACTCACCATCTCCAGGTTTCTCTCCTAGTGCCTAAAACATGGCATCAGACTATCAATTGTAGCTGTTTGTAAAATGTTAATTTAATTTTATCCTCACTTTTGGATTGCTAAAATATGAGGAAAATATAGTTACATTTGAAAAACAAAGTACTTAATTGCAGGTCATAAGCCCCTATATAGATGGTGTAAAATACCTAATAAAGTCAAAATTTAAAAAATTCAATGAAGTACCATAACTGTTCTTACAATACCTTTAACTCTACTCAATTATGTTGGAAACAACTCTTCTACTAATTTCATTTCAACAAAAATGCAGAATTGCTGTGGTGCTTGAAATTTTAAAGAGGAAAACAATATTAGTAAAGTAATCTCCCTTTACTTCTTTGTCAGTAAATTTAAATTTAACATACAAATATTAGTAAATCTTTTGTAGCACCTGTAGTTACTTACAGTTTTTCCACAGTAATAGAGTCAGGGATTACTGGAGGTCTGATAAGTAAAGAAGAGCAGAAATTAGAGTTTGTTGTAGAACAATATATTTGCAAGTTGTATAGTTTGGTTTGTTTTAATGTACAGTTTTTGTACATTAAGTTTGTAAACAAACTTATTTTCAAAACAATATTACATACATTTCCTTTGCCTGCGTTCAGAGAAAACAGCCACAGCCAGAAAAGCAAATTAGTATCCCCAGCAAACTATAGAAGCAGTATATGAAAAGATTAGAACAACCAAATTTTGCAGTCTGCAAAGGCAACAGCTAGTTTCACACATTATTAATTCTTGCAGAATTGTTGTGGCTTTTTTCAATGGAAAAAAAAGTTCTATAGAATGCCACACTTTTACTTCTATTCAATTTATTTGCAAAGAAAAGCAACTTAGATGATTAAAGGCCTGGAGAGTAAAACATATGAACAACAATTGCAGAATTTGAGAACGGAAGAAGAGAAAAGGAGGACTAGCGAGGACATGATAGCAGTACTCCAGTATTTGAGAGGCTGCCAGAAGAGGAGGAGGTCAATTTATTTTCCAAAGCACCAGGAGGCAAGACAAATAAATAATGGATGGAAATTAATCAAGGAGAGAAGTAACCTGGAATTAAGGAGAAACATCCTAACAGTGAGGACAATTAACCAGTGGAGCAGCTTGCCTTCAGACATTGTAGATTTTTAAGAAGAGACTGGACAGCCACTTATCTGAAATGATATAGGGTCTCCTGCTTGAGCAGGGAGCTGGACTAGAAGACCTCCAATGTCCCTCCCAGCTCTATTCTGTTCGGTTCCATTCCGCTCCGCTCCATTCCATTCCATTCCATTCCATTCCATTCCATTCCATTCCATTCCATTCCATTCCATTCCATTCCATTCTATTCTATTCTATTCTATTCTATTCTATTCTATTCTATTCTATTCTATTCTATTCTATTTCTTCTCAATATTTGCGTGGCTGCCCATAATTCTGGGTGGCTCATAACAAAGAAACCAATAACTATACGACCATAAAATGAGAACAAAAATCCGTCTTCTCAGTCATCCCCCTGGGATGTACCACCATCAGCTTCAGACATTCTTTCTTCCATCCCTGCACCCAGGTAAAAGCTCAGGTTTTGACAGCCTTCCAAAAGGCTGAAAAAGTGAGGGCTTGCTGAATCATTTGGGGAAGAGTATTCCATAAGGTAGGCACAACCACAGGAAACGGCACACTTCCGAGCTCCCACTAGAGGGCAAGACCTCAGGGAAGGGACATGGAGCATACCTACCCTATCTGATCTGGTAGGATGGGCAGACACTGTCAGGAAGAAGGGATCCCACAAATATCCTGCTCCCTGCTATGTAGGGATTTAAAAGTGACAACCAGCATCTTGAATTACACCCAGAAGAAAGCTGGGGGACAACACAGCTCCTACCACAGAGGTGTAACATGGGCAAACAGAGGAACACCCAATACTGCACATGCCATTGTTTTTTGGACCAGATGTAGCTTCTGAGTTACCTTCAAGGGCACTTGAAGTGATCTTCAAAGACAGCCCCATGTAAAGTGCACTGCAGTAATATAAATTTGGAGAAATCCAAATTTGTCCCAAAAAAATTGTAATGAAAAAAATAAAGATGTCCTCTAACTTGCAAAATGGGACTATTCCCTCTATAATTTTACTTTGTCATGGAGGGGAATTCACTGGAGAAAGCAAAGATATTTGGAAGAGTTAGTGGTAAAAGAAGTCCAGGCCATGAAAGAACATGGTGGCTGGACACTATCAGATCTGACATTAGCCAGAGCAGACAAAAACTCAAAGAAGTTATTGCAAGATTGGAAGATGTGGAGAGACTTGGCCCATAG
The DNA here is from genome assembly GCF_947247035.1 of Vipera ursinii. NCBI lineage: Eukaryota > Metazoa > Chordata > Lepidosauria > Squamata > Viperidae > Vipera > Vipera ursinii. The sequence goes on from NC_139517.1 coordinate 48,446,611, forward strand.
AATCACCAAGAGTTGGACATGACTGAATGCATCACCACCACTGTTGTGTAGCCGGTTCTTGCAGGAATTGAGCAAGATGGAAGGTTCAAAACAGCAACATGCTTTATCAAAGGTCAAAACAGAACAGAAGCAACAAGGGAGCTGCTGTGCAGCTGTTTATATGGTTGGCCAATAGGTGGCGACCAGTAGGTTTGAAGCATAGGTTTCCCGCCCAAAGACCTACTTAGCCGGCTGGAGACAACCAGTCTGGGCTGGATAGCACCCGCTACAACATACACATGAACTAGCACTTAGCAATTTAATGCAAGCAATTAGCAAGCAGTGCAACAAGAGCAAACACTTACAACATAGACACAAGGCCAATACATTACACCCATCATCATCAGATTTTTGCCAGTTTCTCTCTTGAAATATGTGCCAAAGGGAAAAAGAAAACAAAAGGGAAAGGAGAGGGGAGGGGAGGGGAGGGGAAAGGAAGGGAAGAGAAGAAAAGAGAAGAAACAATACCTTGCGTTAGCCCAATTATATATGTTTTCCTCTTCTGTGTACTCTTCATCATGTAATTTTTCAATCATAACTTCTTTCCTTATTTCAACACAAATGTTTGTCTGAACATGAGGAAAGGATGTTAAAAATGATCATAAAACTTCATTCTAAGTTTTTAATTTATATGTTGCATTATCATTTTATTTGAATCTCAAATTCCAATTCCTGGAATGGAGGTTCTTCCTGAAGGAATATGTGACTAGCAAATTAGAGCAAACTTAATTGTGAACTCCTAATTAGGTCACCAGTTTTAGCTCCCTCTTTATCTACAATAGGGAATCCTGGAACATATTTTGTACTTCTGCCAATTAGTATTAGTAGCCAGTAACATTAGTAGTTAGTAGCTGTAATTTTAAAAAATTCCCCAGTCCTAGTATTCCTAAATTTTGCAAGGGGTGTTGGGTTTAATATATGTCATTTAATTTGGGCTTAGTTATGATCTATGAAATAAATGCATGCTTTAATATTGTTTGGGAATGAGGCTTTTATCAATTCATCTAGTTGATACAAATATACTTGCAGTAAACAAAGCCATCTTTGTTAATATTGGTATATTTAATAAGTCACAACTGGTTATAGCAAAACTTTTCTTCTGAAAAGATCTCATAGGAATAATATACAAAATACATAAAACTGTATGACATGGTTTGCACACCTGACTCAATACACTTTACACATTAAGTTGCAAATAAGCCATATTTTCATTTCAGGTTTTGTGAATCCAGCCATTGTGATTTATTCCAGAAATAATTTTCTGGTCATCCACAGTTTGGCACAATGTGGGAACTGCAGTATGTCATGAAAACGTCTACCAAAAAGGTTCAAAATACTGCTTTTTTCTAAATACTATAGCATGTATTTGGGCATTTCAAACTGTCAGTCATCTAGAAATCACAGGTGTAGGACAGGCTGGGATCAAGACCATTGGCTATTACAACATCCTCCTTCTCCTTCTACACAGAGAAGCCAGAGTGGTTCTGAATTACTTCTATGTGGGCAGAAAACAAGGGTGCCTCCTGTTCCTGAAGACAATGGATTGGCTTACAGGATCCAGAAGAAATGGAGAGAAGCGAGGGAAATGGCAAATTCAGGAGGAATGGCTGGGAAGCTGCCATCTTTATCCACACTACTGCAGTGCTGGCTTAGATGACTTTAAAATTCAATGAGAGACTTTAAAACAGGAGCAGTTACCTTTAAAGAGGGTACAACAGATGGCTCTAGACATCAGTTGCCAAGTAAAAGCCAACCTTTGTTAAACACTGCAACCCAATCCTAACGTATATGTACTCAGAACTAAGCCCCATTGAGTTTAATACACTCGCAAAATGACAGGATTATTTTTTATTTATTTAAACAAATTTATGGCAGCCTGCAAAATCTAAAAAAAAATCCACCACCCAGTCACATTACTACCACTACTACTACTACTACTACTACTACTACTACTACTACTACTACGATTATTATTATTATTATTATTATTATTATTATTATTATTATTATTATTATTATTATTATTATTCAGGCTTGCCTAAGCCACATCTGTAATACTTGTGGTTGCTTCTGCATTTACACACCTTTTTTTCCAGTGTACCTCTCTCCATTCTATCCAGAAGTGTCCATAAAGAAACAATAAAAGAAAAAATGGTGAAATTTTAGCCTGGATAAAACCCTTTTGACAATATTCAAACAAAATGTGGCATACATTTCTGTACTGGAAAATTACACAAACTCTTATCATTTATATGAAAGATGTACCCGGAAAATAAGTTCTAGCATCATTTTTCAAGATGCTCATAATATAAGTGCTACCCTAAAAATAAGCCCCAGTTAAGATCATCAGCCAGACTGATGCATTTAGTACCATATTTTCCCCAAAATAAGATCTAAGTGTAAAATAAACACTAATGCTTCTTTTGAAGCAAAAATTAATATAAGACCCGATCTTATTTTCAGGGAAATAGGGTATATATTTCTGTTTCTCAACATAGACTCAAAAGGTCTTTTCAGTCACAAGACATGTTTGTGCACATAGAAGCAGTATGCAGATAATAGAAAGCTTAATTGCCTCTTATGCTGAAACACACACTGGCAATTATCTCCAAGCTTTAAGATTGCATGTTGCAGGTAACCACATATTTCTTTGGGGATTTTTGGCTTTGTTAGCTTGCATGCTCAGCTTGGCAATCTCAAGTTTGGCATTAGTTTGGCGCTGAAAATAGTTTAAAGTTGCCAAGAGGAGAGGGGGACATATGGGACCAGTTGGGGAATATAGCAGGAAGCCAATGCTATACATACAAATTCAGACAGCAAAAACGCAGATTATTCAGCAATGTTCTCAGTGTTTTCAACTTTTACATGCAATATCCTATGCACTAAAATTTGCTTTTCAAAGGTGAAACTCATAGGTGCATTGCCAAAATAATCTTGAGACTGGTCCTCATAAGAGCATTTTTAGAGTAAAGAGTTGCAAATAACTAAGTATCTTCAGGCAAGAGTTACCGGTTTTCCAGAGAAGTCCCTTTCATTCCCTTGGCAGTTTGATGGGAACGGATCTGTTTAATCCAAAAAGAGAGCTGTGGTTATGAGGGATAAATGTAACGATTTTTCACAATGAGGAAAAAGAATCAATGACTGGCACAGAGAACAATGTCTTTTCTCTGTTTCTCCATGAGAAACTCTTCGTTTTCTCCATCGTCTCTGTGTGAAAAGGTCTGCGGCCTTCAACTTGGTTTTGATAAGGCTTCTAAGAAGGTCTTATGAAGCAAATCAAGCCTACCAGCCAGATGTTCACTATCAGAACTGGAGATGGAAAGAATCCCACTCAATACACCCATTTATTTGACTCCCTCCCCAATAATTTTACAAACATCAGTGCCACCCTTTCTTGTGATGTTGCTATATCACTGCCACATCTGCTGTGGCTCTTTGAGGCTGAATATATTATATTAAATTTTGGCTGCAGTAATGTGGTCCCCCTGAGTCAGTGTTTAAGGAAATGTTAGCTCTGGGGGATGTCCAGTTAGGTATCACGGTATGACAGGTGCAGGAAGATGGGGTTCCATCTTCCACATTCAATTTTGCCCCACTGGGGACCCTAAATAGGGTCAAAGGTCATCCCAAAGAAGTGATGAAGAAGGAGGGGACACTCATCGATCGCGGAGGGGCAGCCTTTCTGCTGGATCGGAGGAAGCCCTCCAAACCAGCGGGGGAAAGACTGGATACATTTGTGTGGCCAGTTAGACGCTTCTGACAACCAAAGATAAGCACTAACTAGCAATTTTTGAGCAATGTGGATGGAACTGGGTGAGACTTTATTCTTTTTTTATGACCTTAATACTACTCCCCTGGAAAAAAGAATGCCCAAAGCAAAGTATCCTCCCCGATGAGAGAGGGAAGGGAAGTTTTTGCCTCATTCCCTCAGCAAATTAATTGCTTTGGGGAAACATAGAGAAAACTACAAGATCAATTTGGAATTAATGCAGATTAATACAGCTTTGAAATTTGGGGACTAAAAATACCTTTGAGACTTTTTTTTAGAAAAGATATTTGAAAGTCTGTAAAATAGGCTTGGATTTGGTAAGCTGGAGGGTGGAATCAATGACATCTAGTGGCACTACAATTTATTATGCTTAAAGGAAACTTGGCTTGAAGCCCGGACTTAAATAAGACTCTTTGTTGTTCCTGGAAACTCACTTTTGCAGACTGCAGCTGGGAAAAGGAAAAAAAAACACGTTTTGGGCTGCTTATCTGTGTTGGACAATAAAGCCTACATACAAAAACAAAATGGGTGTTTCATACTTAGCCTCAAATGATAAAAAGCATCTTTAACACTTGTCTCCAAAGTCCCCAGCTTGACATACCAACAAGAAAATGTTAATGAATCTCAAAAAGAAATTCTATGTTTAAATCAATCCAAGAGACAATTGTTTCATTTCATGATACCAAAAATAATGCAAATGAGATAAAAGAATGATTTTCTAACCTAAACTTACGAATTCAGACAATGACTATAAAAAGGGAACTAGTAACCTAGAAAACAGAAGGAAAATTAGAAGAGATCTAAAGATCGAGGACCTAAAGGAAGGAATTAACAGACAGATACAGAGAAATAAAAAATTAGAAGATGCAGTGATAAAACTGGTAATGGAAAAGATATCTTACTTGTCAAGATCTCAGAACACATTTGAAGATAAGGAAGAATAGCTGATTGAATGGATGATAAAACTGTTAAGAGAAATGCTGAATATTGACAAACAAGAAAGGAAAAAAAACACTGAAGGAGAAGGATGGAGGCTGTTTAATGAATATACCGGTAAATGGGTTGAGTGTTCTTCCAAAAATACTTCAATCAAATAATTAGAATAGGATTTGTAACTAGAATATTATACTTTGTTATGAGATGGGAAATATGAATTCTATAAAGGTTTGAATACGGAAAGCTTTTGGTTATCCAAATATAATTTATTATGAGAAAATTATATGTGATAGAGATATTTTGAACATTGATGGGAAATTATTATTTTTTAAAAAAGCAGGAAAAACAGGATATTGATTGACCAAATGGATTTTAAGTGCAAATGCAATTGAGATATTTTCTGGCTAGAAAAGATATTATAAACTGACATTATGTTTAATACCAGAAAATGTGACGAAGATGTCTATATTTAATTGTATATGTATTAACAGTAACAAGAATTGTATTTGCCCACCAGAAGAAGAGAGGGTCAAGGAAGCACTGGATGGTGTAGTATTGGAATTAGACTGAGAAAGTTAGTATCTACCACTGAATTACCAATGGATCCAGACAACATGTTGTTTATTAAGTACTCATGATTGTAAAATTAGAAAATTAATAAAATATGTGTATAAAAAAGGAAATTAGCTCTTCACTAAAGCAATATATTGAGAGTTGGAGAAGTTTGTTTTTTCATTATTCGGCTTTGAGAGATAGTGGAATAATAAATTAAAATAAGGATCTCTAGTAAAATACTTTAGCTTACCTGAACTATTAGAATAATAATAATCATAATAAACATTGTCACCAAAAAAGCCAATATCAAATAAGTAAGGTAGACTTTGCCATCTTGTGGAATTTTCTGTCTTGCTGTCTGTAAGGTTAAACAAAGAGAAGCAAAAGCCTCCATGTATTGCAACATTTTCTTCATCCTGACTAATGACATTGTGGACAACTTGTACTCATCAGAATATATCAGACTGTTCTGTAACTGCTTAGTTCTCAGATAATGCTAAGCTAGAATTTGCTTAATTTGAATGTTTTAGCCCATATTATCACACCTATAAAAATTTAGCAACAACTAATCTGTAAACCCATATCTTGAAGTTAGTTTACTAATCCATAATATGTTTTTATCAGGTTTTATTATCTTGAACTTAAGAGCCCTGGTTTATTATTGGTTTTCACTTTGCTATACCAGAGGCCCTTACCAATTCATGGTAAACTCAAGGCAAGACAAAAGCAAGTTTCAGAATTTTTGTTCCCCTCCGCGCAGTCTTGTAACTTTCCCTAGCAACTTTTCCCCATCAGTTTGGTCTGCTGAATACAAGACAGACGGAAGAGTCTGAGGTCTGTCTGCCAAATCATCCATTATCGCCACAAAACCTGACAAAATACCCATTGGATTATATCAGTCTTATAAATACAAGTTCATAATAAACCCACTTGGGAATTATTAAAATACAGTGAATACGCAAGTCATATATTTTATATAAAAATGTTTACAAAAAATTAAAGTCTGCATTAATCACTGACCAAATGTAGTCATATAAATATAAAGTATTATTGCTGCTAGGACATGGCAGAAACCATATGTGTCAGGCTAACAAATATTTTTTTAAAGTACTCAACAATTAGGTAAACAAGCGATGATTATTTCTTTATGTGCAACACTGTGTATGGATTATTACAAAAATTTCAATTAAAGTAAATCTTGTTTGGTATTTTTTAAATATAGGTATCCATTGCATATTATTATCCAAGGTTAATTTTCCTATTGTTTAGGAAACCTTTGCCAAATTTAGTAGTAAAACAATTCTTTAGATATTTATTACAATATCCATTTTGTCCATTTAAAATAGTGTATCAAATTTCAAAACCAGAAATTGTTGATAAATCAGTCAGAGACAATTATTCTTCATCATCGTTATCATCACTGTCATCATCTTGTGCAGGAAACATTTAACTCTACCATTGTTCTGTAAATCCCTTTTCTTTAAAGACCAGTGTAAAGATCTTTACACAAGAGAAATTGCAGACTCTTTTGGTTGTTTCAATCCATAAAAAAGCTCCCTTCTCCAAGGGGAAGGGGTAAAGTATATTTAGGCTCACTTACCCTTTAAAAGCAGTTCTACCAATCCAGTTTTTTAAAAACCATATCTTTATATCTGAAATCTCTGATTTAATTCTGATGAACCACGTTCTGTTTTTCTGTTTTTTCTTTTTTTTATTGAAACGTTTTACAGTACATTTTAAGTATACTCCATCCCTCCCCATCCTCCCCCACACCCACACCCTCCTCCCCTCCCCCCTGACTTCCCAGAGCTGAAAACAGGGTATTGCCTCTAACAAGCTTAAACTTAAATATTCTAACCACAATTAGGCAATTTAGCGTGATTTGGTGTACTTTTAAAAGGTCATTTTTTATCTTTTTGTGTATCCAGCACTCCATTCCAATCTCCCATTAAAATACACAATTTATAATCCCATTGAATTATTTTGTTATGTAAAAGTTTATAAAATTCTCCTTGCTGTTGGTTAGGTGCATATAGTCCAATTAAAAGTATTTTCTTTCCTTCTATTAAGAGTTCAATTATAACATATCTTCCTTGTTTATCTGCTTCAATTAGATTGGCTGTCAGATTCTTCTTCACATAAATAACTACACCATTTTTCTTTTCTGGAGCAGATGCAATAAACTGTATACCCAAACTAGAGTTTATCAAATATTTTTGATCAGCTACATGAATATGCGTTTCCTGCAAGCATATAATATCATTTTAAAATTGTTTCAGGTACTGAAATATTTTCTTTCTCTTTTGCGGTGAATTTAAACCATTAACAATCCATGTCTGGAACTTTGTCGCCATCTTTTGCGACTTGAAGCTTTCAGAGCGTATCTTGCAGATTCACAAGCATCTGCTTCTTTGGTCTCGCTCCTCCCACTGCTTCTGTATTAATAGATTCTTGAGTTGTAATTGTAGAATATTGTTTCTGTTGTTGTTGTTGCTCCTTGGGTCTAGTCGCTGCTCTTGTCACTCTTTGAGCCCTTGGATCTTCCAATGGGACCAAGGGCTGCACAATTTCCAAAGCTTGCTGTACTTCTTTTGAAATCAGTGAGGTGATTTCTTCATCTCACTGTGTACCTTCCAATTGTGTCTGTTGCACTTCTTTTTCCTCTCTTCTTTTAATTTCTGGGGATGGCGGTGAACCTGCCTTCAGTATATTGCAATAAAAGTCTCGGGCCTTAAGAACTGTGTTAAGACGATACCTTGTGCCAACATAATTCACCACTATCCCGGTTGGTATCTCCCATCTAAACTGAATCTGTCATTTTTTAAATTCATCTGCCAGAAAAACAAATTCTTTCCTTCTTCTTAAATTTTTGGTGGAATTTCTTTCAGAATTAAAACCTCTTGATCAGCCACTTTAAATCTGTTGTTATAAAAAGCTTGAATAATTGCATTTCTGATTGTTCTCTTTGTAAAATAAACAACCACATCCCTTGGCAATTTTCTTTGCCTAGCAATCCAAGAGTTGATGAGAAATATTTTATTTATTTCCAATATAACATCTTCAACTCGCCAACCCAAAATAGGCGCTACAGCTTTTGCCACTATTTCCTCCAAATTTTCTTATGGATTTTCTTTCAGACCTCTGATCCTCAAAGCAAACTCCATGTCCCTATATTGTATCATCACCATCTCATCATCAATTTTTTCCATCTTATTCTCAGCTTCACTAACTTTGGTTTCCAATATCAAATTATTTTGATTAACTTCTTCCACACGATCATCCAGATTCTCAATACAGACTGTCAGTCCTTGAAGTGCCAGCAAAATGTCCTCTCGTATTTCTTTATTTTTTTCATTAATAAGCTCTGCCACTTGCTCAGATATTTTCTCAGATTGAAGTTTTAAAGCATCTTGTAAATCTTTCAATGTTAATGTGGGTGCAGATGCTGCAGGGGGTGGCAACAGTGATTGAAGACCAGATTGCTGAACTGGTGAAGCCCCCGCACTTTTAGAAGCAGGGAATCTCAGTGGTTTGGAAGCCATTTTAACACCCAATTAACTTTCGTTTCTCACTTTCACTTTTCTGCACTGATTGCAACTTTGTTGCTTCACTGTCAAATAGCCAAGTCTCTTAAATCAACTTTGAACCAACTTCAAATGTTTTAAGCAAAGTCTTTTACAACTTTTAAAAATCCACTTTCTGTCTTCCCCCTTGCTTTTATTTTATTTTCCTTGTTCTTTTGTACTTCACACTTCTATAAGTTATTCCGGCACCATCTTCCTCCCCTTCTTTTAAGTTAAACTGGAGTTAAAGATCATATACTTGCTGTTTCTGTATTTTCCCGCTCAGCTCTGCCTGTGTCCAAGTAATCCAAAATACAATGTTACAAGCAGGGATGGTTGCAGCATCCTGTTCTGTTTCAAAGCCTTGAAACAGAAGAGTCCCGAGTCTGGAGTTAATTCAGGCTCCGAGGGAGCTCTCACCCTTCAACCCCCAGATTAAGTTCTGTGGGTCTAGGGGAGCTCTACCTCTTGCCTGAATACTCACCCCCCCTCTTCTCCCAAAGGGGGATTCCCAAACCGTGAAACAGCTGATCGTCACTGTTTTCGCAGTTTAAACGGAACAGCGGGGCTGACGGTCAAAAATGACTGCCATCGACAGAGCCTTGCCACCCTTTATTTACCTTTATGCTATATGCCACTCTCCCCAGATGCTGATCAGCATCTGTAAGAACTTTACATATATACACATGTCACTTTTGCTTGAGAACAAACATGGGAATCATAAGAGAAATGGTGTTTGCACATTACTATAATAAATCTAAAAGGGCTTTTACTCTAAAAGAGTAACTGCTTTTACAGAAATGAATGTGCAAATAATTTGCACCAATTTGGTCTCCTGGGAAAAAAAAAGACACACATCTAGGTAATCAAATCTTGGTAAAGCTCCTAAGAGTGCGCTTCTTATGACTACTTATCTAGGTTGTTTTACCTCATCAGAAGGCTTCTCCATTTTTCTGGAGCTTGCTGTAGGCATATGGTCTACATTTTTAGGTGGCAACAAGTAGAACTTCTGCAGAGCAGATAACCTCTCAATTTCTCCTGATTGAATGATTTCTTTTAAGATAAGATCCACAGGACAAATTTGGAAAGCGTGTTCTTTGCAATATTTTTTCATGGAATACATAAGCAGGTCAATTTTGTTCTTGGAAACCTCATCTGGAAAGATAGTTGCCAACATATTTTGCCACTCAGATTCAAAGTCATAATGCGGGAGAAGAAAATTATTAGTGGTTGACAAAAAATCAGATGAAGGGGGAGCAGATATATCAGGTGAGAGTTCATCAATAGGAATTTGGGAGTTGCTTCCTCCAATTATTAAGTGGCTGAGCAGGTTTTGCTTTCTGGATTCCTCAGGTTCAACTTCTTTCTCAATAACTTTCTCTGAGTTTTGTTCACTTGGAGTATTTTCCTTTTTTGCCTGCCCTGTGATTATAATATGTTTTACATGGCCGGGCCTTGCTGATCTGTTGGTGGACTTCAGAACAAAGACCACCTCACCAGCCCCGTCCTTACCACTATCCTCCACTACAATAGAAGAAGTCAAAGGAGGGAGCTCTGTTGGAAGATGTAAAATGGAGCGCTTTTGTAAGGAATGACTTGATTCTCCATTAAGCCTGTTAAGGGAAGAAACGTGCTGAGGCTTCCCTATTTCTTCATCCATAGTATGTGAGGTAGGTTTCCCTTGCTCTCCTGCAAGTTTTCCAGTGGTTTTTGCAAATCCACTCCTTTTCCTTAGGCGCCTAAGAAATATGTCTTCTCCTGTTGGATATTTTCCAAACCATTGACCTTTCTGAGCTGCTTTATACTGGCTCTTTACCCTTTCCAGATGGCTTTTAGTTTTCAAGCTGATTTCACCAGAGGTTTTTGAAATTTCTTTAGCCAGTTCCTCTTGGATCGCCAACTCATGAGTATTCTCTTCATATTCTGTATTTTTTTCTTTGGGAGTCACCTGTAGCCACCTCTTATGGTTTGGAGGCACTAGTCCCCCTACCCGCTTCCCCCGATTTTTCAGCCACTCTAACTGAAGCAGGATTCCCTTGCTCTCTACCAATAGGATCCCAACTAAGAAAAGAAAAGCAGAGATGGCAAACCATCCCATTTTATACATCTCCTATTTGACCCCAAAATGGATGCCTTAGAGTATGGCAGCCAACATTAGCGGTCACTCTCTGTGGTTACTAAGCAACCACTTGTCATTCCATATGTAGGCTGCAGGAGAAGGCCATGACATTTCAAGGGTTCTCTTTGGTTGTGACATCATTTTACCACAATTGCTGATATCATAGAATTGCCAGAACCATGGCAACAAAATAGTGGTCTCTTTTTTAAAATAATGAGTTGACTTTATGAGATCACTCAGATATTTGCATTTTTTTTGTCAGCATCACAGTGGGAAATATCATACATTTCAATGAAAAATCAGATTGTAAAACCTGGCTGTCATTCTCCAGCTAATAAAACACATTATTGCCAATTACGCAAAGCTAGAAAAAAGGGGGATATGTAGTGAAGGGAGGAGAGTAGGAGCACTTAGACTTATATATTGCCCCATAGTGCTTTACAGTACTCTCTGAGTAGTTTCCAATGTCAGCATATTGCCCCCAACAATCTGGCTCCTTGGTTTACTGACCTTGGAAAGATGGAAGGCCTTTGAGCCCTTTAGGATCAAACCCATGACTGTGGGCAGAGTTAGCCTGCAATAGTGCATATAAGATAAGTAGAAAATAGCAGATAAATTATAAACAGAAATCCCTGTTCAACATCCAGCTATCTTCCTTCCACTCAAATTTATTTATTTTCTTTGTGTCACATTGCAAGCAGCCAAATTTTGCTTATATGAGTACCGTCTCTGGGACAATTTACAAGACCCATAGTAAACCTAAAAACTTAAAATCAACATTGAGAATATTAAAAATGACTACTTGGGGAAAAAGAAGCAATAATAGCAAAAAATGACCCTAAATAAGTTAAAATGTTTTCCATAACAGCGTGTTCTTTAGAATATTAATATTAATAAGGCTAAAATAAGCAAGTATCGAGTATTTTTTCTTTTGAAATGTAAGGATAAAAGTTGTGGTCTTAATTACTTTTAAAATAATTTGTAGCCCTTTGTTATGTTGTGGTGAGTGGTTGAAATTTTCTGATTTTCAGGAACCCTGATTGGCTAGAAAAAGGAGTAAATGAAGAAATAAATAAATAATATTCTTTGACCACAAGTGGGCGCTACGAAGATGTTTAACACTGAGCTGGACTCTAGTGAAATCATTGAACAGTCCATACAGAAAAGAATAAATCAGTTAGGGACCAAAGATACTAATTATACAGAAGATATTAAAAAAATAAGACACAATTAGGTTTAGAAAATCACCAACCTACTGTGTCAACTCTACAAATGCTGTATAATGCAAATAACATAACTATACCTTTGGAATACAAATCCAACACCAGCTTTTATTACGATGATGGTTTGAATATAACCCTCTCAGTGCAACTGAAAGAAGAGTGCCAAGTAAACTCACAAGTCCTAAGAGGTTACATTTGGGACTTTTTCTTCATGGATACTCTGAGGAAAAAAGATATGACAGACATCTCAGAGAAGGAAACTTTATACTATGAGGATTTACTCCAGGTTAATCTACAATGTCTAACAATACAACTTTGGGATATTTTTTTCACATATATAAATAAGGCTAAAAATTTCTTGAAGAAAAGAGGATGAAAGACACTCTTGAGAAGAAAAAGATTTCATTCTATGAAGATAAGCTGGAGGGAGTGACTTAAATTTAATGATTTAATTAGTTAGGATGGATTTTTATAAGTTTGATATATGTATTGAAAGAAAAGTTTAAGATAGTTTTGTATGTATTAAATGAGCTTGTAAATGCATGTCTTGCTGAATAATCTGAAGTTTGTAAAATACTATTGATTAAATTTGAAAATAAGAGAAGAAAAAGATTTACTCCATGAGGATAAATTCGAGGGAGAGATTTGAATTCATTGAGCTAATTGGAGTTAATTGAATGAAAGCTCTAATATAGTATTGTATTTTGGGTTCTGGGTTTAAAATGAAGGGGTTCTTTTTCCCCCCTTTATATATAAAACTTGAGTATTTTTTAAAGTTAGTAAAATATCAAAACTAGAAAAAATGTTTTCTCCCTTTAGAATTAAAAAAATTGAAATAGAGGATTCTCTTAATATCAATTATGATAAAGATTAATGAGTTAACAGAAGCATATATTATTCCCACAGCAAAGAGAAGCAGAGACGATCCAATTGATTATTTTATCCAAAGAAGAGACTATATCTAATCTTGTTTCTATTTTGAAATCACTTCTGTATCTTGTGCTTGCAATGAAAAACAAATGGAACTTTGATTTTGTTTTTGCTAAGTTTATTGTTATAGAAATGGCTTGTACATATTGTTGTGTAAAATTAAAAAGCTGCGGTTGTAATGTTGCTATCTTCTCCTGTGGTAAAGAGAGTCAGAAGTTGGTGCCTTTTTCTTTCCTTTTCCCTCTTTACACCGTATCTTTTTTCTTTTCCCTCCCCCCCTAGTTTTCTATTACTTTTTTGAATTTCTCTTTGTAGTTTATATTTTGATAAACCAATAAAAAGTTTGATTTAAAAAAAGAGAAGGAAGAGCCAGCACAAAAATAAATAATTAAAGACTTAACTTAATGACTAATTTAAATTACTTGCCTGCATAATAGGATGAGGGACACGGTGGCTCAGAGGGTTAGGACGCTGAGCTTGTCGATCAGAAGGTCGGCACTTTGGCGGGTCGAATCCCGAGTACCGCGTAACAGAGTGAGCACCTGTTACTTGTCCCAGCTTCTGCCAACCTAGCAGTTCGAAAACACGTAAAAATGCAACTAGAAAAATAGGGACCACTATGGTGGGAAGGTAACAGCGTTCCATGCGCCTTTGGCACCTAGTCATGCCGGCCACATGACCACGGAGACGTCCTCGGACAAGCGCTGGCTCTTCGACTTTAAAACGGAGATGAGCACTGGCCCCTAGAGTTGGAAACGACTAGCACATGTGTGTTACCTTTACCTTTTATAATAGGATGTCCCTGTTTATAGCATTGGCTGATCTTCATCTATATCAGGGGTGTCAAACTCAATTTCATTGAGGACCACATCAGCATTGTGGTTGCCCTTAGGGAGCCAGTTGGGTATGGCTGGGATGTGTGTGGCCTACTGGGTGTGTGTGGCTAGGATGGGCGTGGCCTACTGGGTGGGCATGGTCAGTTCGACATCACTTGCTTCAGAGGTTCCCGGGTAGGACTGGGGCAGATCTGAGGGTCTCTGGCAGAGGAGGATGGGACCAAGGCGAGTGCCGGGACATGGTCCCTCCCACCCTTCCATCCTCTGTTCTTTCCTTCCTCCCTCCCACCCTCCATTCATTCCTCCCTGTTCCTTCCTCCCTTTTCCCTCCCTCCCTCCCACCCCCGATTCATTCCTCCCTGTTCCTTCCTTCCTCCCTTTTTCCCTCCCTCCCTCCCTTCCTTCGCCTTCTCATCTCTTTCCTTCCCCCGCACTCAGGAAGGGGTGATGGGAGGGGGAGGGATTGCCAGCACTAATATGCTGCTGCTGGCCATTCCTATACTATGTGGCTGGGTGGGGGTGGTCCTGTTGAAAGGGAGGCCTCGTGGCTGCAAGTCTGGAGATGCTTGTGGGGGGGGGGTGGCGCCAATCTACAACCTAGTTGAATCCATCAAAGCCAGAACACACTCAGCCTAAGATCCACTGGTAGGAAGTTTGTTCTCTGGAGAGAGAAAACCTATGACTGGCTGCTCTCCTGTAATAATAGTCAAAAGCCCATAATGGGGATTCGCTACCAGTGCAGGTAGGGGATTAAAATGCAAATGTGCATGGTTTTCTAGGAGGTTAGAAACTGGTATTCTGAAGTTTTCTAGTGACATTTGTTCATGATGTATATAACAAAAATGGTCTAATCATTATGTAGCCAAACTGAAAACATGGGATATCTCATGGAATCAAATATAAAGTTGGTGATATTTCTTGAATAGTTGGAAGAATAATTTTCACATTCTTCACCTCAATAAATTTTTTGCTTAAAAATATTATATTTTGCCTGTATTCAATTTTCCTTCTTTAGCAAAAACAAAGAGAAATTGGGCAATAATATTGCATGATTCTACATTGGCAAAAGGAGTAGTTCTCATTTGTATTTATGATTTATTTACTGAGAGTGATGCTGTCCAATCACATATAACTTGAGTTTATATCACATTAATACAGTAAATAGAGCTTAAGATGCAATATGAAACACAATAACATTTGATTTACTCAGGTGAACTTGTTCAGGAACTACCAGAATTTATGCAACCCCCAAGGCTCTCTGGGAAAAAAAGTTTTCAATACTTTCAGGAATATTAACCATTCTAATCTTTCTTCCCATTCGGATCTCTTACTACTACCCTGCTTTGGCAAGAAGATTTGCTTACAAGAGTTTTCTAAGCTATTTATTATTTATTTATTTATTTTTGGGACTTATATGCCGCCCTATCTCCCGAAGGACTCAGGGCGGCTAACAGCAATAAAAATACAATAATACAAAAGTTAAAAAAGGATTAAACTAGCAGCCCCAATAGTAAAATATTAAAAACATTTTTTTAAAAAAATCCCTGTTGTCAGTCCAGGTCAGCCTGATGGGAAAGGAATGTTTTAAGGCCGCGATGAAAGGACCGGAGATCCGGGGCCATCCGGAGCTCAAGGGGAAGTTGGTTCCTTAGGGCTGGCACTCCCACAGAGAAGGTCCTCCCCCTGGGGGTCGCCAGCCGACATTGTCTAGCCGACGGCACCCTAAGGAGGCCCTCCCTGTGTGAGCGCACCAGGTGATGGGAAAACGTTCCTGGCAGCAGACGGTCCTGCAAATATCCTGGGCCTAAGCCATGTAGGGCTTTAAAGGTAAGAACCAGCACCTTAAATCTCATCCAGAGGGCAACCGGTAACCAATGCAGCTCACACAGGAGGGGTGTAATATGGGAGTATCAGGATGCTCCCATCATAACCCACGCGGCCACATTCTGCACCAGCTGGAGCCTCCGGGTGGTCTTCAAGAGCAGCCCCATGTAGAGAGCATTGCAGTAATCTATACGGGAGGTAACAAGTGCATGAGTTACCGTACGTAGGGCATCTCGGTCCAGATAGGGGTGCATCTGGTGCACCAGGCGAACCTGGGCAAATGCCCCCCTAGCCACAACTCCTATATGATCTTCAAAACTGAGTCGTGTATCTAGGAGGACACCTAAGTTGCACGCCCTATCAACAGGAGGTAACACCTCTCCTCCCATAACCAAAGATGGAAACTCTTGGACTAAATGAGATGCCGGTACATAAAGCCACTCAGTCTTGGCCGGGTTGAGCCGGAGCCTGTTCTTCCCCATCCAGATCCATACCGCTTCCAGGCAACAAGATATCACATCGAGGGCATCGCTGGGTTGGTTTGGGGTGGAGATGAAAAGCTGGGTATCATCAGCATATTGATGATACCTCACCCTGAAACCACGGATGATCTCACCCAGTGGCTTCATATAGATGTTGAACAGGAGGGGCGAGATGACCAACCCTGAGGCACCCCACAACTAAGGGGCCTCTGGGTTGATCTCTGCCCTCCTGCCAACACCGTCTGCGAACGACCCGAGAGGTAGGAAAAGAACCACCGTAAAATGGTGCCTCCCACTCCCAATCCCCCAAGACGTCGCAGCAAGATACCATGGTCGATGGTATCAAAAGCTACTGAGAGATCTAATAGGACCAGGACAGAGGAATAACCCCTATCTCAGGCTCACCAGAGATCATCCACCAGCACAACCAATGCCGTCTCCATGCTGTACCCAGGCCTGAAACCCAATTGGTATGGGTCCAGATACTCAGTTTCCTCCAGGACCAAAGGGAGCTGCTGTGCCACCACGCTCTCAACAACCTTTGCAAGGAAGCGAAGGTTGGAGACAGGACGAAAGTTATTTAAAATAGCTGGATCCAAGGCAGGTTTCTTGACGAGGGGCCTCACCACTGCCTCCTTCACGGTGGCAGGGAAGCACCCCTCACTCAAGGAAGCATTGATAACTGCCAGGAGCCAGCCTCGTGTAACCTCCCGAGTCACATAAACCAGCCAGGAGGGACACAGGTCCAACAAACACGTGGCGGCACTTTATCTCCCCACTTCATCCGGAGTCACAGGATCAAACTCCTCCCAAATGTTATCGGCCAAACCCATCACTTCCCCCTCGTCATATACTGCCCAGTCAGAGTCCAGGCCAGCCCGAATCTGAGTGATTTTATCCACCAGATACTGACTAAACTCCTCAGCCCGTCCCCGCAAGGGGTCCTTCCCCGTCCCCTGATTTAAAAGGGAACGGGTCACCCTAAACAGGGCGGCCGGGCATTTATCTGCGGATGCAATGAGGGTGGCGAAGTGAGCACGCTTCGCCACCTCCATTGCCACAAGGTAAGATCTAGAAAAGGATCTTAACTGTGTTCGGTCAGACTCGGACTGACTGGACCTCCAAATGCTCTCTAGGCCCCTCCTCCAGTGCTTCATCTCCCACAGGTCCACGGAAAACCAAGGGGCCAACCAGGATCTGTGCCGGGTCAGAGGCAGCAAAGGCACAACGCGGTCGAGCGCCTCCAAAGTAGCCCGTTGCCAAGCATCAACTAAGGTCTTGACCGGGCTGTGGGAAAGGGAGGCAGGAATCAATCCAAGCGCCATCTGGAACCTATCCGGGTCCATCAGGCGCATGGGGCGGAACCACCTGGTCGGTTCCACCTCCCAGCAGCGGGAGGTGGTATAACGGAGGCCCAGCCACAGGAGGTAATGGTCCGTCCATGAAATGGGTTGAGAAATTGGAAAAACCCCACCCAGACCATTAAGCCACTGCCCAGAGATAAAAATAAGGTCAGGCGTGTTTCCCCCCTCATGAGTTGGACCCTGAATAATCTGGGTCAGGTCCATGGCCATCATGGAAGCCATGAACTCTCGAGCCACCCCCAACGCACCCCCCAGGGAAGGCAGGTTAAAATCCCCCAGAAGTCTGGGAAACTCAATCGCCAGCCCCGAGAGGGCATCGAGCAGCCCGGGCAGGGCCATTGCCACGCAGCTGGGAGAAAGGTATGTGAGCAACAGGCCCATCTGACCCCCAGGGCTCCACCTCAAGAGGAGGGACTCACATCTGCCTATCTGAGGGGCAGTGGCCTCCCGCGGACAAAGGGCCTCCTTAATATCAACTGCCACCCCCCACCCCTACCCTGAGCCCTATAATTCATTTGCTGCCCCTCGCACTAATAAAGCAATTCTGAGCAACTTACATGTTAAGGAATTTGGTGTGCAGGGTCTCCTTGTGCTACCAAAGAGTTGCACAGACAAGGAAGGGTACTGAGAGCAGCAAGAATCACACACAGGAATACACTGAGTTATAAAAACAAAAAGTAGTTTACTTTGAGGTGGTGTAAAGACAAAAATGCAGTCAAAAAATAAACAGTCCAGGTCAAAAACAATAGCAACAGTCCAAAGAGTAATCCAAACTACAAAGTCTTCTTACCGGTCCAGAGGTCAATACACAGTTCAGGTTTACAACAGTAGTAAACCAACAGCAAAGCAAAAACAGTAACAGTAGAGAGCAGTGAATTCAGAGAGAGAGAGAAGCTACGTTCCTAGCTTCCTCTTATGGCCATGAGAACACTTACACACCCATTGGCCAATTAACATCTTAAAGCCATAGCATTATGGTTAATATATTTTCAACCCAACATTGTAGGCTAACACCATATGCCTAACATTCTCCCCTTTGGGTAGAATAATATATAACTCTTACAATCTTATGCACATTCTTTCACAATTAGCATTGTGTTTCACAACACTTTGTACCTTTGTAAAATGGTCTGCAATATTTACATCAGATGAACAATACTCTAGCTGTATTAATTTATCTTTGATACATTGTCTGACATTTAAATAACAAAGATCAGTATGTTTAGATCTTGTTCTTACTGCAGCATTATTAGCCATCTTTATCGCAGCTTGATTGTCCTCATACACAATAAATGGATCATTTACATCTAAACCCATATCTAACAATAATTGTTTGTACACTAGCAGTTCTGTACATAACACTGATAGACCTGAAAATTCAGCCTCCATTGTAGACAAGCTTATGTGTTTTTGTCTAATAGATTTCCATCCAATCAAAGAATCACCCAACATTACAGTCAACCCTGAAGTAGATTTACGAGTGCTTGAATCAGAGGCAAAACTCGCATCTGCATATGCAGTAAGGATTAACTCACGATTTGGCTCTAAATATAACGAGTAGTGAATAGTTTGCTTCGAATACCTTAATACTCGTTTAGCTGATTGCCAGTGTCTAACAGTTGGATTATTGTTGTACCTAGCCAATTGATTTACACAGTAAGAAATATCAGGTCTAGTCCAATTACTCAGATACATAAGACTTCTTATCAAAGATTGGTACATAGCCTTATCAAATACAGGACTCTCAACATTAGTGTCCTTAAAATCCATAGCCATCGGAGTTTTTGCTGGTTTACACATTTCCATATTGTATCTCTTTAATAACTGAGATATCTTACTGGCTTGTGAAATCTTAAAACCCCTATTCGTTTTCACAATATCTAACCCCAAATAGTGGCTTATTTCCCCAAGATTTCTAATTGTGAATTTATTTTGCAATCTTGAAATGATAGTTTGTGCTTCTAACTCAGTTTTTGTTATTATTGCAATATCATCTGTGAATAATAAAAGAAAAGATAATGCTCCGTTGTGTTCTCTTCTAAACAAACAAGGATCAGCATTACTGGCTACAAAACCTAATGCACTTAACTCATTAACTATACATTTGTTCCACTCATAGCCTGATTGTTTCAATCCATAGAGGCTTTTCTTTAATTCCCAACAATCATGGTCTCTATCATTGGTCAATCCTGGTGGTATTCTTAAATAAATAGTATGTTGCAATGGAGCATGTAGATATGCAGTTTCAACATCTACATGGTTAACCATATATTGGTTTTTAGCCGCCCATACTAAAGCTGCTCTTAAAGTAGTTGCCCTTAGACTGGGTGCAAACACTTCATCATAATCCTCAGTAGTTTGGGCAAAACCTTGTGCAACCAAACGTGCCTTATGGGTTATAGTTCCATCTACACCCTTCTTTATTTTATATATCCATTTACAACCTATAGCTTGCTCACCAGGTGGCAGTTTTGCTTTCACATAAACCTTAAGATCCTGCAAAGATTTCAACTCCCTGTTCATTGCAGCTTTCCATGATGCCTGTTCCTTTTCAGGATACATCCTGATCTCATCATAGTTAGAAGGCTCTACACTAACTTGACATACTATACTTGCTTCATAGCGATCAGGTGGACGTCTGATGCGCGTGGAACGCCAAGGAATTACAGGGCTTTGAATTTCTGTCTCCTTTCCTTCCTCTTTCTCTGATTCATCTTTTATCTCCCCTATCTCCTCTCCATCTTTTATATTTACAGGAGATGTATTATCATTACTAGTTACGTTATCAGAGGAGTCCTCAAACACTAGAGGATCAGTATTAACAGTTACTTGCTCTAACCTATCCCAACCAACGTGCTCAAGGAATTTTGCACTCGCACTGTTATATACATTAGTTGTGCCCTGTTCCCAAAAACGATAGGATCTATGGTTAGCTTCATAACCTACAAAGTATAATTGCCTAGCCCTATGTTGGCCTTTACTCCTGAGTTGTGCAGGAATGTGGACCCAAGCTGGGGTGCCAAACGTGTGCAGGTAATCAAGGTTTGGTCTTCTACCGTGCCATATTGTATATGGTATTTTACCAGTAGAAGTATTAACCACTATATTCAGAACATGGTTTGCACATTTTGCTGCCTCCCCCCACAGTCTATCTGTTAAGCCAGAATCTCTTAACATGGTTCTCATCATGGCTTGTAACGTTTGCCCACGTCTCTCAACAAATGCATTATGTTGAGGCCTATAAGGGGCTGAACGTTTATGCTCAATGCCAGCTGATTGTAGCATATCAACAAAACGCTTATTTGTAAATTCAGTACCATTATCAGTAATTATGCACTGAACCTTTCTCTTTGTTTTTCTCTCCACAAACTTCAGCCAGTTTGCAAATTGTTGGAAAGTGTCTGCTTTTGACTTAAGTAGATAACAAAAACCATAACGAGAGTAGTGGTCCAATATACTTAAAATATAACATGACCCTCCTAAACTTGGCTTCATGGGTCCAATTAAATCAGCAAACACAACTTCCAAAGGTACAGTTGTTTTGAAGCTGTTTATCCTGTTTGCAGGAGTTGCCTTGCTCTTTTCCTGATTACAGGCATTGCAATTCACATACTTACTACATGGTTTCAGTTTAACTCCTTGTACTAACTCAACTGTTTTACGTAGTGAGTTAAAGTTCACATGCCCTAACCGCCTATGCAATAAATGTATACATTCATCATGTGGCTTCTTGTTCTCACATATTGAGTTAGCTTTAACTGTACTAACCTGGTTACTTGTGAGAACAAATAAACCATCTTTCAAATTAGCAGTTACACAGGTTCCATTCCTCTCAATAGTGCATTGCTCCCCTCTGAATGTTACCACAAACCCAACCTTAACCAATTCCCTTACAGATAACAGGTTGAATCTTAGCTTAGGTATATATAACATAGGTAACTGTTCATCAATGTATGGACAATAGGAATTACCTTCATCAGAGGCCTTCATCTTCCAACCGTTGGCTAGTGAAACATATTGGTTGCTGTTTTTCATATTAATAAACCTCTTTTTCTCTTTAGTAATGCATTGTGAAGCCCCACTATCAACAACCCACAATTCATTATTTCTGGATGTTGGTTCACCAGAAATAGCCAAACCAATGCCCTTCTTAGCCTTCCCACTGCTATTTACATTCTGTTTTCTTCCCTTTCTACAGAATTTGGCTATATGCCCTTTAGCCCCACAAGAAAAACATTTCTTGACGTTGTAAGCAGTGGTAAATGGCTGCTACTCTCGTGGCTGTGTCTCTCTCAGCTGGTCTCTGTCACGCCTCCTTCTGGACTCTTCCAGCAGTCTCCCAGTAATGTTAGTCAATGTCAGTTCCTCTCTGGTCAGGACTTCCAAAGAAGAAACATACCCATCATAACTCTCATCCAAAGATGACAAAATAATGTAGACCTGATGCAACTCTGAAAAAATCATCTCCTTTTCATGAAGCTCTTGAAAAACTGCCTTCATGTAGTTTAAATGGGTCAGCATATCTCCATTCTTCTGCAGACGAGCCCTAAACAGCTTACGTGTAAGGTGTATATGTGCACCCACACTGTCTCGAACATAAAGCCTTCGCAAAACATCCCAACACCTAGCAGCAGACTCCTCACCACGAATATGGACAAGCTGCTGGTCATTCAGTGTTAGTCCAATAATGCAGAGAGCTTTCTCATTGCTACGTTTAAAGTTGTCTAACTTCTTTGCATCCTCTTCGTCATCTGGATCCCAAGCAGTAGTATCTGGTGGGTTATTTACAACAGTCCATAGTCCTTCCTTGCGCAAAAGCAAGCAGCATTTCGTGGACCAGGAAACATAGTTTGTCCCATCCAACCGGGTTATCCAGGAGATGCCTGACAACAGGTCTTGTGCCATTTTACACCAAATAGCTAACACAAACTCAGCTAGGAATACTGTGTGTACTTACTCTCAGTACAGGCCTGGGCCCATAACCAGTGTTAAGGAATTTGGTGTGCAGGGTCTCCTTGTGCTACCAAAGAGTTGCACAGACAAGGAAGGGTACTGGGAGCAGCAAGAATCACACACAGGAATACACTGAGTTATAAAAACAAAAAGTAGTTTACTTTGAGGTGGTGTAAAGACAAAAATGCACAGTCAAAAAATAAACAGTCCAGGTCATAAACAATAGCAACAGTCCAAAGAGTAATCCAAACTACAAAGTCTTCTTACCGGTCCAGAGGTCAATACACAGTTCAGGTTTACAACAGTAGTAAACCAACAGCAAAGCAAAAACAGTAACAGTAGAGAGCAGTGAATTCAGAGAGAGAGAGAAGCTACGTTCCTAGCTTCCTCTTATGGCCATGAGAACACTTACACACCCATTGGCCAATTAACATCTTAAAGCCATAGCATTATGGTTAATATATTTTCAACCCAACATTGTAGGCTAACACCATATGCCTAACATTACAGACAATAAAAAGATAAATACAGAAATAAATAAAATTGCTAATACTATATAAAATTTAGAACCAAGGAAATGGACAGCACAAGAACGAGATATTCTTTTACCTCATCAGTCTTCTCCAGTGATCCAAGCCCCCCACAAGGCCTCAAACCAACTGGCAAAACCATGTTTTTATATACTTCCAGAAGGGTAGACATGTGGGAGCTTAAAGGGTTGAAGCCATAGCAGAAAATGCTTTTCTCGTTGACCCTGCCAGCTGGAAAATTTGTCCACACAAAATGTTTTGCAGATAAAAATACCTTTTTATTAACTCTTTTTAAAGCTTGTAAATCTACTCCCTATTCAGTTTTCCAGTCAATTGGGAAAATGAAACCTTTGGTTTCATTTTATATCTTCCCCTAAGACTTTATCCAAATATATTCTACTTATAAATAAACTGTGATATCAATATATCAGCACAACTGGGAAAGTTGGTTAGCAGATAACTTAAATAGTTAATAGAGGGAAAAGGTCAGTAATTCACCAGATTGCCTTTCTTATTTTTTCAGTGTCTGCCCAACCTATAACATCTGTGAATTGTGTGAGGCAGGATTATATTTCCATGACCCTAACCATGTCTTTCTAAAACTGAGGAGGCCCACCTGGCGCATTTCAGACACACACAGTCTTGGACAGCTGTCATCTCCGCTTGCCACTTCTGAGCAAGTCAAGTTAGCACCAAACTTGTTTCCATTGTGAGCCCCTTTGAATTGTTTATATTTAGAGTGGTCATGATAATGAATATATAAACAGTGAAGAAAGCTCATGGAAGATATCAACCTGGGAAATTCAACATCTGGTTTCCCTCCATGCCTTTCTTTCACCCCTAGTATAGCTCTACTGAAATGGCAAAGACTCCATCTTGGTATTGGACAAAATTAGATACCTGATTCAACTCTAAATAGAAAAGAAGCAGAGGAACATTTTAGCACAAGGGAATGCCCTGTTGTTCAGGGAGAACTGGATGATGATTGTAGATGCCCTACTGAAATGGACAAAGGCTAATGTTTATGATAAAAGTAGTGCTTTGTTTTGGGGGTAGTAGAGGTGCATTTGTTTTACTTTGTTTTATTAAGCCTAGAAAAAAGTTTGCAGATTCCTAAAATGAATTTGCTGCTGAAAAGACAGCAACCAACAATGATATGGTTTTTGGATATCATGAAAAGGATGCTGGCTTATTGCCAGTGGGTCCTCTAACCATAGATTGTAAACTTAAAGCATTCACATTCAAGGGACTTTTCGGAAGTCGTGCTAAGCTTGCATGAAGAGTTCTAGATCATTACAGGGGGCTGTTAGGGATATGGAAAAAGGGCACTAGAATGGTTTCAACATTAGGAGCCTTTTGATTCCAGATATGTCATTTTGTTCCTAGGAGACATCCAGCTCCACATGTTCTCTAGCAAAATTAATACCTTGTTTCTAATTGTTCAGATTCCAGAAGCAGATAGACAAGCATTTCCTGAAAGCAGAAAAGCAGCGCTTACGAGGAGAAAAGAAGCAGCGTAAAGCTGAAGCACGGGAATTCAAGAAGCAGCTGAAATTGCATCAAAAGTTTAATCTATGGAACTCAGTTCATGCTCTTGACAATAATGCTGCAAAATCTGAGAGCCTACAATCCAGTACACTTCTGTAAGCAAGCCTGGACCGGGCTTAGGTTTGGAAAGCACATTCTGCATACTCGGTGTTGGCTTTTAATGGACTATGAACTCCTTTTCTAGCCAACTCGTGATTTGTCCATTTGTGGTATTTTCAATATCTTTAACTTCCTACTTCTCTAAAAACATACTTTTAAAAGATTACTAGACAAATTGTGATTCATTGGGTCATCATTTCGGAGATATTTCCTTAACAGAAGAGAAACAGAATGACCAAGAACAAAACTGGAAGTGAGAAGGACTTTGATTTCCTGCTGGCTTTATCATACTAACTGCACTCCAGCAGCCAATGGTGGGGATCAGTCTTCCCAGCCTGTAGAGTGAACAAAAATAAAACACAAAGGCAGAAGACAACTTTGTCTTTTCTCCTTCTGGATATCACAATGGATCTCAAATTTTGAACGCGTTCTGTAGGTTAGCTAGTTGAGGAACCTTGGTTCCAAAATGGTTCCCCTAGGCCTGTTTTGCCAGGCCATTAAAGGTTACAGGAATGTTAGAATGGTTAATGGGCATGCAGATTTGGAATTTTACTGATTTGTCTCTGGTTTCCTCCATTTCACAGTTCTCTGCAGCGATGCCCAGTTGTCTCAACTCTGAGTGCCGCCTTTGTAGATGAGAATTTACCAGATGGAACTCGCCTCCCACCGAAGATTATCTTCATGAAGCATTGCCGTATGAGGAACACAGGCAACATGGCATGGAGCTCAGATACCAAGGTGTTTTTCAATGTTTAATTCGTAAAAATACATGCTAAAATCTAGATTGGCACAGAGCCTGTTCCCATTGCTCATCTCCTTTAGCCCTTTCTGCATGAACATTGGGAAGGTACTTTGAAAGTGCAGTATACTTTGTGGCATGTTTTGGACTGAGTCCTGCTATTATTTTGTTTTCTGCTATTCCAATAAATAATGGATCTCAAGCATGTAATTTGCTTATTTATGAAAGGTTTATTTTAAACTCTCAGCCACCCAATTTGGTGTTTTGGCTACACTGTTCAAAACAAAAGCTATGGCTATAGGCTGCTTTTGTTCTGAGTAAATGGGAACTGAAGGATTCATTTTAATGAATCAGAGATGCCCAGATCGCAGAACTGTATACATTCAATCGGAGAATTGTGAATTGTCTCTTAAGTGTTATTAGTCTATTTCATCATCACTTGTATACCAAGATTATCTAATAATTTTCTCTCTGCAGCCCTAGGATTCTTGAGAATTAGGCTTTTATGTTATAGTCTCAGATACTTAGATGGAAGATTCTGATTCTTCTTCATAGTAATTTTTCTTTGTATTGCATGTAGTGCCTGAGAGCCACAGAATGAAGTTCAAATCTGAATGGAAGTTTGAATCTCTGTTTACCAGCATTTACTTAATGAAGATCTTATAGGACAAGGCCTAAAAACATTGATACATGACCAGTCTGGAAAGCTCACAATAAAATAATGTTTTTCTTTTCTGTTCCTATTTCAGCTAAAATTCATGTGGGGAAACATAACTCTGGTGTCTTCTGGAAAAAAAGATGTGATTGTGCCTTCCCTACTTCCTGGAGAAGAGGGGATTGTTTCAGTGGAGTTTGAAGCCCCACCAGTGGAAGGAACCTATACATCTCACTGGAGGTTATCACATAGGGGGGAGCAATTTGGACCCTGGATCTGGTGCAGTATTGTGGTTGACTCTTCTTCCACAACTTTTTGTCCTGACCATGGCAAATTGATGCCTAGTGTTTGCCAGAATAGTAGATCTCTTTACAAAGAAGAGGTAAGGCCCTCGTATACCTGGGTGTATTTAAGTCTGTCGTTTTTTTCCTCTCAATATTTTTTTCTCCACATTTTGTAATTCTACTACATCTCTGCCTTCTTCTTTTTTTGCCTTTTGTCTGTATTGCCTCCACTCAGTGGCCCCTCTTCTTTAATGTGCGTATTCTCTTCTGATTCAAATATAAATCCTAGAATCAATCAGTTTATTATCCTTTGGGCTGTTAGTTAATTTGTTTTAACAGTTTTAATCTTTCAGATAATTTACTCATGAAATAATCTGTGCTTGGGATAACGTTCGGATGTAACAGTCATCTATAGGTCCACCTCAGTTGGGCTCAAAATTGAAGAGCTAGAAAGAAAAAATAAAGTGTATGCACCATTTCTTTTCCTCTTTGGCAAACAGAATTATATGTTTGGGAGAAGTAGGGTTTTGTCAATAACATACTTCTATCAGCTGAAAGAGCAGGAACTCATTGGCAAAGTACATTTTAAATACCAAAATCCTAGATTTAGCCCCTAACGTTTTCAGGTATAACTGAAAAAAAGGAGATCTTAACCTGATAACATAGAAAGCAGCCTGCTAATCAGTCCATACTGGTTGAAGATTATGAGAGTTGCCACCCAAAACATTTGCAGGGCTCTTTACAGATCTTTTCAGGATCAATTGATCGGTCTGCATGAGATAGGATCTTGTAAACATCCATTTATCCTATTAACTTTGTTCTAAACTAATTGCAAGATTGTTGTTCCATCTATTTCTCAGCTCAGTAATATAAGGGATATATGATTTTTTAAAAAAGTAAAATAATATGCAACTTCTGAATGAACAAAACAATGGAGAAAGTGTGCTAGTGTCACTTATTTTTTTTAGAAAATACAAAGATGTATTAAAAATCATTTTTGCACATTTATTTTGCACTTCTGTTTAGCTGAAAAAGATTCAGACTTTTTTATATTAATCTAGAATAACAAATGAAAATGTCAAGATCAAGGTAATATGGAAGATGTACTGCATTATAAATGATACAATGAAGTGCCCGAGTAAAAGAATTTGCCTCAAAATCACCTTGGAGGAGCATTCTTCAGTAATACTTCTTTTCTCTAGGAAAGAGCATCAGAATTCAAGGGAGAAATAAGTTTGGCCAACCGAGTTGCTTCATCAAAGATGAAAAGAATCCTCAGTGCTAGAGAGTTCTACATCCCATCACTTGATCTTCTCACAGCCCAGGTGAAATGTCTGGTATAAACCAAAATTCAAAATGTATTCAGAGGAAATTTTCCATACAGTTTTCTCTGTCATTAAATTGTTCACCTTGTGTTCTTTCCATTAGGATTTGCTCTCCTTTGAATTGCTGGACATTAACATAGTGCAAGAACTGGAGCAGGTCCCTCGTAATACTCCTGTTGGTAAGTATTCTCTGTGCCCAAGAAGGCTTTTGGATGAGAATTGTGACAAATACATTCTCATCCTGCTTTCTCAAGACAGCATGTGTAATTGGCATTATTGGATATCTGCCAAGGCCCATAGTTCTCCAATAGGGGATTATCTGCCAATTCCTGGCATCCTCTGGAACTGCTGCTGCTCCTTGCAAAATTACTGTTTTTTGCCTGGTATATTAAGCAAGCACTGTGCTTGTTTGCTTATTGTGGAAGATTTTCAGGTTTCTCACAGTATGGAACTGTAATGAGATTTTAATTTGCAAGCCTTAGTCCCCTCTTGTATTAGTTTCCTCAAAGTAAGAATAGTTGGTCAGCACCTGCTAGCTTTGATAGAGGTGTCAAACTGCCGGCCCACGGGCCAGGCGTGTCATCAGGAAACCGTGCCCACCCCGTTGGCAATGGAGAAAAAGCTCCGATATGATGCGTGACGTCACATGACATTGTGAGTTTGACATGTCTGCTCTAGGCCAACATATTACGATGTATTTACCATATTATCCCTGACTGAATGACAGCTGAACTGAACAGGATAAATTTGTGATCCATATGATCTGTGATGCTTAACTAATCATTTCTCTCAACTTCTGAAAATCTTTAATTCTTTCTATTTGGTACTAGGCATGTTTAGTCCTTACCTGCTGACCAGTCCACTTTCTTTCCTACAGATGAGGCAGTGGAAGGAATCTATAAAAATAGTTTCAGAAATATATATATATATATATACCGTATTTTTCGGACCATAAGACGCACTTTTTTCCCCCAAAAGTGTGTGGGGGGGGAAACGAGGGTGCGTCTTATGGTCCGAAGGTGATCCGTATGGCCAGCCCCAACCTCTGCAAGTGGAGCACGAATCGGCATGTGCTGAGAAACGCCGATCTCACGCTCCTGCAATCTGCCTTGCTCAGTTTCAGCTTCCCTTGCTACAAGAGAAAGCAGGCTGAAACGGAGTGAGGAAGATTGCCAGGAATGCGAATCGGCTGATCTCACGCTGCTGCAATCTCCCTCGTTTCAGCCTGCTTTCTCTTGTAGCAAGGGAAGCTGAAACCGAGCGAGAGAGTTTGCAGGAGCGCGAGATCGGCCGATTCGCATTTCTGGCAATCTCCCTCGCTCCGTTTCAGCTTGCTTTCTGCAAGAGAAAGCCGGGCCGCAGGGCCACTTCCGCAGGTACTGCTCTAATGCAGAGAGGGAAGGACAAAGAGGGAGGGAAGGAAGGAAGGAAGGGACAATGGGAGAGGGAGGGAGAGAAAGAGAGAGAGAGAAAGAGGGAGAGAGAGAGAAAGAAAGGGAGAGAAATAGAGGGAGAGGAAAAGAGAGGGAGAGGAAGAAAGGGAGAGAGAGAGAGAAGGAGAAAGAAAGGGAGGGAAATAGAGGGAGAGAGAGGGAGAGAGGGAAAGAGAAAAATAGGGAGAGAAAGGGAGATGGAGAGAAAGGGAGAGAGAGAGAGGAGAGAGAAAGAAAGAGGGAGGGGGAGAGAGGGAGAGAAAGAGAAGGAGAGAGAAATTAAATTAGTAACATGATTGTTAGGTGAATCTGGTTTCCCCACTAACTTTGCTTCTCAGAAGGTTGCAAAAGGCAATCACATGACCCTGGAACAATGTGACCATCATAAATATGAATCGATTGCCAAGCATCCGAATGTAAATCACATGACCCTGGGGATGCTGCAACAGTCATAAGTGTGAAAAATGGTCATGTCACTTTTTTCAATGCCGTCGTAACTTTGAACAGTCACTAAGTGAATCATTGTAAGTCAAGGACTACCTGTAATTTATCATTTTTTTTCCTTTTTTGTTGGGGGGTCAAGTTTTTGACACCTTGCTGGGCGACTGGTGGTACTCGGACATTGCCTTGTACTAAAAGTGGTACAATGGATGAAAAGGTTGAAAAGCCCTGTTTTAGTATACCGGTACTATTTGGTTAAGAATTTTTTTTCTTGTTTGCCTGCTCTAAAAACTGGGTGCGTCTTATGGTCCGAAAAATACGGTAAAAGGTTATGATTCTTCCTTGTGGTGTCATCCTTATCTTGCTTTTCCAGATTCCATACAGGGGCCAAGTCCATACAAAAGCCATGATTGCACTCCTGTGCCAAAAACAGCTGACTTAGATCAGAAACAAGAAGAGAATGAGAAAATCACATACGAATTATTGCCTGGTAATTTAATTTAATTTAATTTAATAACATTTATATACCGCCCTTCTCCCTGAGGACTCAGGGCGGTTCACAGGGCAGAATAAAATAACCAATACAAACATTAAAAACAGATTAAACAATTGCCCTAGTTAAAAACAATATAATACAACGCTAAAAACCCCCAGAACAATTAAAAAAAAAAAAATAAAACAACCCCAACACTCCCCCTCAGGCTAGGCCGGCTTGTACAAACAAAAATGTCTTGAGATCGCGGCGAAAGGAGCGAAGATCGGGCGCCATCCGGAGCTCTACCGGTAGCTGATTCCACAGCTCCGGAGCGCCCACAGAGAAGGATCTCCCCCTGGGGGCCACCAATCGACATTCTCTGATCGGTGGCACCCTGAGGAGGCCCTCTCTGTGGGAACGCACAGGGCGCAGGGAGCTTGATGCCGGCAGCAGATGTTCCCTGAGGTACTCCGGCCCCATGCCATGGAGTGCTTTGAATACCGTTACCAGTACCTTGAATCTCACCCGGAAGACAACTGGCAACCAATGCAGCTCACGGAGCAGAGGTGTAACGTGGGAGTATCGGGAGACTCCCAACACCACTCTCGCGGCTGCATTCTGTACCAGTTGGAGCTTCCGAGTGGTCCTCAAGGGCAGCCCCATGTAGAGAGCGTTGCAGTAGTCCAGACGAGAGGACACGAGCGCATGAGTGACCGTGCACAGATCATCCCGGCTAAGATAAGCAGTAAGAAGCACTGAAATGGCCCTAAGAATTTTCTGTTCTTCCATTGGGTTTCCTTATCAGGTAGAAGCCAGCAGTCTCGGCTAAGAACTGAATGACCAAGCATTTTAATTGGCTTTATTATTGACAAATCGACTTTGCTGCAAAGCTGCTAGCTTTAGAATTTGAAAAAATTACCAGGTAGTTTTAGCAATACTGGAAAATGATTGCAAGGTTGTATGCACTTAGTAAAAGCTGCATTATAAAACAAGATAATCCAAGTTGTTTTCAACTGATTTTCTAGTTTTGTGTTTTGTATCTTCAGCTTTTTTCTTACACTATATAGCCCCTGCTTCAAGACACCCTTTATCCCTTGACAGCCATGATATGCTTGGCTCAACATAAGTCTTTATTATTAGGCTTGTGTTCAAATGCTTTAAAACCTCAGTTTCATAGACCTAGAAATTTTAGGTATTTCTAATTTTTGTATAAAAGCTGCATTATGGAGGTACTAAGATCTGCCTCCAAATTAAACTCTTGAAAATTGATGATTTTGTGAAGACCCTGTTCTTGCAACCCTGTAGGTTGAATGGTAATAGGCTTCCTCTTGGTGTGTCTCACTGCTTGAAGTACTTACATTCGTTAGGTAAAATGAATTAGATATAAATGATTACCAACAATTAAACGCAAACTCTCAATATCTATGACAGCTTACTCCATTCTGAAATTTTTAGTAAATACTGCCAATAATATTAATCTGTAGATGCTGAAGTCAGCAAAGGGAAGGCTGAAAATTCAGGAAACCAAGAAGAAGGAGAGGAAGACATGAGTGGAACCCAGTTTGTATGTGAAACAGTCATTCGTTCTCTCACCCTAGATGCTGCACCTGATCATCAGCCCCCACAAAAAAAGAAGTCTTTTCATAGTGAGCGCTTTCAAATACCTTTTGAAAAACTAGCATATTCAGAAAATACCTACAACGTAATTGATCATTTCATCTTTTTTTGTTATTGTTGATTAGATTCTCTACAAACATTATCCAATATTGCCCACTGCAGCCCAGAGAACAACGATTCCATTAACCCTGTTTCAGAGGAATTAGAAGCCAGAGTACCAACTCCTGAATTTGGTAAGATTTCACTAAATTACTCACAGTTGATGAGAGTTTGGTGTACAAATTAAGGCATCAGGCTGGAAACCAGGAGTCACAAACTCATCTTAGGTGTGAAGCCAGCTGATGACATTGGGCCAGCCACTTTCTTTCAGCCTTTAGAAGTAACATCAGTAAACCACTTCTGAAAATCTTTTTTAAGAAAACTGGAGGGATTTAGTTCAGGCAGTGAACAGAATTCAAAAGCTGACTTGATGGCACACACACAGACCACACATTCATAGTTTCTATTTTCCGTTCCTCTCCAAGATACATATTTGAAATGTAGGTGACTACCTATGATGTAGGGACACGGTGGCTCAGTGGGTTAGGACGCTGAGCTTGTCGATCAGAAGGTCGGCAGTTTGGCGGGTTGAATCCCGAGTGCCGCGTAACAGAGTGAGCGCCTGTTACTCGTCCCAGCTTCTGCCAACCTAGCAGTTCGAAAGCACGTAAAAATGCAAGTAGAAAAATAGGGACCAGTACGGTGGGAAGGTAACAGCCTTCTGTGCGCCTTTGGTGTCTAGTCTTGCCGGCCACATGACCACAGAGACGTCCTGGGAAAAGCGCTGGTTCTTCGGCTTTGAAACAGAGATGAGCACCAGCCCCTAGAGTCGGAAACTACTAGCACGCATGTGCGGGGGAACCTTTACCTTTTTTACCTATTGTTGCGATGAGCAACCGGTCAGGGTTCTGGCTTCAACTCTTAGAGCCCCTTAACAGGGGTGAGAATTTGGAGGGACCCTCGGCAAGGGTGAACACCTTGAATAAGGAAGGATCTTGCCTTTTACCACCGACCCAGTATGCCGGAAGTTCCGACGGTCATACTTGGGAACTGCGATGATTTAGGCAGAGTTAGAGACAGAGTAAGACAAACTGAGGCACCTAATACAAGAAAGTGAGGGAGCATGGAGTGCTCGGGGTGGATGATGTGTCCCTCCTCCAGCTCCACAAACCCTCCTTTTATTAAGCTGTTTCATTTGGGAGGGGTGAAGTACACATGAGGAATTAACACAAAGGAAAAACATAACTCATTGCATACGTCTGCTAATGAACATATGTGAGGTCAAAGGAAACAATAAAACATAGTTTATGCTAACAGAGAACTGATAATGAAGAGGGTAAAGGTCATTACAGGAAACAATAAAGCATAGCTTATTATATTACAGAGAATACTAGGGTTGTCATAACTTGAAACATAACTTGAAACATAACTTGAAACATAAAAGACAAGTCTTTGTTATGAAGCAAGGAGCAAAGGTTTATCACAGGAAGGCAGAGGCCCTATCTTGAAGCAAGGACATCTTCAGGAAAACTATATACTGGGCAATTTAAATGAAACAAGTCTTTGTTGTAAACACATGTGAATCAGAGACAGGAATGTGGTTGCAAATAAGAAAAGAGTTATATCACCAGAGGCAGAGATGGAATGTAGGAATGTGGCCTTACAATTGCAGATTTGGAGAAAAGGCAGAAGTGTTAAACTCTTTTAATATGGGAATCAAAAAAGGTCTTTTGCAGGCAGAGGAAAGCAGATTAATATAGGAATTAAAAAAGGTCTTTTGTAGGTCTGGGTTCTCTACAACTCCTCTTTTTCTGTTTTTTAAAGCCAATTACTGAGAAGGCCCCTCAAAATCCAAAACTTTCTCTTCTAGGATACTTACGCTGGAAAAAGAGAAATCCTTCGATACCTCCTGAGCCTGCGTCAATGTTCCTTTCAAAGAGTGTTGGTGTGAGGGTGCATCAGTCTCTGGGTCAGAAGTGAATTCTAAAAGAGGGTGTTTGTATTCACTGTCAACAGTGTGTTTCATCAACAGAATGTCATCGCTAATGTTGCTCAGCCTACGTTGTAGAAAATTTAAAAGTTTACCCATAACACATGGGCCAATTGCACATGCAAGTAATAATAAAATTAAAGGACCAGCTGTAGCTGAGAAAAGGGTGGTCAGTCAGGGAGAGAAGTTAAACATTCCTTGATACCAAGTATAATTCTGCCATGGAGTCAAGCACAATCAAAGAAATACTGTTAGTAATACTTCTGATAAAAATAGGCAAGACACAAGGTAAAATAATACATCCTAATACAATCATACTAATAAAAGCTACAATAGCGTGTAAACCAGGTACTTTGGGAAACCAGGAGCCAAGTAATTCCTGAAAGTTGAAACCATTTCAAGTTTGGACAGGAACATGAGCTACAGAGTTGATGGTAGACTCGTTGTTAACAACAGGTTGTTCCCTCTGGGTCCATGAGATGGGCAAAAACAGTGTGAAAAGAGTCATTTTTGACTGGAAGTAATGTCAAAGGTGTGAGTCATTGTAAAGAACTGGATGGGATAGCTGATGAAGTGGAGTTGACGTCTGGGGTTAGCTTTCAGATGGAATTGTGTTTTAGTGGCATCAGTCAGTTTTTTCAAAGCTGAAAAAAGTCACAAACCATGCTGTCATCTTTAATGGGTTCTGCAGTTGTGTTTGTGGAGGCATGATACGGATGAACGTGGTGACCTGGGATCCACAGCACTTTGGCAGTTGAGCAACTGCGTAGCCTCTTCCCCAAGTGAGAAGGTCTGCAGGGCCTTTCCAAGTTAGGTCTGGAAGTTGGCGATACCAAACCTGTGGCTTAGGGAGATCTGAAGAAGAAGAAGAAGAAAAATGCTGCTCTGCAGCTGTGGTTAAGGGATAGCCAGTCAAGTTAGAAAAGTTTAGAGTGTAGAGGCAAAGATTAAGAATTTCTTGCACTGCTGGGAGGTTGGAGTTTCGTTTTCCCCTGTTCTGATTTTTATAATGATCTAAAGCATGTTTCAAGGTTTGGTTAGGCAGGGCCATTATCTGTTTTGAGTTCTTTTGGACATCCCAGCACTGCAAAGGTCCGAATACAATGATTGATTACATGTTTGGTGGCTTCTCCCCTTAGGGGGGTGGCCATGATGAGCCAAACTGCTTTTGCAAAGCTTTGGAATTTTGATGAAAATATGAATGACTTTCCCAGGGGGTGAGGGGTTGCAAAGAACAGGCTGAAGGTCCGGAGGCAGCCTGATCTGCAACATTGTTTCCCACTTGCAAAAAACCTGGAAAAGGCTGATGACTAAGAATGTGAGCAAAAAAAAATAAGATGTTGGCGTTCAAAAAGCAAATTTTGCAAGGTTAAAAAAAGTTGTAACAAATCTGGTTGAATGGAGGGGGATAAATAAGATCCATAAATCACTTGAATTGTGTGATAAACATAGGTTGAAAGGAAAAAAATTTGACAAGCAAAAATTGAAGCAGCCAGTTCAGCTTTTTGAGCTGACCGCTGGGGTGTTGTTTGCTTGGTTAGTGCGAACAATTTGCATTGCAAACGATAATCGGGTGGTGGGTGGCAAGAAACCTTGCCATGCCAATCAGCTAAGGAAAATTGCAATTCACTTGAGGTTTGAAAAAATGATTCCCAAATTTGCAAAGACATAAAAATAATTGTGCTTCTCTGGTTAAAACAGAAACTTTGGGCGTGTGGGATAAATGAATCCATTCCAAAATTTTCAATTGGTTAAACAATAGCAACATTCGACTCCCATCATGCAACATCTACCTTTCTCTTTCTACTACTTCCCATGTTTCTCCCTATCCATATTTCTATTTCTCCCTTCTCTTTTCCATTCATTCACTGCCCTTCTGCCATTCTGGCCTAACTTCTGACTTTTCTGCTTCCAGCTTCTATCAACTTTTGCATGAGCCAACTGTTTCTCTTAGCTATTAATCAATCCTCTACATTAATCATATTTGGAGTCAGTGTATCTTTATTAACAATCTCAGAGCCTGTTGTAAGGCATAAAATAGTGCAGATTAAGGGAGGAAAATTCTCCCAGATATCACCTTCTATCAATGTGTCCTGCACACAGACACAAAAACATCAAAAACAAGAAAACAAAAACAAAAAACAACTCCACAAAAAGATCAGAGTAATTTCTTTTAGGTGAAGTTTAACTAAAACTCAAAGAATTCCAAAAACTTCTCCAGCAAAGAATCTCTCCTCTTTCGAGTAAAAAAAATTGCAAGCTGAAACTGCAAGAGTGGGCATCAAGCTTCACATCCACCCCCCCTTTCTCAGACTGGAATTCTAAGCAGAGAAAAAAAAATGGTTAAAAGAACCAGCCACCCCCCCTCTTCTGGCTGTCTCTCCCTTTCTGACTCTTAAAGTAACACAGCAGGGTTGGGGGGGGGGGGTAAAAGAAACTTTACAAAAATCTCACCACCAAAAATAAATAAATAAAAATAGTTTGCTCTCCTATACATGCATTTACTCTCACACATCATCCATGGCTTTTACAACAATAAAATCTGCAGTTTACTGTTCCTTTCACACACACTCACATTTACATATCAGCAAATTAACTCATTCACTTCTATTCTGACTGCTTGCATAAACAATTTCACATACAAAAATTTCATTTCATACTTTCTCCAGACAAACCATACATTATTAAATAAGGCCTTTTTGTTTGGTGTTATCAGAGAGGATTTTGACCCTCTTCCAAGTCTTGGAAATAACACAGAACAACGCAGACAGACATATAAAACAACATTTATTTAGACATATGGCTTGTCCTACGAGAGGTGAGAAAAATCATGAGTTGATTCCAACCGAACATGGTTTCTATAGGGCCCTTTAACCATCTCCCATTTTTCTCACCATTCCAAGTCCAAGCTTAATGTTCCAAATGTCCATATATATACATATATATATATACATACACATAAAACAAAACAAAACACACATATCAATTTGGGGTTTTAAGTCAAAACAATAATCCAAAGAGCTAGCTAGATCTCAGGCAGGTCCAGGCAGTTGAAATCAACAGGCATGCCCCTGGATTTTACTGAGAACAGCTCGCCCCAAGAGGCTCTTTCAAGCCCCACATAAGCCAATTTTAACAGGAGTTCATTTCGGGCATATTCATTGTCTATTTGCCTTGTTATTTCTTCCTGCAGTCTATCCACAAAGTCTGAATAAGCCTGATTGGGACCTTGATAAACCTTTGCAAAACCTTCCTGTATCAAATTAAAAGCCTCCCTTGGGCTTTGAGCCTGTTGGTCATTAGTAATGAATTGTCCCGTGCCAAATAATTGATCCCTATTTATTCCTTGAGGTAATACAGCAGAAATTTTTCTCTATTTCTTTTTTATTTATATTCAGATTCCCAAACAAGATATTGTGATAGAGTCAAAATCATGTTAGCTTACCTATACTTATTAAAAATCCTTACACATAGTTGATGAATTCATGATGCAAGGGTGAATTGGTTAACCTCCGGCTGCTGGTGGCGGCAAAAAATTAACAAGATAACAAGATGACAAACTGAAAAAGGCTTAATGAAAAAGAGAATCCGTGAGAAGTTCAGATGGGTTAGAAGCATTAAGAGGAGAAAAGAATAAAAAAAATGTCCCAGGGGGCATGAGCTACAGGCATAGAGTGAACAAAAGGTGCCTCTTGAGTGAGGAGAGAGATTTGGAGAAGGAGGAGGAGGGAAGGGGGGAGGGGGGGTTTAGAAATAGCAACAAGCTCAGAGGCTTTTTCCTCTTTGCCGAGAGCAGAAAGAGAGACAGGCACAGCAGGGCAAAAATAAAAGGCAGAAGGAAGATTCTCCGGAGGCAGAGCAGAGGGGGGGACATGCACAGCAATAGGAGGAAGTTTCTCTGATTTTTCATAGGGTGGGGGTGGCACGGATGAAGGCAGAAGATCAGAAGAGTGATCAAGAGGTTTAGAGATAGAAGATGTTAGATCTAAAGGAGATGGCAAGAGTTTTAATGCTGCCATCACTGCTTGCCATGCAGACAAAATATCAGCAGGCACCCTGGGATGATTGTGAAGATATTTACGTAGCTTTTCCCAGGTTGTAACAGACAAAGTGCCTGATTCTGGATAAGCCAGACAATTTTTGTTAATATATCGTAAAAGTTTTGTTAAAAGTCTCCTTCCTACAAGATGGACCATGGTGCCATTGTGTTTTTGAACAAAATTAGCCTTCTGCATTATATTATAAAGTTCGTCCCTATGAACTGACGAAACTTTGGAAATTGAGGAGCCCATTTACTCACGATTTGAAGCCTTCTCCGAGGTGCGTGAGAACAGGGAATGCAGGTAGCACACGCCTGGACAGGAGTCGTGCTATGAAGTTGAAGCTGAGCGATCCAACGGACGAGCCCCCAGTTGTTGCGATGAGCAACCGGTCAGGGTTCTGGCTTCAACTCTTAGAGCCCCTTAACAGGGGTGAGAATTTGGAGGGACCCTCGGCAAGGGTGAACACCTTGAATAAGGAAGGATCTTGCCTTTTACCACCGACCCAGTATGCCGGAAGTTCCGACGGTCATACTTGGGAACTGCGATGATTTAGGCAGAGTTAGAGACAGAGTAAGACAAACTGAGGCACCTAATACAAGAAAGTGAGGGAGCATGGAGTGCTCGGGGTGGATGATGTGTCCCTCCTCCAGCTCCACAAACCCTCCTTTTATTAAGCTGTTTCATTTGGGAGGGGTGAAGTACACATGAGGAATTAACACAAAGGAAAAACATAACTCATTGCATACGTCTGCTAATGAACATATGTGAGGTCAAAGGAAACAATAAAACATAGTTTATGCTAACAGAGAACTGATAATGAAGAGGGTAAAGGTCATTACAGGAAACAATAAAGCATAGCTTATTATATTACAGAGAATACTAGGGTTGTCATAACTTGAAACATAACTTGAAACATAAAAGACAAGTCTTTGTTATGAAGCAAGGAGCAAAGGTTTATCACAGGAAGGCAGAGGCCCTATCTTGAAGCAAGGACATCTTCAGGAAAACTATATACTGGGCAATTTAAATGAAACAAGTCTTTGTTGTAAACACATGTGAATCAGAGACAGGAATGTGGTTGCAAATAAGAAAAGAGTTATATCACCAGAGGCAGAGATGGAATGTAGGAATGTGGCCTTACAATTGCAGATTTGGAGAAAAGGCAGAAGTGTTAAACTCTTTTAATATGGGAATCAAAAAAGGTCTTTTGCAGGCAGAGGAAAGCAGATTAATATAGGAATTAAAAAAGGTCTTTTGTAGGTCTGGGTTCTCTACAACCTATGATGTGGGTGATAGGGAATAAGTTTTTACTTTATGAGGGTTGTGGCTTGGGTATACCTACAAAAGAGAATGATGAAGGCATTGTGGAAAGGACTGCAATATTGACATTTATACTGAAACACTATTGCCTGTGTTCTACTAGAAAATCTTCCAGTGCGAGATGATGAAGAAACAAACGGAGGAGAAGCTGACAATGATATTCAGGATGAAGTCAGCAGTCAGGCATCTTCTCTTTCTGAAGATTATATCATTGTCCTTCCAGAATGTTTTGATACTAGTCGTCCTCTGGCCGAGTCAATGTACATTTCAGCACTCTCTCAGTCAAATTTAGAAAACGTGAGCACGGCTCCAGCAAATCCTGAAGAAAGCCACAGATCAGTGAATAGCACCAGTGATATATTGATTACCTCTCAGACCCTTGATGAAGTGTCACTGACCCCTCAGACTGTGGAACCACAGCCAATAAGGTACCATATAAATTAAGAATAATCCAGAACCTTAAGATTTCTTTATCTCCTATAATTATAAGTATCCTCCCAAAGAGAAGTGTTGATTTTTGAATGTACAGGTGAAACTCGAAAAATTAGAATATCGTGCAAAAGTTCATTTATTTCAGTACTGCAACTTAAAAGTGGAAACTAATATATGAGATAGACTCATTACATGCAAAGCAAGATAGCTCAAGCTGTGATTTGTCATAATTGTGATGATTATGGCTTACAGCTCATGAAAACCCCAAATCCACAATCTCAGAAAATTAGAATATTGTGAAAAGGTGCAATATTCTAGGCTAAAAGTGTCCCACTCTAATAAGCTAATTAAGCCATAACACCTGCAAAGCGTTCCTGAGCCTTTAAATGGTCTCTTGATCTGGTTCAGTAGGAATCACAATCATGGGGAAGACTGCTGACCTGACAGTTGTGCAGAAAACCATCATGGACACCTTCCATAAGGAGGGAAAGCCTCAAAAGGTAATTGCAAAAGAAGTTGGATGTTCCCAAAGTGCTGTATCAAAGCACATTAATAGAAAGTTATGTGGAAGGGAAAAGTGTGGAAGAAAAAGGTGCACAAGCAGCAGGGATGACCACAGCCTGGAGAGGATTGTCAGCAAAAAGCCATTCAAAAGTGTTGGGGACTTTCACAAGGAGTGGACTGAGGCTGGAGTCAGTGCATCAAGAGCCACCACACAGAGACGGATCCTGGACATGGGCTTCAAATGTCGTATTCCTCTTGTCAAGCCGCTCCTGAACAACAAACGTCAGACGCGTTTTACCTGGGCTAAAGAAAAACAGACCTGGTCTGTTGCTCAGTGGTCCAAAGTCCTCTTTTCTGATGAGAGCAACTTTTGCATCTCATTTGGAAACCAAGGACCCAGAGTCTGTAGGAAGAATGGAGAGGCTGCAAGATGCTTTAAGTCCAGTGTGAAGTTTCCACAGTCTGTGTTGATTTGGGGAGCCATGTCATCTGCTGGTGTTGGTCCACTGTGCTTCATTAAGTCCAGGGTCTACCAGGAGATTTTGGAGCACTTCATGCTTCCTTCCGCAGACGAGCTTTATGGGGATGCTGACTTCATTTTCCAGCAGGACTTGGCACCTGCCCACACTGCCAAAAGCACCAAAACCTGGTTCAATGACCGTGGGATTACTGTGCTTGATTGGCCAGCAAACTCGCCTGACCTGAACCCCATAGAGAATCTATGGGGCATTGCCAAGAGAAAGATGAGAGACATGAGACTGAACAATGCAGAAGAGCTGAAGACCGCTATGGAAGCATCCTGGTCTTCCATAACACCTCAGCAGTGCCACAGGCTAATAGCTTCCATGCCACGCCACATTGAGGCAGTAATTGCTGCAAAAGGGGCCCAAACCAAGTACTGAGTACATATGCATGCTTATACTTTTCAGAGGTC
Organism: Vipera ursinii; assembly: GCF_947247035.1. NCBI lineage: Eukaryota > Metazoa > Chordata > Lepidosauria > Squamata > Viperidae > Vipera > Vipera ursinii. The sequence continues at coordinate 48,487,612 of NC_139517.1, forward strand.
CGATATTGTTCTATGTACACTCCTTGTTTTATTGATTGCATGTAATATTCTAATTTTCTGAGATTGTGGATTTGGGGTTTTTATGAGCTGTATGCCATAATCATCACAATTATGACAAATCACGGCTTGAACTATCTTGCTTTGCATGTAATGAGTCTATCTCATATATTAGTTTCCCCTTTTAAGTTGCATTACTGAAATAAATGAATGTTTGCACGATATTCTAATTTTTCGAGTTTCACCTGTATATACCAAGCCAAAATGTACACACAAATCCAAATGAAAAAACAGCCATCTGGAATTTTACGAGATTATAATAGATACATTATATTATAATGGAACTACCTAAATGTGTAGCATGGACCAATATCTCCAATTTTCATTCATTTGAGTTTTTGGTACATTATAAATACCTGATTATTTTTCTCTAACAGATTTCTTTCTGAAAACGAGAGTTCCCAAGAGGCAACTTTTCCCACTAGAGAGGAAGCCCTGTTGATTCCTGTCCAAATGAAAGAAGGTATTGTATTGCGATGTTCTACATGATAGACAGTGAGCAGGAGTTTCTAACTGTGAAGTCATTAGTTTTATAGATTGCGGCTCTCCAGAGATTTATGTATATTTGAGGAATACGTATGTACGTATTGTTTTTATTAAACCCAGTAAATTTTACAAATTTGGTTTAAATAACACTATACTCTTTCCCTTTCTTCTGGAGCACACGGATAGATTCTTTTTTTCTGTTCTTGCTCACATGTACTTTTATTTTCACTTTCTTCTAGAATTACAAAGAGATGGTCCTGAGGTTTCATCTCCAGAGAATATAAATAACCCATCAATGTATCCTGAATCTTCTAGGTAAAAAAAAAAGATCAAATTGAGATTTCATTATGTGAATGACAATTGATTTTTTTGTGAGAGATTTTTGATGTGTCAATTAGCCTTCTGTTTCTTCCTTTTTCAGAAATGTTGATTTAATCTTACAGTTGAACAAATCAATTGAGGCTTTAAAAACTGCACTGCTGAAGCAGGAAGCCAACAATGGCAAAAGAAACTAGAGCAGACAAATGGTTTTAAGAGAACAATGCAGTTGGGAGAGATCACTCACTACTCTTTGGATATAGAAAATGTTAAATGTTAATTTTAATTTCTGGCATCTTGAAGATGTTTGGTCACTGGATTGGAAACTATTGCTAGTTGGAGTAGGTTATACTGTGCTGGGTGGATCAGTAGTCTAATAGAGAAAAAGCCCTTTCTCTATATTTGTATGTTTTCAACTGTAATTTGATTTGCAGACATAGCCCGGGAAATAGCCTTGCGGGTGGCCTGGTGAAAGGGGCCTTATCAGTGGCTGCCTCAGCTTACAAGGCATTGTTTGTTGGGCAGGCCTCCATGGATCAGGTAAATAGATCATCTTGTCATCTTATGAGACCCAGGAAACATACCTTTTCTATGGTTGCTTCTGTTCTCTGGAACAACACCCCCCCCCAAAAAAAAGATACAACAGACCCAAGTCTTCTAGTCTTTTAAGACTTGGCTATTCTCTGATGTATTAGGGACCATTTGAGTGAGAAATCCCTTTTGGTTGTTTTATTATGTGTCGGGACATGTTTTTATATTTATATTTTGGGTTACTGTTGTATGGTGTGGGGGGGGTTTCTCTTTAATTATTTGTGCTGCATGCTACCAAGTCACATTGCTTAAATTGTCTGGCCTTATAAAATTTAAAAATAAATAAATATAAATCATGCACTAATAATGGGAAGAGCAAGGAGGAGGAGTGTACATTTTGTAGTTTCATAATTAATCTTTTATATAAAGAATTCAGCATGCTGCTAGTTTTTGTGAATGCAAAGCTTGAGAACTGGGTGATATTGTACATTATTACAAAAAGGGAAAGAATATTGAGCATTGTAGAGATTATTCCAATTTAAATTTTACTGGGATGACTGCAGTTGGAGAATTCTATATGGAGCTTTGCATTTATTTGTTTGTTTCCTCTTTATATTGATATTTCTGTATTTTTCACCCTTCCAGGCTCTTTCTGTAACCAGTGAAAATCATATGGCTTCATTTCTGGCCCACCTACATGAAATGGGCTTCTGTGACAGACACCTTAATCTCCATCTATTGCAGAAACATAAATGTGACATGAATCTTGTTGTCACTGAGTTGCTGCAGCTGAGTCAGGGTGATTGGTATGAGAGTCCATACTGAACATTTTTCACTTGTGCATTAAAAAACTTAACAGCAACTGGCACCAGCAGCTTCTAGCTCCCTTCTGTCCTAAGCAGAGCCAAGATGGCTTCATTTTTATTTTTCAGCATATTATAATTCCTACCATCTCTATTGTCCTACAACTCAGGCATTAGAGTACCTTTTATTTTATTTTTTTCCAAACTGGTGAATGCCAGATTATAGATAGGAGAAAAGAAGCGATTATGCTCCAGAAATATAAATGGACTTGACCTTAGCAGCCAAAGTAGGCTGGCTGTTCTCCAATTTACTTTACTTCTCTTTTGGTCAAGCAATACTTTTATTCCACATTTACTGTTACGTTTCTTGCCAGGACACTGTCATTATCTGAAAACTTTGTTCTCATTAGGAAGATTCCATCAAAACCCCACAATTCCACTGTTCTCTGGTTATTTCCTTGTTAGAAGCAGAACTGAATTGTTTATTTGAATAATAATACTAAAAGTGTAGCTGTTTATACTACATAATTCTTTAGGGAAAAATTGATAGTGATTGCTCAAGCTGCTTGAAGGGTAGATAGTGAAGACACATTTGAGTGTTTAAAAAATTATTTTTGTAGACTTTTATCAGCCAGCAGTGTTTCACAGGAGTAAATACTGCTCTCACAAGCAGTATTCCTGATCTTCTCTACCCAGGTGTTAGACCAGATTGAAGTCCTTAAAAAGCAATATTTTAACAGCTCTTCAGCTTAACTATATTGCTAATACCTGATAGAAGGTTTTACTTAATATGTAAGAGAAAAAAAGACAAAAGTATGGATGAGTGATATTTAAGGAAAACAACTTCCTATGTCTCCATTAATCAGGACAGAGGATTCAAGAATCTGTGAGGAATTTCTGTCCGTATACTGAAAAAAATACTGCAAGGCTTTGATACATTTCTAAAGGTTTATAATTTTTGATTTGACTCTCAGGTGTTCCTTTGATTTTTTTTCGTATAGGATGAAAGGAATGTTCATAAAGCGTGCTAACAGTAATGGGACATACACAAGTACAGCTTTTATTTGACTTTGGTAGGAAATAGTTAATGATTGCAAGGGATTGAAATGACCAACATGAGAAAAGTTTCCTAACAAGAGGCAGACTGAGAAGCTGAGGACAAACTGCTTGTGCTGTGTATTGCTTATTTAATAAAAAATGTATGCAAACTGAATATCTGAATGGAAGAAGTAAGATCTGCAACTTCTCTTTGGGCTGATGAGGAAAACCTTTGAATTATTAGATCTTATTTTTAAAAAATTACTTTGAATTACTACTTTAATCAACTAATTTCTTGTTAGCTCTGATGACTGCTTCTTAAGTTTCATAAAAGGTGAAATTCTATTGGCTTTGTATGTTTTATGAGAAGTTGCATGATTGATAATTTAAACAATTCTGATATTTAAGATATTGCTTATTGCTTAGATTAAGCACTATGGTCTTTGAGATGAAAAATAAATATTAAAAATGCACAATATTAGGTTTCCCTTTGTGAAAATGTGTTCTTTGATCTTTAAAAAAGTGGGTAAAGTCACGGATTACAAAAGAAACATCTAGTAAAAGCAAAAGTGTTTCCATCCATGCTGCAATGACAACACTTGTAAATACTGTGAGGCATATTATTCTTTGTACCAGTTGTGTAGGTCCAAAGATTTCCTGAGCAAGTGAAAGGCATTTCTCTTGCTCTTTATAGATGCTGACATTAATTAAAGGTAAAGGTTCCACCGCACATACGTGCTAGTCGTTTCCAACTCTAGGGACTGGTGCTCATCTCCATTTCAAAGCTGAAAAGCCAGCGCTTGTCCGAGGACGTCTCCGTGGTCATGTGGCTGGCATGACTAGACGCCAAAGGCACATGGAAGGCTGTTACCATCCCACTGTAGTGGTCCCTATTTTTCTACTTGCATTTTGACGTGCTTTCGAACTGCTAGGTTGGCAGAAGCTGGGACGAGTAACAGGCGCTGACTCTGTTACGCGGCACTTGGGATTCGACCTGCCAAACTGCCGACCTTCTGATCAACAAGCTCAGCGTCCTAACCCACTGAGCCACCGCGTCCCTTGACATTGATTACCTATTGTCATATATATGACATTTTGTTAACTGTTGTGTGAATAATGAAATACTATTACAAAAATGTGGGCTGCAGAGTGGGTATTTTAGAAAGAAGTCAAACTGTCACATTCAAAAGGGGGGAGTTGAAATGTGTACGTTTTATTAAAAAAGCAGGGGCTTGTTTTATACAAAGAAAATAAGAAATTAATTGATTTCTCAAGTATAATTTCTTTGCCAGCTGAAAGTTTCATCCCGTTTATTAACTAATCTTTAAAACAAATATCCAACATTTGTATAAATTCGGAAACATAGCATAAAAATGCCAGTAATCTTATTTACCCCTTCATGGATTACTGCCTTGTGGCAAAGGGGCTTGCGTAATTCAATGAAGCTATGAGCTATGCCGTGCAGGGCCACCCAAGACGGAAAGGTCATAGCAGAGAGTTCTGACAAAACGTGATCCACTGGAGAAGGAAATGGCAACCCACTCCAGTATCTTTGCCATGAAAACCCTATGGACAGTACCAAAAGGCAAAACGATATGACGCTGGAAGATGAGCCCCTCAGGTCGGAAGGCGTCCAATATGCTACTTGGGAAGAGCAGAGGGCTAGTACTAGTAGCGCCAGAAAGAATGAAGCGACTGGGCCAAAGCCGAAATGATGCTCAGCTGTGGATATGTCTGGTGGTGAAAGGAAAGTCCGATGCTGTAAAGATTTTTTCTCCATAGGAACCTGGAATGTAAGATCCATGAATCAAGGAAAGCTGGACGTGGTCAAACAAGAGATGACAAGACTAAACATCGACATCTTAGGTATCAGCAAACTAAAATGGACAGGAATGGGTGAATTTAATTGAGATGACCATCAGGTATACTACTGCGGACAAGAATCCCTCAGAAGAAATGGAGTAGCCTTCATAGTCAATAAAAGAGTAGGAAAAGCAATACTGAGATACAATCCTCAAAATGACAGAATGATCTCAGTTTGAATCCAAGGCAAACCATTCAATATCACAGTAGTCCAAGTCTATGCCCCAACCACCGGTGCTGAAGAGGATGAAATTGACCGGTTCTATGAAGCCCTACAGCACCTTATAGAACTAACACCCAAAAATGATGTCCTTATCATCATGGGGGATTGGAATGCTAAAGTAGGAAGCCAAAAGATAACTGGAATAACAGGCAAGTTTGCCCTTGGAGTAGAAAATGAAGCAGGGCACAGGCTGATAGAATTTTGTCAAGAGAATACGATGGTCATAGCAAACACTCTTTTTCAACAACCCAAGAGACGGCTTTACACATGGACATCACCAGACGGTCAACACAGAAATCAGATTGACTATATGCTCTGCAGCCAAAGATGGAGAAGCTCTATACAGTCAGTAAAAACAAGACCAGGAGCTGACTGTGGCTCAGACCATGAGCTTCTTGTTGCAAAGTTTAGGCTTAAATTAAAGAAAGTAGGGAAAAGCGCTAGGCCAGTCAGGTATGAATTAAATCATATCCCTGTTCAATATACAGTAGAGGTGACAGATTTAAGGAATTAGATCTGATAGACAGAGTGTCTGAAGAACTATGGACAGAGGTTCGCAACATTGTACAACAGGTAGCAACCAAAACCATCCCAAAGAAAAAGAAATGCAAGAAAGCAAAATGGCTGTCTGAGGAAGCTTTGCAAATAGCTGAGAAAAGGAGGGAAGCGAAAGGCAAGGGAGAAAAAGAAAGATATGCCCAATTAAATGCAGAATTCCAAAGAATAGCTAGAAGAGATAAGAATGCCTTCTTAAATGAACAATGCAAAGAAATAGAAGAAAACAATAGAATAGGGAGGACCAGAGATCTTTTCAAGAAAATTGGAGAGATGAAAGGAACGTTTCATGCAAAAATGGGCATGATAAAGGACCAAAATGGCAGGGACCTAACAGAGGCAGAAGAGATTAAGAAGAGGTGGCAAAATTACACAGAAGAACTATACAAGAATGAGCTTAACGTCCCTGACAATCACAATGAGGTGGTCACTGACCTCGAGCCAGACATCCTAGAATGTGAAGTGAAGTGGGCCTTAGAAAAGCTGAGCAACAACAAAGCTAGTGGAGGTGACAGTATCCCAGCTGAGCTATTCAAAATCTTAAAAGACGATGCAGTAAAAGTGGTACACTCAATTTGCCAGCAAATTTGGAAAACTCAACAGTGGCCACAGGATTGGAAAAGATCAGTTTACATTCCAATTCCAAAGAAAGGCAGTGCCAAAGAATGTTCAAACTATCGCACCATTGCACTCATTTCTCATGCTAGTAAAGTTATGCTTAAAATTCTGCAAGCTAGACTCCAGCAGTATGTGGATCGAGAACTACCAGAAGTACAGGCAGGATTTCGAAGAGGCAGAGGAACTAGAGATCAAATTGCCAACATACGCTGGATCATGGAGAAAGCTAGAGAGTTCCAGAAAAACATCTACTTCTGCTTCATTGACTATGCTAAAGCCTTTGATTGTGTGGATCATAACAAACTCTGGCAAGTCCTTAAAGAGATGGGCATACCAGACCATCTTATTTGTCTCTTGAGAAACCTATATGCGGGCCAAGAAGCAAGTGAGAACTGGACACGGAACCATTGATTGGTTCAAAATTGGGAAAGGCGTCCGGCAAGGCTGTATATTGTCGCCTTGCCTATTTAACTTATATGCAGAGCACATCATGGGAAAGGTAGGGCTAGATGAATCAAAAGTTGGAAGTAAGATTGCCGGAAGAAACATCAACAACCTAAGATATGCAGATGATACCACTCTAATGGCAGAAAGTGAAGAGGAACTAAAGAGCCTCTTGTTGCGAGTGAAGAAGGAGACTGCAAAACCTGGGTTGAAACTAAACATTAAGAAAAGCAAGATCATGGCATCTGGCCCTCTCAATTTCTGGCAAATAGATGGGGAAGAAATGGAGGTAGTGACAGATTTTATTTTCCTGGGCTCCAAGATCACTGCAGATGGGGACTGTAGCCAAGAAATTAAAAGACGCTTGCTCCTTGGGAGGAAAGCCATGGCAAATCTAGACAGCACACTAAAAAGCAGAGACATCACCCTGTCAACAAAAGTGTGTATAGTCAAGGCTATGGTCTTCCCAGTTGCAATGTATGGCAGTGAAAGCTGGACCATAAGAAAGGCTGAGCGCCAAAGAATTGAAGCCTTTGAACTATGGTGCTGGAGAAGACTCCTGCGAGTCCCTTGGACTGCAAGGCGATCAAACCGGTCAGTCCTAGAGGAGATCAACCCCGACTGCTCTTTAGAACGCCAGATCCTGAAGCTAAAACTCAAATACTTTGGCCACCTAATGAGAAAGAAGGACTCACTGGAGAACAGCCTAATGCTGGGAAAGATTGAGGGCAATAGAAGAAGGGGATGACAGAGAATGAGGTGGCTGGATGGAGTCACTGAAGCAGTAGGCGTGAGCTTAGATGGACTCGAGAAGATGGTAGAGGACAGGAAGGCCTGGAGGAACATTGTCCATAGGGTCGCGATGGGTCAGACACGACTTCGCAACTAACAACAACAAATCTTATTTAGGAACGGATATACATTACCATATAACTTCCAGAACTTAATTCCAGGTCAGATAAAGAAAGGTTTCCCTGGGATTAAGTGTTCTGGAAAGGATTATTAAAAATTATGAGGAGGGATAATTTAAAATCTCATTGGCAAGATTCTCCTTCCAGGGGCTCACCAATAAAAGATAATTTTGATATAGCATCATCAAGATGAACTTCTTGACATCTGACTCCTAATCCTCATCTTTTCAGAGCCATTGCCTTCAGTCCAACTCGGAAAGTAAAATGCAAGATTTTCTGTGTGAACCTTGGTAGTCAAATATTGCTTCTATACCTTCTATAGGGTGAAAACCAAAAGCCTGTCTATTATTTCATCTACAGTATAATTCCACTGGATTAGTTGGAAGATCAGAAATTATAGACAGGCTAAATCCACCTTGCTAATGGCATTTGGAATTTCAGGGGCGCAGCCTGGTAATTCTCATTTGCACTTCTGCAACGAACGGATTTGCAAGGGAAAGGGTCTCTTGGAGGGAAGGGGGAGCTAAATTCCATTTAGTCAGGCCCAAGAGTGCAAACCTTGTGGAACCAAATGGTGACATTCTAATGTGATCACCATTTTAAATTATTTTATTTTAATTTTATTTATTTTTATTCCATTTATATCCCGCCCTTCTCCGAAGACTCAGGGCGGTTTACAAGCTTAGCAGTAGCCTTCATTCTATGTATATGCCTGCTTATTAGAGCTTTCACACACACCCCAAGTGGCATTATTACAAAGTCAGCTTAATTGCCCCTAACAATCTGTTGCTGGAAACATGCAGAGGATTATTTTGAGACCTTAACACTAGGTTTATGTTCATAACTTGGTGTGCCCAAGGTGGGTGAGCGCCTGTTACTCATCCCAGCTTCTGCCAACCTAGCAGTTCGAAAGCACGTAAAAAATGCAAGTAGAAAAATAGGGACCACTATGGTGGTGATGGTGGGAAGGTAACATCGTTCGTGCGCCTTTGGCGTCTAGTCATGCCGCCCACGTGACCATAGAGGCGTCCTCGGAGAAGCGCTGACTCTTCAGCTTTGAAACGGAGATGAGCACTGGCCCCTAGCGTCGGAACGACTAACACGCGTGTGGGGGGGGGAACCTTTACCTTTACTGCCGTTTTACCCTGCCTGAGACCGACAGCTGAATACAAAGTAGATTAAAAGAGAAATTCCAGCTACATCTAACTTCCAACTTCGCTTTAAAAAACCTTCAATCGCGCAGCGATTAGAACAATTGTAATAGATACTGAAACGAGGAAGTTTACCAAATTATTGAAAAACCACATAAAATTGAGAGCGGATTTATATTCTGAATTTAAAGTGAAAGTGAACCAGAGTCTCCGAACAGCGGAGCGAGCTCAGGCACACTTCATAAGCGCCTCTTAAAATATGGAGCGAAATGCTAACAAATAGGAACCACAACCACTATTCAGTGGAGTGTCAATATTACACAAGCACTTCCTTTCACACCCTTCCAAGGTCCAAATTAATGTGAAAAGCGGAAGGTAGACGCTCAAGCGCGTGAGGGTGGCTAGTTGTATTCAAGCCACTCCTTTTATTTAACGCGACTCGCTTACGTCGCGCCTGCACCGTAGAGTGGGATAGGCTTGCAGCGTGTGGGAAGGGTAAGGTTGGTAAAGCTACGAGTTTGGGAGCTCTTCTTTGGGAGGAAGTGCTGCTGTTTTAGCGAACTTCACCTCTGCAGTTTTGAAACGAATTGATCTATTGCAAGGCTCCAATTCTCAACGCTACTTACTTTGGAATATTTCCACGAGCACTTTCAATGTTGAATAAACGAGCGCAAAGGATCACACTGTAAGTCACAAGGTTCGTTTTTTCTGTCAGTGTTTAACTTTGGCACCTCCCATTCCCGGGGGAAAAAAGTGCGGATCTGATTTTTTGCTGCGTCCCATGGTGAAGAATGCACCTTAATAGAACTGCTGAAAAAGAAGAAGTGGCGGCTGAGGGTGGAACTGCTTATTTCCCACCTCTTGCAAGAGGGTGGGAGTCGTGTGAACGGACGAGGCTGGCACCATTATAGCAGTTTATTTTCTGTTTCATGTCTATGATTGGCTGAGGAGTCCGAACGATTTAGCGTCTGTCTCTGGTCTTGGTGGGATACGGTGAGCAGATGCCCTCCTTAAGTTCTTCAGAAACCTTTCTAACGATCCACACACGACCCTCAATACTCTCCTGCCCCTTCAAACCATACTGCCCTGTTTTCTCCTCCCCCCTCACCGATTTATCTTCCATTCTTTGCTTTCGATCTTGTTTTCTCCTTTTTTAAACTATCACTCTTTCCTTCCTTCTTTCTTGAAACCTTTTGTTGGGCCATTATGAGGATTCAAAATCATCTTATTTCTTTCTGACTTCTTTCCCAACTTCTTTTAGATGAGTAATTTTTAATATACGTTGTTTTGCAGCAAAGAGTTTTGATATTTTAACACCATTATACTAACCAGAAAAATGTCCTGTTGGGAAAACGAGAACTTTGGTGAATTTCCTATTTGCTTGGAAGCAACCAATGTGGGGAGTGCTGATATTCTTTGTGAAGCGAATTCATCAATTTGTACTATTCAGATTGAATAGTGGAATGAAAAGTTAGCTCCAAGAAGGCAATCTGTTAGCTACTGTTTGTAGTTACATTTCTCAGATATGAACAAGAACTCATATTAAAGCATACACTATGCAGCTAATGAAGCCTAGGATAATGTGCATACGTAATTCTCACAATTAATTTATAATTAGGTCTGTTATGCAAAACCTAAACACTGGCTTAATGCAGTAGGTAAGTTGTGTAAACCCAGCTTGGTTCCTTGTTTTTTTTCCTATCTCATTTGTCAGTTGGTAGGCACATTTGTCAGTTGGCTCCCTTCTGGCCTTTCTTCAGCAATTTGATGGAATCTTTTCACAGTATTATTGTCTGTTAATATTTTGAAGTTACCATATACATTACCACATATATTTTAAGTTACCATATATGTTAAAGATAAAGTGAAGCTGCTACAAAACAGTATTGTGTAGTAGAGCACTTAATTAGATATGCAGTCTGAATTTTTAAACAATCTTGAAAAAAATGTGAGCTAACTGTGTTTGCAGTATATATACTGGTAATAGCTGTTTTATTTTGAATATAAACTGAGTTGTTTCAAGTGTAGACAGTTACAAATGATAAACAGAATCAATTATTTACTGTTTCATAAAATATGGAGGAGAAATTCAAACACAAATTATCTACTTAGCTAATTTTTTATTATTGTGAGCTGCTCCAGTTGTGTTTAAGGTGGAAGGCCATGAAAAACTTAAATAAACAAACAAAACCTTGAAGATGGGGCAGCTTATAAATTTTATAAACAAACAAACCTAAATTTGGGATCAACTAAAAAGCATAAAATAGAGTACAAGTTTCAAATTCATCAATCCTTTGTCAATGGGATAATAGGAAAATGAAAAGTCCAGAAATTAGTCAGATGCTTGTCATGAAGTAATTAAAAATTAATTTCACAAAAGAAATGGTGGGGCTGAATTCAGTAGATGATGGCAATATTAGTGTAAGGTTACAGCTAGCATTCAGGAACAAAATAAATGTTTCCTCTGAAATAATTCAAAGCTATTTAGTTTTCAGACTGTTTTGTGACATGAGTGAAGTCCACAAGCTTCTGACCTGGCAGAAAGTACAATTTAGAAAAATTACAGTTTTTGTATCAGCAGAAATGGAACATAATTTAAGGTGGTTCATTAGGTTACAAACAGTCAAACTAAATTGTATCTATCTAGAGTTGCAAAGAAACCACACTTCAGAAAAAGAGCCCTCTTAAATAGAAGAAAATTCATTTCCTTTGAATGTTAACTTTATCCTAGGAATCAATCATTTTTCCAGAAAGGTTGCCAGGCACAGTACAATGCAATTCATTACAATATAATTAAATAGTTAATATATAATTCTGTATATAAATGAACTCTGGGGAAAAAATAATTGAAAGGGATTGTTTTTGCAAAGTGGGATAGATTCAGAAAAGAATCCTCTTGAAATAATTTGTATTTATTTGTGTTGTTCAGTTTTTGCCAATATGTTTGAGTTAGAAGAATTTGTTGGAGCCATGCTTACCAAGTTTCCTTCTGCTATAAAACCAGTTTCCTGTTTTTTTGAATGCAGGCAGTACAGCTAAATTTTTATCCCCATTCAAAAGATTTTTTTCTAAAAATTTGGGGAAAGTTTTACACTATTATGTGCATTACAACAGGGCTTTTCAACCAGTGGTACGAGTACCGCCTGTGGTACATTGGCACCTGGCAGGTGGTACGCAACCATCCTAGAAAAATGATAGCGGGCGAGGGAAATGAGCTGAACCGGTGGCAGCATCACACAAGCCTGAGCAAGAGATGCCTGGAGCTGCAGGGCTGTGAGGTCTCAGTGGAAGCGCCAGGATCAGCGCTTCTTCGGGGCTATCAGGGCTCAGTGGAAGCGCCAGGATCAGCGCCAGGCTCCAGCTGGAGCTCGGCACTGATCCTGGCGCTTCTGAGCCCAGAAGAAGTGCCGATCAGCTGGAATGTTGCAACATCTGCAGGGTCTTGTGATTTATGTTCAGATGCCTGGACAATGATTCATATTTATGATGGTCACAGTGTCCCAGGGTCATGTAAAGTGACCAAAACCTGCTGCAACCACCCAGCAGATGGGGGAATAAAAACCAAATACCTCCCACCCCACCCCACCCCTGCTGCCAATCCTCAACCGAAATGCTCACAACAATGAAAACCTCGGACAGGAGGAAGAGCGCCACCGGGCGGGCAGGCAGGTGGCTTGGGGGGCACTTTTTCAGTGCCATTGTAACTGAACAGTCACTAAGCGAACTGTTGTAAGTCGAGGACTACCTGTACTTCATCATTTTTCCCCTTTTTTTGGTCATCAAGTTTTTGACACCTTGCTAGGCAACTGATGGTATTCGGATGTTGCCATATCCTAAAAGTGGTACAGTGGGTGAAAAGGTTGAAAAGCCCTGCATTACAACACCTTTTCTTGATTTTTCCACTCTCTTATCAACTTTGCTTCTGCAAAGTGTGGTTTAAATAAGGAACCAATCTTCATAGAGCAAATTTGAGTATCTGACAACGGCTGGGATTTTTATCCTTAGCAAATGCTACAAACTGTCCTAGCACTCCTGATGGATAGCCCAGCTGGAATCTTTGGGAGTGATTCTGAAATCTGTCTTTCTCTTCTGTAAATGCCATACCCACTTAAAGTTCCACCCAAGAAATTTTTTTCCAAAAAGCTGGATCCCCTGCCTTCTAACTGTTGAAAGAAGTGGTGCCTATAAAATAATAATACTTAGATCACGATCTATGTGGTCTAGCAGTATTCTCCCTCCTCCTCAACTTTGTATTTCTGTGTGTGGACATCTTCAAGTCCATGTTGACTTCTGATAACTGCAGCTTTCTTAACAAGACTTGGGAAGTGATTTGCGATTCCCTTTTTCCTAGGGCTGAGTCTGTGTAACTTGCCCAAGGTCAACAAGCTGGTTTTATGTCCAATGCAGGACTAGAATTCATGTCTCCTGATTTTTAAGCCAATGCCTTAACCACTATGCCAAATTGGATTTCTTTTTTCTCATTAATGTATAGCAAATCTGAGACCAGTCTTAAGACTGGAGATGAATACTCACTTTTAAAAAGGTGAAGATGATTCAAGTATTCCTTCATTTCTTTTTACGTTATTGCTATTTGTCATTGATACAACCAACCCTCAACCCAGAAAACCACTGGATAATTTTGGGTTAGTGACTTTCCTTCATATAACCTACCTCACAGGGTTGATGTTGTGGGGGGAAAATAGGATGGAATACTATATTTACCATCTTGAGCCCCTGTATAAAAAGACAAGATATAAATCTATTTAATAAATTACCGGTACATGAAAAACTATGATGTATTTAAATAAATAGTTCTTCATTTTTCAAAGTGTTTCTGCTCTTGAAACAATTATTTGAACTTAAAACACCTGCGTGCCGCTGACAGGACTGAATTACGGTAGATTACCTAATCACATCAATTTTACTATTCCACTGATTGATAAACTCGGGCTGGATGTAGTTTATATATTAACAAAATTCCACAGTTAACTGAGCTTAAGACCAGAAAGCAGTAGCATTTACACAATTCAGCATCACATAGTTGGATGCAATAAATTCCTGGGATGTGGGAGAAGCTTTAGAAGGGAAAGATATTACTGGAGAAGTCACAGATTTTAAATATGCTTTTCAAGATTGTCTGTCCTAAACTCAGGAACGAAGTGTTGCTTTATAAAATCAAAAGTTCTTTTTCTGCTCTGACTTGTTAATGCTGCTTGTTTACACCAGAGTGACAGCGTTTATGTACAATGGATCAAGCCCTCTTGTGGTTAAAGAACCTGTTTACTAGAAAGGAGGCAGAAGAAAGCAAATCGATTGAGCAGAAAAATTCATATGCTGAGAATAAAGCATCCTGTTATGGCAGCATTAATGGAGCAGATGCTTCTGAGGTGTCTTGTGTTCCTTGCGGTAACCACACCAGTCGAGGTTTTGTCACTTGTCCTACTTGCCAAGGCACTGGAAGAATCCCCCGAGGTAGGTATATTTTCAAGACTTTGTTGATTGACATCTAGAGTTAAACCAGACCCCCTTCTGTTTTCTATATTGTTTAACCAAGGGATGCATTAACTGGGCTTAATAGTACTGGTCTATAAAGCTGCTTTGGCCTGATTAAGATTGCTGCAGACAGGCGGTTCTCATGTAGTTTCTTTGCAGTGAAAGTAGCCAGACCCGTATATCACGTTTTGCACATGGGGAGGCTTTTATTAAATTGACAAATTCTGGCAGTTTTGAATTTCCTAAAGATTTGCTTTTCCAGACTATTCGCTAATTTTCTCTCTCTTCTGCTGTCTTCCTTCTAGAGCAGGAGCAACAGCTAGTGGCTCTCATTCCATATGGAGATCAGCGGCTGAAGCCTAGACGGACGTAAGGACATCTTTTTCTGCTAAACAAATTTTTCCTCATTTTTTCTTCAGCCTCTTCATAGTGGAGTTATCCCCATTTGTTAGACACTGCTATCTGTGATTGCTGTGTATGTTGAGGTGGGATTTAATTCTGCTATCACTAACTGCCTGTGATCTGTTTTGACAGGAAGCTGTATGTATTTCTCACAGTAGCCATTTGCCTGCTGACAACTTGTGTCATGATGTACTTCCTGTTCCCACGTTCAGTTGCTGTGCTCCCCTCAGGTCTCAATGCCTCCACCATCTCTTTTGACAATTCTACTTCCAGCATCATCCTGAATATGACTGTAAGTTCAAGGAACAGAGTGACAGAAGAGTGAGTTGGGGAGAGACATGGACCAGATTCATTATATGGATTTTTTTAAAAAAAATTCATCTGAGATTGAATATAATTTGTGTGGTAGCTTTAAGAAGCAGGGAGAGAATATTGCAGGGCCGCTAACTGAAAAACGTGTCAATTTTTATCTGGAAGCCTCTCTTTTGTCCAGTTCTATAACATGCAGTTGCTCATTTTTCAGGGAAAGCTTAGAGGTAATTTTTGTCAGAAGATTATATTAAGAATGAACACTGGTGGGTAGAATAGTTGTTGGGATAAACTTTGTCCCCAAATTAAATCTTAATTCTTTAAAACAAAAAATAGATGACTAAATGAGATTAAAAGGAATAAACTTTAGTCAGTCCCGATTTCTATTAACCCAGAGGAAGTACTTCACTGGGTTTTCTGTGTGAGCATGGTTCAATTTCTTTTTAATCAAAACTTGAAACCTGTGAATAGATAGCGTCCAAAGAGAAGAAACATTATGTATCATAGTACAAGTTCCAAAAATCTTGTGTCTGGCCACATGGTCTCTTTTTTTAAAGGCTTATTTCATAATGTTTTATCTTCAATATATTGTGGCTTAATATAGCTTGTTTTTTAAGGAGAAGACTTTTAAACTAAAATGAAATAAATGACCTAGTGCAATGTCTGAATTCAGCATATATGATCCGAGAAATAGATTATACATAAGGGGGAAAAAAGAATTTGTGTAGCTCTTGATAGTACATTCCAGAAGATATTTTTCAAGGCACAATAAAATAAATACATGGTTAATAAACATCAAGAATTTGTTTCCTACTCAGAAGGGCTAAGGCATGAACTTCAATATTTCTTGAATTCTTAGATCATGGTTAACAAACCTTCTGAAAAGGAAAATCTAAACATTTGCTCAGAATTTGTCTTGCAATCAAAACATAGGAAAGAAAAAAAACACCTCAGTGTTAGCAAGCAGTAATGCAATTTATTTTTTGCAGCCTTTAACAGCATTATTTTTCTAAAAAGTAAATACTTTGAGTACTCCATATAATGGAGTCTAAAATAATATGCCAGAATGCAAAGAAATGTATTCATCCATAGAAAATGCCAATTTAATTCTTGCAGCCAAGATGATGCTCTTCAGATACTACAGATTATGGTACCCATCATCCCAAATTAGCACGACCTGTTAATTAGGAATAGAAAACTGTAGCCTAAAACATCTGAAGAGCTTTAAATGGCCTGTACCTGATGAAAATACCAGAATCTGAATATATATATTTTAGGAAAGAAAAAATCCATTCATTAAATTCATATTTTTCTTTTGGGGAAAAAGAAATTGAACTTAATTATTTTTATATATGGAATAAAATATAGTAAAGGTAAAGATTCCTCCGGACATGCGTGCTAGTCGTTTCCGACTCTAGGGGCCAGTGCTCATCTCCGTTTCAAAGCCGAAGAGCCAGCGCTTGTCCGAGGACGTCTCCATGGTCATGTGGCCGGCATGACTAGACGCCAAAGGTGCACAGAATGCTGTTACCTTCCCACCATAGTGGTCCCTATTTTTCTACTTGCATTTTTACGTGCTTTCGAACTGCTAGGTTGGCAGAAGCTGGGACAAGTAACAGGCGCTCACTCTGTTACGCGGCACTTGGGATTTGACCTGCCAAACTGTCGACCTTAACTCAGCGTCCTAACCCACTGAGCCACCACGTCCCTTTTTAAAATATAGTACATATCATTTATTACATTGGCAAACCAATTTTATTGAGTGTTTTCAATTATCAACATATTTTTATCAATAGGTTAATTTGTGCAGTAAGCATACAATATATACTTTCTCCTTGTTTAGCAACCACAATACATTCCTTAATTCAGAAGGAAACAGAGCACTGAATATATGACAGAGAAAGGGAGGGAGAGGGACAAAGTGGGGGGAGAGAGAGCTGCTTTGAAGATCAATGGTTGTTGTTCTTTCATGCAGCAAACCCAATATTACTCTGGCACAGAAATTTGGTCATAATGCACACATTGGTTGGAAAAATTGTTATACCTGTCATGTTTGCAAACAGTTACTAAATGAGGCATTCGCTAAAACGTGTGCTATATAGATCTTTTCCATTATTCCACAGTGCATGTATACTAAAGTTGAATCACTGGCTTCTAATAACTTCATAATGAAGTATATTGTTTAGTTATCTAAAATAAACCAGACCAAGTGTGCAAAGATGAAATTGCAGTTCCTATAAAGCTTTCTTTTCTCCCTCTATCTCTCACTGTTGTAACCTCTGCAGTCATATCATCAGCACAACTTGTACAGAAGCTCAACAGTATACCACACCCAAACATAAAAATGTATTTTGCAGATAAACATTCAAAGCAGCATTATGCTACCATAAATAAGCACTATATTATTTCATGTGTAGAAATGCTGATTGCAAATGAATGTTCTGAAGAACATGGAAGGATAGCAGCCTTCATCTCATGGATAAAATGAAATTGATCAAAAGGAAGCTGTTCTTGATTTAGTTTGGTTAGTGTTGATCTGTACCTAAGAGAAGCAGGGAATGCAAAAGCATCTGCCATGATCCACAGCTTGGAATAGCGGCACAATAATTCTTAGCAGTTGTCCTGCATGCACCAAATACAAAAACATGTCAATTCCATGTTCTGAATAGATTCTTGTATGTTAATAGAACTGGCTCCTGTGACTCTTAAAAAGATAGATTGAGCCAAATTAAAGAGTAATATATACAGTGAGTCATAGAAAAACCTTCACCCTGGGCCAACTTGCTACTTGTCCAGATCACTGTCACACAATCATTGTCTTCTTTCCTTTTGCATTCAGCCATTTATCCCCATAAAAGTAAATGGCTGCACAGCACTTCGGATTTGATTTCAAAAAGGTGCTTGCATGATCTTGGGAAAAGAGTTGCAGATATGGACTGCATTTAAGCACCTGTGCACTTTTGAATTAAATCTGAAACTTTGCACAAACCTGGAAACCATACGTTTCATGTTTTCTATTATATCTTAAAAAGTAGTAGCAGCAGAGGCAGAATAGGGCCCTCTTAAGGGGAAAAGTTCAGGAGGATTCTTTTATGAAGGAGAACAATGTGTACCAATTTACAACTTTTTTCTCACCACCTATCCTCCTTCTCTTTAGAATATATTAAATGTGACAAACAACAATTTTTATCCTGTGTATGTGGCTCAGCTTGATATTGAAGTCTTGCATAAAACAGTGGTGATTGGGAAAAAAACAGTGATGACTCGGTTGGATATCAAGCCTTTGCAGAGTGCCCAGGTGAGACTTGAAGGAATTTATTAATTTCTCTGCAGAACACAAACATAATAATAAACCTTTATTGTCAAAGTACAACATGTGTACATTAAGATTAGCTGAGCCTCCCCCCGTGCTCTCTTCCCCCAATACTCAGTGACAACAAACCCACCATCCTACCACACCATGTGAACCAACTACACCACACACCGGCCTCCCAAGTCAATTCTGCATAAGTTCACAGAGATTATATCCCATTCAAAAGCCCAACAGCCCATGGATAAAAGCTATTTTTCAGCCTGTTGGTACAGCTGGCTATACTCCTATATCTCCTACCCGATGGTAGGAGAGTAAAGAGATACCATCCAGGGTGTGAGTCATCCCTGAGAATTTTCCTCACTCTTCCAAGGCAACGAGCCCTGGCGATGTCATCCAGTGGTGTCAGGGGACAGCCCACAATGTCTTGTGCTGTGCTCACTACCCTCTGTAATACTTTCTTGTCCGCAGCTGTCAGACCAGCATACCAAACCACAATACCATACGAGAGGACACTCTCTATAGTGTCCTCTCTATGAATACACTTTGCAGTAATTTTCTCTTTTTGATATATTTTTAGATCCTTTATAGCGTCTCTAGTACAATCATGGATACCAACACTTAGTAAGTATATCTCTAAGAAATGATTCTGCATTCTGCTGATTCATTTTAAAATAATGGTGTCAAAACTGAAATTTTACTTGTTTTGACAATTATTTATCTGTCTTTTAATCAACTAGTTGATAGATTTGTATGTTGCAGAACTACAGGGAGTGCAGAATTATTAGGCAAATGAGTATTTTGACCACATCATCCTCTTTATGATATGTTGTCTTACTCCAAGCTGTATAGGCTCGAAAGCCTACTACCAATTAAGCATATTAGGTGATGTGCATCTCTGTAATGAGAAGGGGTGTGGTCTAATGACATCAACACCCTGTATCAGGTGTGCATAATTATTAGGCAACTTCCTTAACTTTGGCAAAATGGGTCAAAAGAAGGACTTGACAGGCTCAGAAAAGTCAAAAATAGTGAGATATCTTGCAGAGGGATGCAGCACTCTTAAAATTGCAAAGATTCTGAAGGGTGATCATCGAACAATCAAGCGTTTCATTCAAAATAGTCAACAGGGTCGCAAGAAGCGTGTGGAGAAACCAAGGCGCAAAATAACTGCCCATGAACTGAGAAAAGTCAAGCGTGCAGCTTCCAAGATGCCACTTGCCACCAGTTTGGCCATATTTCAGAGCTGCAACATCACTGGAGTGCCCAAAAGCACAAGGTGTGCAATACTCAGAGACATGGCCAAGGTAAGAAAGGCTGAAAGACGACCACCACTGAACAAGACACACAAGCTGAAACGTCAAGACTGGGCCAAGAAATATCTCAAGACTGATTTTTCTAAGGTTTTATGGACTGATGAAATGAGAGTGAGTCTTGATGGGCCAGATGGATGGGCCCGTGGCTGGATTGGTAAAGGGCAGAGAGCTCCAGTCCGACTCAGACGCCAGCAAGGTGGAGGTGGAGTACTGGTTTGGGCTGGAATCATCAAAGATGAGCTTGTGGGGCCTTTTCGGGTTGAGGATGGAGTCAAGCTCAACTCCCAGTCCTACTGCCAGTTTCTGGAAGACACCTTCTTCAAGCAGTGGTACAGGAAGAAGTCTGCATCCTTCAAGAAAAACATGATTTTCATGCAGGACAATGCTCCATCACACGCGTCCAAGTACTCCACAGCGTGGCTGGCAAGAAAGGGTATAAAAGAAGGAAATCTAATGACATGGCCTCCTTGTTCACCTGATCTGAACCCCATTGAGAACCTGTGGTCCATCATCAAATGTGAGATTTACAAGGAGGGAAAACAGTACACCTCTCTGAACAGTGTCTGGGAGGCTGTGGTTGCTGCTGCACGGAATGTTGATGGTGAACAGATCAAAACACTGACAGAATCCATGGATGGCAGGCTTTTGAGTGTCCTTGCAAAGAAAGGTGGCTATATTGGTCACTGATTTGTTTTTGTTATGTTTTTGAATGTCAGAAATGTATATTTGTGAATGTTGAGATGTTATATTGGTTTCACTGGTAAAAATAAATAATTGAAATGGGTATATATTTGTTTTTTGTTAAGTTGCCTAATAATTATGCACAGTAATAGTCACCTGCACACACAGATATCCCCCTAAAATAGCTATAACTAAAAACAAACTAAAAACTACTTCCAAAAATATTCAGCTTTGATATTAATGAGTTTTTTGGGTTCATTGAGAACATGGTTGTTGTTCAATAATAAAATTAATCCTCAAAAATACAACTTGCCTAATAATTCTGCACTCCCTGTAATGGAGAAGCTTTTAAAAATATTTGAAGGAAGGATCTGCAGTTCTCCAGAATCTAGAGTTCTTTTCCTCCTCACTCGCACCATGGCAGCATTAAAATAGTAAAGGTAAAGGTTCCCCCGCACATGCGTGCTAGTCGTTTCTGACTCTAGGGGCCGGTGCTCATCTCCGTTTCATAGCCGAAGAGCCAGCGTTTGTCCGAGGACGTCTCCGTGGTCATGTGGCCGGCATGACTAGATGCCAAAGGCGCACGGAACGCTGTTACCTTCCCACCGTAGTGGTCCCTATTTTTCTACTTGCATTTTTCACGTGCTTTCGAACTGCTAGGTGGGCAGAAGCTGGGACGAGTAACAGGCGCTCACTCTGCTACGCAGCACTCGGGATTCGACCCGCCAAACTGCCGACCTTCCGATCGACAAGTTCAGCGTCCTAACCCACTGAGCCACCGCGTCCCTTAGCATTAAAATACTTGACACCTATGTATAAGTTGGCTGTAAATTATAAAAAAACTTTTTCACATTTGAATCCCTTCCTCCTCTTTGTTCCTCTTTGGTGGATTTATATTTTCTTACTGAAGCATTGGTCCCTATTGGGGGATTACCTCGCTTTGTTTCTTGTCCCTTTTGCTAGAAAAGCAAGCACATCTTTCCCTTGGTGTGTCTTTAAGGATATATTGATTCCATTGATACACTGATATATTTGATTTCAACTCTTGTACAGTACTTGATAGTTTCCCGTCTGATGTCTTCATGGGTCAAGTAAAGAAGCAAACATGGTTTTATCATTATTCTTAATACTTGAACTAAAAGGATGAGGAAAAGCTTGTCATTTCACCTGATTAAAGGATAAGCGGTAAAAGAACTCCACCATTTCAGTGTGCCATCAAAAAGCTTGTAAAAACTCAAGCAAGTTTCACCAATTCATATTTATTTTTGCCCCTTGGATATAAGGGGAAACTAGAAAACTCTAATCAAGTTCACTTGGTAAAAAAAAAGGTCCACCTTTAACCAATGCATTTGAATTGTTTAAAAGTGCCTAGCCTTTCACATTTCCACTGGTGAACTTACAGACTAAAAAGTTCAGCCTTTCACCATTCCATAGTCCAGCAACCCAGGATGAAATAGTAGCTGAGGCTTTGTTGAGAATGATAAGCATTCCTGCCCTCAAGAGATATTAATGGCCTATCCTTGCCATAAGGCAACCTGATTGAGCAGATCAACCCTTAAGGATTTTTCTGGTTATTTTCCCAAGATACTTTGATTTATGGATTTCAAGGACTTGAACATACAAATTTCTGGGTGCAAAATATCTCTGTGCCATGGATCAAAACTTTCCATTAATATGGAATATACCCATTTCATCTGTAAAATCTGGAGAAACTAGTCTAATTTAATACACACCAGAAAGGAATACTAAAATAAAAATGAATTATACTTAAGATGTGATTTTGCATGTGCCATATAGAAACAGTAAAATTCCCCTTCATTATTTCAGCAAAATTTGCACATGGATCAAAATAAAAGTTCACAATGTTCTTCTGCATATACAGTAAGTCTGATTCTCTTTTCTAGAACTGTTTGTTTTGTTTTCTCTTTATGATAGCTAACTCCTGGTCCAGTATTTGCATCTTCTAACCTAAAATGCTGATGGTTGGATGATTGGAGTAGGGCCAAATATGACATCCTGCTCAAATGGAGACCATGCCTTTAATCAAGAGAATCTTCTCTAATTTAGATAGCTGTTTCACTCCTCTTGTTTGATCATTTCATCCTATCACTTATCAATGTAATTAATGTAATTTCTGTTGTGCTCCTAGGAATTATATTACATTGGTTCTCTCAGTAATAACTAATAAGTTTCTAGATCTGTTGTTAATTTTACATTCTCTATCTGTCTCTTATCTGTCCCAAAATTTACCAGCCTGGGTTGAGCTCCGGATGGCTCCCGACCTGTGCTCCTTCCGGCGTGATTTAAAAACTTATTTATTTGAACAATCTGGCCTGGTCTGATGGGTTTGGGGTTGGATTTAGTTTTAAACACACTTTTAGTATTGTATTATTGGGCATAATTATTTAATTCTTTTTAATCTCTTTTTAACTTTTGTATTTACATTTTGATATTTATTGCCCTGTACACCGCCCTGAGTCCTTCGGGAGAAGGGCGGTATAAAAATTTAATAAATAAAATAAATAAATAAATAAATAATTTATTGGTAGAGATAACAAGGAGGTATCGTATTTACAAACATTTTATTACTATTGAATTCCTATTTTTCTCTCCCACAGAGGTACCCTGACTTGTTCCTATCTCTCTCATTCGGAGCAACTCTCCTTTGAAAAGTATCAGTATGTGGATTGCAGAGACAGTGTCCTACTGTCTTTATTCTAAAGTCTCATGGCTACAGTAGAGTCTTGGAGGAACTTCTTTTAGCTATGTCTTCAGTCCCCTTCAGTGAAATTGCAGTAGCATGAAGCTTCTGGAGATTTGTGGGAAGAAACTGAAGCTTTGATTTATTGCCAGTTCTACAAAACAGGAAGATGGCTATGGTACCACATTCCTTTTAAGGTAGCATGTAATAATGCTGATGGATTAGCTTCATTTTAAAAGAACAGCAGTCGGCACCTGAAGTGCAGAGAATGGAATGCAAGGAGAACATGGTAACATAAGAGAGTTATACTTCATATTGGAATTTGAGTGGACTTAGGGTACAAATAAGACAATGTGTATTTAGACTCTTTCCTTTTAGCTTCTTTGAAATTGGAATTGACCATGGGCAAATTAAAAAATATTGACCAGGACTGTGAGATGGGTGCTTAATACTTTTCTTTAGGTATTAAAAACCAACCCTACAGCCTCAGTCAATCAGAAGCAATAAAGTGAGCAAAATAAAACTTTCAAAGATAAACCATTACAAAATATGTTCAACTGGACATATTTCTTGGTGAAATTCTACGAATAGGGAAGAATTTTTCTGGGTAACACAGCCTGCTTCTGTTTTTAATTCCTGATGTGCAACTTCTGTTTTAGTTTCATGGGCAATTACAGACTAGCAATGCCTCAGCCAGTGCTAAAGGGCCTAGCATGACAACTTAAATGTGTCCTACCAGATTCTTTACCAGTCTTTTTCAAACCTGTTCCCCAAAAGGAAGGAGTTAACAGACAAGTTTGGGTTGTGGTTGGAAGTTTCAGGGAGAAAAGTGGGGAGTGGTCATAGCAGTTTCACACAGAGGCAGGCACTGTGGGTCTGTGACTCCAGAGAACTTTCATTACACTTTCAGAAGAGTTCCCAAAAGTAATCTTCACTGTATACTCTGGCAGAGTTTTCATCTCAGACGTGTGGTGTTGTGTCCTGCAGCACAGTTACAGAACAACATTTCTCCATGCAGTTTTCACTGTATTGTTACCACTGTTGTATATAGTCTAAAGACTAGAAGAGAAAATACAGCCCATTAATTCCTAATCCAACACCCACCCCATCATACCCAAAGCCAAACATTATAGTTAGAATATGTTGGAAGAAAAAACTCTGAAAGTGGAAAAGGCATCCCAGTTAGAGGAGAGGAACCGAAAGGTGGTGGGCCATAGAATCACAAAGAATCAAGACCCAGAGAATGCCAGAAGCCTTACAGAGAAGAACAGTAGATATAGGAGAACTGTGATTCAAAACTAGTTCCATTAATATCCTACCTAAAGTTTTAACCCAGAAAATCCATTGAGCTCTACAGCACCAACTATCTCGTGCAGTGGTTAGAATGCAATATTCCTCACAGACTGAAGTTTGATCCCGACAGGGCTAAAGCTTTCTATCCGAGGTTGGTAAAATGAGGACCCAGATTGTTGAGGGCAATACATTGAAATTGTAAACTGCCCAGAGACTGCTGTAAAGCACTATGGGGCAGTATATAATAATAATAATAATAATAATAATAATAATAATAATAATAATAATAATAATAATAATAATAATAATAATAGGTCATCTAGTCCAACCCCCTGCTCAGGCAGGAAACTCTATACCATTTCAGACAAATGGCTGTCCAGTCTCTTAAAAACTTCTAGTGTTGGAGCATTCATCACTTCTGGAGGCAGGTTGTTCCACTGGTTAGTTGTTCTAACTGTCAGGAAGTTTCTCCTTAGTTCTAGGTTGCTTCTCTCCTTGACTAGTTTCCATCCATTGCTTCTTGTCCTGCTCTCAGGTGCTCTGGAGAACAGCCTGGCTCCCTCTTCTTTGTGGCAGCCCCTGAGATATTGGAACACTGCTATCATGTCACCCCTCGCCCTTCTCTTCATTAAACTACACATACCCAATTCCAGCAGCCGTTCCTTATATGTTTTAGCCTCCAGTCCCCCAATCATCTTTGTTGCTCTTCTCTGTACTCTTTCTAGAGTCTTGACATCTTTTTTACATCGTGGTGACCAAAACTGGATGCAGTATTCCAGGTGTGGCCTTACCAAGGCATTGTAAAATGGTATTAGTACTTCACGTGATCTTGATTCTATCCCTCTGTTAATGCAGCCTAGCACTGTGTTGGCTTTTTTGGCAGCTGCAGCACACTGCTGGCTCATATTTAAGGGATTGTCCACTAGGACTCCGAGATATCTCTCTCAGTTACTACTTTCGAGCAAGGTACCACCTATACTATACCTGTGCATTTGATTTTTCCTACCTAAATGTAGAACCTTACTTTTTTCACAATTGAATTTCATTTTGTTAGATAGTGCCCAGTGTTTGAGTCTGTCCAGATCCTCCTGTATCTTAAGCCTATCTTCTGGAGTATTGGCTATTCTTGCCAGCTTGGTGTCACCTGCAAATTTGATGAGTTCCCCATCTATCCCCTCATCCAAATCGTTGATGAAGATGTTGAAGAGCACTGGGCCCAGAACAGAGCCCTGGGGCACCCCACTACACACTTCCTTCCATGTAGATGCAGTTCCATTGAGGACCACACGCTGAGTACAGCCTGTCAGCCAGCTACGAATCCATCTGGTGGTGATGCTATCTAACCCACATTTTTCTATCTTATCAAGTAGTAGGTTGTGATCTACTTTATCAAATGCCTTACTGAAGTCCAAGTAAATTATATCTACAGCATTCCTCTGGTCCACTAGTTTTGTCACTTGGTCAAAGAATGCAATAAGGTTTGTCTGGCATGATCTGTTTTTGACAAACCCATGTTGGCTTTTAGTGATAACTTTTGTTTGCGTCAAGGTGTTCGCTGATTTGTTGTTTGATTATCTTTTCCAGAATCTTCCCAGGTATTGAGGTCAGGCTGATAGGTCTGTAGTTTCCTGGATCTATTTTTTTCCCTTTTTTGAATATGGGAACTACATCAGCTCTCTTCCAGTCCTCTGGTAGTTCCCCAGTGTTCCAGGATCTTTGAAAAATATAGTTCAGTGTTTCTGAGATCACATCTGCCAGTTCCTTCAGAACCTTGGGGTGTAATCCATCTGGTCCTAGTGATTTGAACTCGTCTAGGCTGGACAGGTGTTCACTTACCATTTTCTTGCCTATCTTAACTTGCGTTTCTATTCTGTTTTTTATGGCACTGGTTTTGGTAGGTTGGACTGTTTTTCCCCTTTGTGTAAAGACAGATGCAAAAAACGAGTTAAATAGTTCTGCTTTCTCCCTGTTGCTTATCACCTTGTTGCCACTTTCCCCCACTAATGGACCAATCATTTCCTTAACTTTTTTCTTGTTTCTTATGTGTTGAAATAAGCTTTTTTTGTTATTTTTTACTTTGGTCGCAAGCCTTAGTTAATTTTGAGCCTTAGCTTTCCTCACTTCATCTTTGCAGGCACGGGCTGTTTGCTGATATTCTGCCTTAGTTATGTGCCCCTCTTTCCACTTCTTATACTTGTCCTTTTATCTTTCAGTTTATCAGAGAGTTCTTTATGCAGCCATGCTGGTTTGTTTTGAGAGCTGTTATTTTTCTTCTTTGTTGGTATTGTACTAGACTGGGCCTTTATTATCTCACTTTTCAAAATTTCCCAAGCTTCTTGAGTTGTTTTCCCCTTTAGGATTCTCATCCATGGAATTCTTCCCAAGGGCTCTCTAAGTTTATTGAAATTAGCTCTTTTAAAGTCCAAGACTCTAGTCTGGCTGTATTCTACTGCTTGTGCTTCCATAATGTTGAATTCCAATATTGCACGATCACTTCTCCCCTAGGTTCCTGTGGCTTCGACACTTTCTATCATTTCATCTCTGTTAGTGAGAATTAAATCCAATATGGCTAATCCCCTAGTTCCCTTCTCTACTTTTTGGTAGAGGAAGTTGTCTGCTAGGTTTGTCAGGAATCTGTTTGATCTTCCACTTGGTGCAGAGTTTGTCTCCCAGTTGATATCAGGGTAATTAAAGTCCCCCATTACTATTGTGATGCGCTTCCTACATACCTTAGTTAACCGACTAGCAAAAAGTTCATCTATTTCCTCTGCTTGGTTGGGCGGCCTATAGTATACACCTATGGCAATGTCATTTCCACCCCCCATCATAAGTCTTAAATCCTATTGCTGTTGCTATAGCTATATCTATTTGTGTTGTCAAATGGACCTTGGCAATAATATACCTTTTGTTCCCATTACCTTGACTTCTCAAGGCTTCAAGGTTCATTTAAAACTTCAGCCAGGGTTCTGCTATGAAATGGGTCAGGAAGGCTGTGGGTACTATTCTAGAAAGAAAAATACTAAAGCAAATGGACAACAGGGAAGCAGCCATGTTCCCTTTATCTGGGAAGTAAAGAGTGATAAAGCTGAATAGCTAAATTGTCCAATAACACTTTTTAAAAAAAAACATGCCTAAACTAGACTGGAATGATCTCCAACAGCAGATTTTCCATACAAGGGGGAAAAAACATCCTTTATCTATGTCATCTTACCGTGTATCTTTTGAGCAGTTTACCACTTTGACTTGGAACATGCTCTGTATTGCATAGGCAACGATCCTGCATGATCTCTGCAAATAAGGAGTGAATTTATTCAGAGAATGCAGTGTCACAGATCATTCTGCAATTACTTTCATATGTAAGTGACCACATTGAAAATATAGTAACAATAATCGGATATGGAGTTGAGAGTGGGGAAAGATTATATGAAGCACGGAGAGTGGGACAGAACCCGTATCATCCCTAACAAGCACACCATCAATTATCCTAGCTGTGGAGGATGGATGTTATTGTCTATTATACCTGCAAGTCCATAGCAGTTCAAAAAATTATTCTTTAAATTCCTTGGGTATTATTTTCTTAAGTAAAAAGTAAGCATTTTCTTTTGTATTTATCTCCAAAACAGTCTCCTTCTGTGACATATTTTAAACCCTTTACCTTTTTGTGGCAAATTCTGAGATGTCATGTTGGAGCACAAAAAGACGGTGGAATTTTGGGTGCTCTCCTTTGAAACTTGTTGCTGACTTTCTTCTGAGATTCTGCTCTCCTATGTCCACCCCCCAAAAAACCACACATTCATTAGAATTAAGAAATTGCATTTCTTAGCAAATGTCTATTCAACTTCAGATAATGAAATCTAACAGCAGCTTTCCTGGTGCTCAGGATGGAATTGCCCACAGGGAGTTGCTAGTCAAAAATATTAGAATGGCAATTTTGATTGCCTGTTTGTAGTTGCTGTCTTAAAACTTTTTGGCTCCTTTGTTCCCGATAGATAATGCCCATGTCTGCCAGGCTCAATGCCCTATCTCAGGGGTGTCAAACTCAATTTCATTGAGGGCCGCATCAGCATTGCGGTTGCCCTCAGGGGGCCGGGTGGGTGTGGCCTGGGTGGGTGTGGCCTACTGTGTGGGCGTGGCTAGAGTGCGTGTGGCCTACTGTGTGGGCGTGGCCAGCTCTACATCGTTCGCATCAAGGTGCCTATGGGGGCCTGGGCAGGAGTAGGACAGATCTGAGGGTCTCTGGCAGAAGGAGGGTCTCTGGGCCAGGGCCAAGGCAGTGGGGGCCGTTCCCTCACTGTTTCCAGGATGGCTTCGCGGGCCGCATGAAACCACTTCACGGGCCAGATCCGGCCCCTGGGCCTTGTGTTTGACATGTCTGCCCTATCTGATTCCTTTAATTTAAAAATGAAAATCTGGATTGATGTAAATAAAGGAGGGTACACCCCTTCTAGCCTGCCTTTTGGGCCCTCCACCCTTTCCATATCTTGGAAGCCTGTTCTCAATTCCTCACCTCTGTTGTTCTCCTGCTGGTTAGTTCAATTTATATTTTCCTTTTTTCCTTTATTTTTTATAGATGGTTTTAATTTAAAAAAACATAATTTTTTTCTTGCTACTTTTTCTGAAACTGTTTTCAGTTTTCTGCATCCAATGTACTGTATTTCATTATTATTCCTTTCTGCAGGCCTCATTTGTTTACCATATGGTTTCTGATTATGTTATTTCTCCTCTTTAGTGCCTGGCACCTGACTTTTCTTTAAGCACCTTTGCCTTCTGGTAAAACATCTGGTGCTTTGCCGGCCCACATCCAAAAATGCCAGGCCAAAAACAAAAAAACAGATTTGCCAGGTCTTCTATGAGCAAAGCATATGTATTTTGCTTTGGACATAGAAGGCTTGTCATATCCCTAGAAACAAGACAAGTCACTAGACACCCTGGCATGGCTGGGCCTCTCCAGACTAAAGTGACCATGGACAAATACTAGTGTAAGTCAGAAGACAGGTTGACCCAAGTCTTTCCCTACTTACACCTAACCAAGATGCAAATGTATCCGGGCAACAACTTTTTCTGCTATATTGCCAGGATGTTGGATGTTGTCTTAAGTTTCATCCATTGCCTCAGTCACAATTACTAAAGTATTTCTTATTTGGACTAGGGTAATGTTAAGGTATATAAAATTGGTCAGGCTTTCTCACTATCTTAGTAATGATAGTGACAGTAAACAAAGCAATAGAGGCAGGAGGAATCTGCAGGCGGTTACAAATGTCAAGCTAGACGTTTGTAGAAGTTAGAAAACACCAACTCACAACAATACTCTGGGATGGGTGGAAGGGCTAGTGAGCAAGCCTCATCACTCAAAACAGTTTATGCAGATATTCTGTCTTTTTTTAATAAGCATATTCTATGGCAGCATAGATAGATATGATAGAAAAGCTATTGGATCTCTTGAAAGTCAGAGGATTACAAAATGCAATAAAAACCTGGAGCAGAAGTACCCCCTCTTAAGACAGGGCAATTTCCATGGAGATGCTCTGCTTACATTTGTTCTGCTTTAAAGATAATGTATTACGATGCATCAGCTATCTTAGCGCCTTCCAGAACTTATTCTACAAACTTCAGATGTTTGAAGATCACATTTAAAAACAGGTATGACCTCCAATGACCAGGTTATTCGGCTCTTCCATTTTACTTGCATCCACTATCCCTCTCGGCCGCCCCCGCCACCTCACCCGGGCAGTAGCTGCCCCTTTATCTGTGCAGGACTTTCTCCCACTCCGACCACCTGCATTAGCCGCAGCCGGTGCTCCATTATTATCTGCCTGCGGCGCGCTTCCCAATGGTAGGCAGCCATTCTGCAGCCTGCTATTCTGAGGCTTAGGAAGAAGAAACCAGTGTCTTGGTTGTAGTGACAGAGGCTCAGTGAGTGAAGACTCAACAATGCTCTGATGCGGGGGGGGGGGGGGGGCGGGGGGGCGGAGCCAGCTGTCAAACAGAATGGCTGTGTTGAAATGCTGCTCTGAATGAGCCTGCCGATCTCACAGCTTTTTCTCTGTTCCCAGTGGTTTTTTAAAAAGCCCCAGATCTCTTGGAGGGAGATTAGAAGCAGAGGCGCCCAGCTGAGCAGCTCAGGACAGCAGTTCGAGCTGCAGAAAGCAGGAAAGCCTAGGAGAGAGCCGGGTGAAGGAGATGGCCCAATATGGTGGCTGTGAAGAAATGACAGCTGTCAAAAATAGCGGTGAGCCAGCGGGACAGTGATTTAACTAACCTGGCAGAAGATACGCTCAGCAAACTCCTGTAAGTGTTCTGGATGGTGAAATCTTTCCGGAGAATTTCACAGAAGAGAAGATAAGAGGAGAGGCCCCATAGCGAAAGGGGAATCCATCTCCCCTGTTAGATAATGGTGAGAAGGAGGCAGAGGGAAAAAGAGATTTGACCTTAAAGCGACAGGCTCACAGACTGTAAGGACTGGAGATTGGGGTGGTTTCTCTTTCTGGCTCTTGCAGTAAAGCCAAAAAAGGAGTTTAACACAAAAGAAAATAAACTTGAAGAGTGACAGTGCAGACTGAGCTGAGAGAACGGACATCTAGAAGAAGTAATGACCAATTAGCATCAAAGGAGGAAAAAGTGATACTTATAACATAAGAAGTGAACTATTTGTTTTAAAAAGTCTCTAAAACAAAAGGGAGGAATGGTAACTGTTTTGAGAATTTAGACAAATAAGAACCAACTGAATATAACCTATGGTAAGATTGATTTGGAGCAGACTAAGTAGGAACAAAAAGTTGAATGTTTAAGGAGGGAGAGAAAAGCTATTTGTCTCTATGTTGCATAGAATAATATCCATAACTGAACTGACTGTGAAATCTGGTTTTTATTGTTAAAGAATTGAATAATATTGGTTATATTAGTGAGGTAATTTAATGGTTAGATTATTATTACATGTTTATATATAGAAAAGTTAGGTTTGTTTGGAATATAGACATTTGAAATTGATTAATATTGATTAGTATCTCTTAGAAGTGTTAGTGTAATAGGTGTAATAGGTTGGATATTGTGTTAGCAATAAATCTAGCATTGTTAAGATAAAAAGCACTAGTGAGGATAGCCTTGGACAAACGATAAATTTCCCAAGTGTGGCGGAGGGAAAGACAAAGATTGTGTATAAGTGGGAGGGTTGGCTGACATCATTTAGAAAGATGACAAGCATTCCAAATCTCACAAGAGTTGGGACTGGAAGAAGGCAGTTGACCCAAGCCTCATCAGCAGAATTAAGTCCAGTAGGGCAAAGATCTATAGAGTAGATGATGCTGCGGGAGAGAGCAAGTTCACTTAAAGACATACATGCAATATTACAATCTATGCAAGAGGTTATGATGATAAATCATGAGGATTTAAAAAGAGAAATAGGTGAAATAAGGAATGATACTGGAGAACAAGAGAGAGCGGGACCAATGGACGGAAAATTTGAATGTTTCCACCAGCAAATACTGAAAAATGAACAGAAATTATTAGAAATGGAGGATAAAATGAATAAGGAGGAAAGAAGAGTAGATGAAATGAATGAAAAACTTTTGCATGCAAACAGAGAGTTAGAAAAAACCATCATACTGCTTGAAACTGAAAAAGCAGACCACTATTTACATTTCCAAAATGTGAAGGAAGAGAAGGGGGAGGACCTCCCAGAAATGATGATGGAATTGCTAGCAAGGGCCCTAGGGATAGGGAAGAAATGGCAAACGAGATTGATGAGACTTATAAAATTCACTCAAATTACGCTAGAAGAAATAACTTACCCAAAGAAGTACATATTAGATTTGTGAAGAAGTCAATTAGGGATGAGATTTTGCACAGGACAAGGAGTATAGAGGTAAACAATTAATTGTACTCAAACAAGTCCCTAGGAGGGTAAGGCCCTACCAATATATTACATCAAAATTAATAAGACAAAATATTAATCTTAGGTGGTTGAAGAAAAAAGATATAGGTTAGATTCGATTGATAAAGCAGAGGAGTTTTTCCAGCGGCATCTAGGCGAAGAAGAGGTATTAGAAGAAAGAGAGCTAAAAGAAGGGAATAATGCAGAGAGATATAATAGAAAGACATGGGAACCACAAGATAAAGAACAGGAAACAGAGAAGAGAAAAAATGAGAATGCACCATGACAACAATGATGAGAGTAGACACAAAGAAGTTAAGGAAGATAGACCGACAAGGGCAACAAGATCAAAACAGAGGCAGTAATATAGAAATATTAACAGTACTATCATTAAATGTGAATGGACTAAACTCCCCAGCCAAGAGAAATATAATTTTGAACAAGCTCAATAAGAAAAATTTAGACATAACAATTCTACAAGAAACACACATAAAAATTCAAGATCAGGACCTATTAAACTACCCTAAGCTAAGAATTAAATTTGTATCATTTTCACAGCAGAAGAAAGGAGGAATTGTGATATATGTTAAAGAAAGAACCCCAGCAAGACAAATTTATCGAGATGAGGAAGGTAGAATATTGATTATAAAAATTTCCTTGAACAAAAAAAAGGTCGCCCTGGTAGGAATTTATGCTCCCAATGAAAAACAAAGACAATTCTATAAGAAATTGCATAATGTTATTGCTGATATGGAATATGAGAATATTTGTATAATGGGCGATTTTAACGCAATTACAGAGAATTAGATTATAAAAGTGAGGAAGTTAGGAAACGAACTAGGAGAATATTACCTGGTACTTTTTTAAAAAATGGTGGAGGAATTAAATATTCAAGATAGTTGGAGGGAGAGAAATTTGAACAAAACGCAATTTACATACTATTCAGGGCGGCATCAATCATGGTCTAGAATTGATATGGTCTGGACAACGAACTAAATTCAGATATTGATGATATAATAATAGATATTAATACTTGGGCAGACCATAATCCCATTGTAATTAAATGGAAAGAACAGAAGACAATAACAAGGAGGTGGACTCTTAAAAAGGCAACTCTAAACCAAACAGAATTTAAACATAAGATGGAGCAACAAATGCAGACCTTTTTCCAGATGAATAAGAAAGAGGAGACTAACACTCAAAATCTATGGGATACGGCCAAAGCAGTTATGAGAGGAACTGCAATTGCATATATGGCCAATGACAATAAAAAGAAAAGGCAATATCGAAAAAATTCAGAGGATGAGCATAAAAAATTAGAATTAGAACTACAGAAAAACCCACAATGTAGAGATTTAAAACAACAGTTGGACTTAAATAAGCATAAATTGAATATTATAGAAAAGGGAGAAATGGCACAAAAAATAAAAAGTGCTAGACAATTTTTTTTTTATTTTTTTGAGCAGGCAAATACCGTAAACCTGGGAGATGGCTGGCCTATAGATTGAAAAAACAAAAAGATAATAGAAAACAAAAAGATAATCTATTCCAAGCAAGAGGCAAAAGTAATCATAAACGGAGAATTAACAAATAGCATTCAAATACAAAAAGGTACGAGACAAGGCTGTCCACTATCGCCCTTATTATTTATTCTTTCATTAGAAGCACTCACAAGAATTATCCGAAAAGACAAGATGATTAAAGGATTAGAAATCAGAAAAGAGATAGTTAAACTACAGGCTTATGTGGATGATTTAGTTTTCATTCTGGAAGACCCTCTAGAATCTGGGACAAGATTATTACAGGTGCTGGAAAATTATGGAGATGTTACGTGATTAAAAATCAAGAAGGAAAAAATTAAAATGCTAGTTAAAAATATGTCCAACTTACAAGAAACTGAGCTAGTAGAAAAAATTAACATCCAGACATCTAAAAGAATAAAGTACTTGGGGATCCAATTATCAGCAAGATGTGCTACACTTAAAAGAGATAATTATGATAAGTTAATTGACCAGATTATAATAGACCTAGATAGATGGAAAAACTTGCAGCTCTCTTTTATGGGAAGAATAGCAAAATAAATATAAAGCCCAAATTACTCTTTTTATTCCAATGCGTACCAATAAAATTAGGTAAGGATATTTTTAAAAATTTAAATAGAATTACATCTAAATTTATCTGGCAAGGTAGAAAACCGAAAATCAAGTTTAAAATATTACAGGATGCAAATGAAAGAGGAGGGCTCAGCCTCCCAGATTGGGAAAAATATTATCAAGCAGCAATAGCGGTATGGATAAAGGATTGGATACATTTAAAAACAGAAGACTACTAGCGCTAGAAGGTCATGACATGCAAATTGGGTGGCATGCTATAATGTGGGATGGAAAATATAGGGCCCACCAGTACTTTCAGAATCATTATATTAGATGAGCATTATTAGATGTATGGTTAAAAATTAAAAAGTTTAACTATATAGAAATTCCCAGTTGGCTATCTACATTAGAGATTTTTATGCACCCCACATTTATAAATCTAGGAAGTGTAATCACATATAAAGATCTCTTAGATGACAATGGAGACCTGAAAACAAGAAAAAGATTATCAGAAGATGGTGTAGAGTTGGAATGGTGGGCATACTTACAAATACAGTCACGATACAGAAAAGATAAAAAAAGAACCAGGGATAAAATTAGAGCATACACAATTAGATAAAATTCTTTTAGGAACAGAAGATCGAATGATAAAAAAGGTATATCAATATTTATTAGAACAGGACATGTTAGAAGAACAGGTAAAAGAAACAATGTTAATCTGGTGTAAAAATTTTGGCTACAATATTGACTTAGATAATTGGCAATTATTATGGGAGAGAAATAGGAGGCTAACGCTAGCCACCTCCTACAAAGAGAACTTGTACAAGAAGTTTTATAGATGTCATCTTCCCCCTACAAGGTTAGTAAAAATAGACAAAAAAATATCACCAATGTGCTGGAAATGCAGAAGGTTTCCAGGGACTTACTATCATATGTGGTGGGAATGCTCAGAAGCGAAATTTTTTTGGCAGCAGATAAAAAATTGGTTGGAGGAAATATTGCGACAAAAAATAGATTTAAAACCAGAATTTTTTTTATTAGGGATTATTAATGACAATCTCAGTAAAGCATCTCTCTACCTATTAGTACATATCTTAACTGCAGCAAGACTGGCATATGCCCAAAAATGGAAAAGAAAGGAAACACCCACTGAAGAAGAAATAATAGATAAAATTTTATCCTGCGCAGAAATGGACAGGTTGACTCTAGAGATCAAAAATAAGAACGAAACGGAGTATTATGAAATTTGGCAAAATTTGTATAATTGGTTAGAGTTAAGGAGGATCACTGTGACGAACACTGGTTGATTTGTTGACAATGTAAGGATTTTTTTTATTAGTATCTATGTATTGGATATAACCGAAAGATATGTAAATATATCGTTGAGGATGGAATGATAGTTCATTAAAAATGACTGATGTTATATGTATAACTTGTTATATACTCTGTCCTGTTATAGACTGTATTTTAGGTTTTCGTTATTTTTCTTTGTAACATAAGAAAATACTAACAGTAGTGTTGTAACTAGGGAAGTTGAATCTTGTCCACTTTTGTTTTTAAATGTGTATTTAATAAAATTTATTTAAAAAAAAAACAATGCTCTGATGCTGGGCAACTCAGGAGACGCCAGCCTCTCCTTCCTGCACGTAGCACAACTGGCCACCAGAGAGCAGCGAAAACCGAGAGTTCTGGTTTTCCTTGTACTTTAAAACGAGGAGGGAGGGGGAGACAAGGAAGCTTTAGGGAAATAATGGAAATCTTAAAAGTCCTGATCAATTTCGGTAAAGCAAGCTCCTCTTCCAAAGGTTCCGCTTTGTAAACCTTTATTCTGGAATTAACAAGAGTGCATACAGGATGGCGTTACTGCCAGTTCAAAGCCTGGGTCTAGTAAAGATCTTTACACTTTTGTCTCACTTTTCAGGGGAAAGTAGTAGTGATTACGGTTGCTCAGGAAAATAAATACCGTAGTATGCTTTTAGTCTTGAGTGCCTCCGATGACAATTCGTTGCGAAGTAGAAAAGTGCAGACTTAGGTTTATTAACTTCTTCGTAGAAAAACAGAGCCCTGTGGATTTTTTTAGTGTAGCATTTATACGGACCCAAATCATTAGGCCGTAAACCGTGGTTTATGGCTAAATGTTTAGGAACACAGGCAGGCGGCCTGTGACTTGGAATTCCTTTGAATAGCTGGTCCCCAAACTTCTGGTTTGGGAGCGATTCCCCAGGAAGGAAGCCTCTTGCCTGTGCTCTGGATCGTTGTCTCCACCTCGATTTCATGTCTTTCACAAGCGAGTAGGGCTCGGGAGCTCAGCGTGCCCCAGAACGATTTTTCACGAAGTGCAAAACGGGCAGTGAATATGTGATAAATGTGATAAACTATGCGACTGACAGAAGCAAACAAATTTTGCACACTGCCCGGGGACACGCTGTGGCTTCATTGTGCTCTTTCACATAACCCCAGATTAAGGTACAGAATTGGGAACTAAAAGTAACTCAGGCCACAAGGATGCCCTCCCCCCTTGCTTCCCTTTCAAACAAGTCCCGGACCGAGCGCAGTAGGAGAGGGAACTCTCGCGAGCCTTTGGTTGGCTCTCTCCTGCTCCCTCCTCCACCAAGGTTCCGCCTCTTTGCAGCCATCCACACGCCAGGCAGTTATTGACTGGTGCCGAAGAAGCCCCACCTTCCTTTCCGCGATCGCAGCTGCTGCTTTGGTAGTTGGCGGTTGAGCGCATGAAGAGTTTCTGAGGCGCCGGCTGGGTGCTTGTGGACTGCGGATGTTCAGTTATCAGCTGGGTCGCCGATGGAGGTAAAGTTCTGGCTAGTTTTCATTAGGCAGATCTGAGTTTGGGCCGAATCTCGGCACCTATTTTCAGTACTAAATTTATTTCATGTTAGAAATCGAACGAGTACTGCAAATGAAAAACACACTGAATATACGAGGAGTTTACTACCTTCTCTCTGGGGAGTGATTACAATGCACTCTTCCCCTCGCTTGGTGGTTGGGGCTTAAATCCAGGGTGATGCTTCTAAGCGGGCTTAACTCTTTTCCACTGTTCAAATTCTCTAAAAGAAATGGGCAGCTCAGAGATAAAAGATTTGGATCGCTTGCGTGGTCTCTCGTCGCCTACCTGCGGATTCAGAAGCCGCTCTGCGAGATTTGCGGTCACGTCACTTTAGTTTATAACTGAAGCAACAAAACGACCTCCTTTGTTTGAATTGTAGGAAGGAAGCAAAAAAATAAAAAGCTTCAGGGAAAATTGGAGTAACTTTGTTTGCAAGTTCCTTCTCTGATGCATGTGTGGACTGAATGTTTGCCGGTCCACGTTTTTAAATTAGTCTCAATTTTTAAGTCTGCTGCAGTCGCTTGCATCTGATAGGGCTAGATTTGAACCCTACAACCTGTCTCTGCCTTCTAGCCTGCTCTTTGGTGCAGACCTTGCTCTTTCTTTGTATTCTCAGTGGGGGAGCCCAAAGGTCTAGATTTAAGCTGAGAGGCATTGAACATACCTATCTAATGTCCAGATCTGGCTGGGTTTAGTAAAGAAGGGAAAAATTACTCTTCTGATTGTATGCAAATATTCTTTCCTCCTATATGTAAGGGTCCCTGCTTCATCTTAAGAGCAATAGTGCAGTTGCTGTCATAGTAGAAAACCTGATACAGCTTTTTTATAGTAATTTTTGTCTCTGTGATGGATAGCAGTTTGAAGACTGGAAATTATTCTTGATAAAAATTGATTCCTGTTTTCAGGGAATCATTATTATTAGCGGGTTATGAATTGTCCATAATTGGGGTGCGGATATTACTTAATTCTGGCTGATCATTATCTAGCCTTTATGTGGATTGGGAGAGATGGTTTGTTTGTTTGTCCTTTAGAATAATAAACAAAGGAAAAATACTTCCTGGTATCCTAATTACATTTTACTACATACAGTTGGATGAAATTCCTGAAATGTTATATAGTAGTAATATTTTTCATAAGTCCCAATCCATTTAATCAGAATGAATTTAACCTGCATTTGTTAGAACACATTTTTTGTGAAAAAATGGTATGTATATTTTGAATAAATGGGAAAAAATCTTATAATACAAAAAATAAAGATTACTTATGTTAGTCATAGACATTTTAAATTTTGTTTTAGGCTAATAATGTTATTAGGCCAACTCAGAAGAAAAGGTTCAAGCTTTGAAAATCAGAAGTTTCTTTAATGTGGATTGTAAAGAGAGATTTTACTTTGGGCATAATCTAGACCGGGAATTTGCAACAGAATCTGTGGAATCACAGCTTCTTCTTTCTGTTGCAAAGGAATGCCTCAATAGGTATTTTGTTGGTGTCTTCTTTTTTTATATGTCGGGTCAATGTAAATTTTTACTTATGGTATTTAAGAGTTCTGTTAATTTAGATTTATATTGGATATCTGAAGAATATCTTCATATATGATATAGGTCCCAAAGAAAAAATACATCAGCTTTGTACTTAAATCTAAAAGATGAACCTGCATCTGTGGCAAAAAGCTAGAATATGAAGATGAAGAGTACATCTTTTGGTGTGATCCAACAGAAATACTGTATACCATAATGGATTTAAGTATTAACAACTGTTCTTGTTGTCATAATTTCTTAGATGCCATGAGCAGTGATCATCTATTGGTGCTTTTCAAGATTTGGTGTCAATTCAATGACTATGGGGAATCAGTTGGCACCTTTGCCTCCTTTCCTGCCTCACTTGCAGACTCTGCATATGGTCGTGGCTGGATTAGATCTAGCCGGCAAAACATCTCTGCTTTACCGTCTGAAGTTTCAGAAGTTTATCAAGAGTGCACCTACCAAGGGCTTCAACATGGAGAAGATCCGGGTGCCAGTGGGAGGCTCTTGCATCATCACTTTCCAAGTATGGGAAGTGGGTGGCCAGGAAAAGCTGTGTCCTCTCTGGAAATCTTACATGCGCCAAACAGATGGAATTGTTTTTGTGGTGGACTTGGCAGAGATTGAACATTTGGAAGAGGCTCGCGTTGAGTTACACAGAATTGCCCATAATAATGCTTGAGGAGGGGGGAAGACTATATCTAGCATTGGGCAGTATACTTTAAAAATAATTCTCAAATTTTCAAAACTGAGTCCCTGAAAGATCTGCTGTCAAATAATCATGAGCTTGGTTCAGAACTTGGTAGCATCTTCCCACAGCATAACTGCTTTCTTCTTGGGGCAATTATAGGAGAGATAGTATATTTCAGATGATTGCCCAACTGTGTTGTTTTGCAATGCTCAAATGAGGGGGGAGGGATGGGAAGCAGTAGCTGGATCATAAAATAATTGAGGGCAATGGTTTAACTCTGCCCCAGGACACTTATATAAGGGCTTTCCAAATCCAACCTGCTGTGGCACCACACCCAGGATTAGTCCTCTTGAGT
Organism: Vipera ursinii; assembly: GCF_947247035.1. NCBI lineage: Eukaryota > Metazoa > Chordata > Lepidosauria > Squamata > Viperidae > Vipera > Vipera ursinii. The sequence goes on from NC_139517.1 coordinate 48,527,486, forward strand.
CATGATCCTCCTGTGCAGATGTTCAGTCTCTGTACACCTGTAGACACCTGTACCCACCTCTTATGGTTTGGAGGGAGTAGTCCCTCTGCCCGCTTCCCCCATTTTTCAACTGAAGCATGTTTCCCTTGCTCTTTGGCACATTTTCCAGTGGTTGTTGCAAATCCTCACCTATTTGTTAATAACCTAAAACATAGGACTTCTTCCCCTGGATTTTTTCCAAGCCGATTATCTCTCTGTATTTTTTTTCTTGTGGCTCTTTAACCTTTCCAGATATCTGTTAAACCTCAGGCTGATGTCACCAGAAGCCTTGGAAATTCCTGTGTCCAGAATAAGCATATTATCCAGACCTGCAGAAATGGTAGTGTTTCTGCAGTTAATATTTGAAGCTGGACATGGATCTGTGACTCCATCCCCCCTTTTAAAAGCACAATCCGAATCGTCCCTTCATCGTGGAGACGGACGCGTCCAACGTGGCTCTTGGGGCGGTGTTGTTGCAGGCCCCGGTGGATGGTGGCACACTTTTTCCCTGCGCTTACTATTCGCGGAAACTCAATCTTTCCGAGCGCAATTACACCATCTGGGAAAAAGAGTTGCTGGCTATCAAGGCCGCGTTCGAGGTTTGGCGGCATCATCTTGAGGAAGCCCAACACCAGGTGGAGGGCCGGATGGACCATTGGAACCTAGAATACCTGAAGATGGCCAAGAAGTTGAACCAGTGGCAGATCCGGTGGTCTTTGTTTTTCGCCTGGTTCAACGTTCGTGTGACCTGCATCCCCAGCGGTCACAACCAGAAGGCAGATGCCCTGTCCCACAAGCTGGAGTACCTCCGCACCAAGGACCCACTGCCCCCGGGGACGGTGCTACCGGCGGAATCCTTGGCCGCAGTCCATGAGCCGGTGGACTTGCGGGCTCAGGTGCTCTTCCCTCTGGCTCCCTCAGATTCCCCGTTTCCCAAGACCCAGGACTTCCTGTCAGAGTTGTATGCAGTCCAACAATTGGTACATCGCCAGTTGATCCGGGCCAAGGAGGACTATAAATGGTTTGCCAACCGCTCCCGACGAGCAATGCCACCGCTGGCAGTCGGAGAGCAAGTGTGGTTATCCACAAGGCATCTCCCGACTGACCGACCGGCTAAGAAATTGGATCATTGATACGTTGGCCCATTCCTTATTGAAGCGGTCATCAACCCTGTGGCCTACCGGTTGACCCTGCCGTGCTCCATGCGGATCCACCCAGTCTTCCACCGATCCCTGCTGGTCCCCAAAGCCCCTTCGTGTTCCCTCCGATGCCCGACGGTTCCTGCTCCACTGCCTACACCTGACCAGGACGGATCAGCAGAGTATGAGGTGGCCAGTATTCGGGACTCCCATTGGCTTAAGGGGCGTTTTCAATATTTGGTTGAGTGGAAGGGGGTATGGGCCTGAGGACCTCTCCTGGGTCAATGCTTTGCAGTTCGTGCCCCCGATCTTGTGCGGGCGTTTCACGAACAATTCCCATCTCAACCGCATCCCGACCGTCAGACCCGGGGAAGGGCCCTGCGGTGGGGGATAGTGTTGTGGCCCCGACCCCCGTGCCTGTCCTAACCAAGGAAGAGGACTCTGAGGATGATGGGGAGGAACTGGCAAGGCCTCCCTCATCGGGGCCCTCCTCTCTGGCAAGGCCTCTGTCTCCATCTGAAGGCCGAGAGAAGCAGACTGGGAGTAGCCAGGTTGGGAGGGAGTTCGAGCAGCTGCAGCAGTCTAGCGAAGATGAGTCATGGCTAGACCCTCAAGAAAGATGCAGGGCCAAGTGTTTGCAGCAACACAGGTTGGGTAGGAGGGTCAGGGAGTAGCTGAGTCATTGAGCCACACCCCATAAGGTATAAAGGGGGTGTGGCTGCTTTCAGAACTTTGTGACAAACAATAGTTTAAACAACTTCTGGTCACATCTTTGGAACTCTGCTTCTTGTTTGAAACCCTGTTTAATGCCTGTACTGCTGTGATTGGAGCTGTGCTGCACTTTGGGATCCTGGAGACAGATCCCTCAGGTATATCTGTGCCTCCAGCGTGTCTTACTGGCAGACAGGGTGGGGAGCGTGGTCCCACCAGGGCTCTTTACCTGGTCTGACACCCAGTGATTTCAGCGTGCCTCTATTGGTAGGCGGGGGTGGGGTGAGAACTAGGCGTGCCAGGGCTCTTTATCCAGCATATCACCCAGTGATTTCAGTCTCTTGGTTAGCAGCAGTTCTCTCCTCTGCAGCATCCCACCATCGTCACCACTATTGAGTAGTGGTCTTCAGTAGGCAAGGAGCACACCAGCATAGTTACAACATTATTTATTGACTCAAACTAGAACTGGAGAACTGCAGGCAATTGCCTGTAATGTATACTCTGAACCCACAGGGCCTTAACCAATCACAATACTTGGAAAAAACCCGCCCAAATATGAATGTTCAAAGTTTCCCTCCAAAACAGTTGGAGTTAACAGTCAGGGTCATCTAAAGGTTAGTTTCATTTTAGCTTCACAAGCAGTTGGAGTTAAGTCTTAGTTTTACACTTCCTGGTCATTCTCACCAGAAATCTCAACTTAGGGGACTCAAATTTATTTATTTATTTAATTTAATTTGTATACCGCCCTTCTCCTGAAGGACTCAGGGCGGTGAACAGGGCCATAAATACCAAAATAACCAAAATACAAAATTAAAAACAAATTAAACCCTAGTGCCCAAATGTAAAAATAAATTATATTAAAACAATAATTAAAACCCATCAGACCAGGCCGGATTGTTCAAACAAATAGGTTTTTAGATCACGTCGGAAGGAGTGAAGGTCGGGAGCCATCCGGAGCTCAACCGGTAAACGGTTCCAAAGGTCAGGCGCACCCACAGAAAACGCCCTCCTGTTAAACATATCACATGGTTGCATAGAAAGAAAGAGAGAGAAAAAATCACTATTCCTATATTTTAATTTCCTTTTAAGTACCTTTATTTAGCCAAATTGGTTTCTCAGCAAAGCCCTGAACAAAGTCCAATTTTTTACACAAATCTTTCACTTTTTTCTTTTTCAAACCTGCCTAGACAGGGAATTGCCTCCTGTCCCAGGCATCAAGCACGTCTTCCAATGGGGAGCCTACCATGACCCTCAAGCTAGAGCTTCCCATGTTTCCCTATTCCTGATGTAGGGATTCACTTTGTCTTCACTGGGCCCCAGTGAATTTTGGGCTTCCTAGTGAAGACCCTTGCCCCCATCTACAGTTTTCAGACCAAAAGGAGTATTGGGGGACTCTGCTTCCCTTTACAGAGTATGGACCCCCTCTCTCCAAGGGAACCCTGCCGTCAATTTTCAGATCATAAAGGGATCTGGGAGGACTGCAGATGCTCCCCACAGTGAGTATGGGCACCTCCTTCCCTGGCCTTTTCCTTTTCCTGTCTGTTTTTGGACTCACTGAAATCTGGGAGAACCTCTCCTTGCTCCCCAGGGGTATTGACCCCTCCTTTTTCCCCAGGGCTTTGCTTAGGCCTTACCAGCTGGTTGCCCAAATCCTATTCTCTCATTCATTTTTCCATTCCATCTCACACAGCCTCTCCCTTCTCCCTAACAAAAGGTTCTGTGCTCTAGCCAAACCTCCATGCTTTCCAGGGTCTATCACTTAAACAGATCCTTTCTGTGGTTAGGAAAATCCAGAGGGAGCATAATCCAACTGTGATTGGGAAAAGGTCTTCTCATTCTCACACACAGACATACACACATTTCCTTTGCTCCCCTGGTCTTCAAAAGTTAAAATTTAGAGGTACCCACATTCTTTCAAAGCAGTCTTTGAGCTCAAACTCAGAACTCCCTTTTATTACCCTTGCTCCACATGGCCAGAGTCTGGGAAACCCATCCACAGTCACAAAGGGTCTGCTGCTGTCAAGATGGGGCTTACTAGTCTCAGTTCATTGGAGAAGTTAGCTTGGAGCTCCCATCCTGGGTGCCAAATTGTTGAAGGAAAAGACTTCATCAGGGTCCAGTCCAAGCCAGGAATAAACAACATGGAGACTGGTTTAGAAAGCAGGTTGTAGTTTATTGAAGAGAAGAGCCAGACAGAAAAATGGCTCTGGAAGAAAAGAGAGAGCACATGTAGTAGGGAGTGGGTTTTATACCTTCTTGAGCTTTTGTTTGAAGTTGTTCCTATGGCATGAACTTTGACCTGAGCCTCAATGTGCCTTTCTGGTATTCTGATAGTGGATATATTTGTATACCATTTTTTGTTTTCCATAAATATTTAATAATATTTATATTTCAATAAAATATGGAAGAATTGGAAAGAAAACTATGCTTGTTGGCAATGTAAGAACTGATAAAGCAAAACCCCATTCCATGACAAAACCCTCAAATGATGCAACACAGCCTTTCCTGAACTGGTTGTCTTCAGATATGCTGAATTTCAACACACATAATTTTTAGCTAATACAGCTTGATATTGTAGCACCATTGCATGGGAAAGAGGCTTGGGGAAATTGGCCCTCCTTTTCATGGAAGCCCCTAGCCCTGGGGGCATTGTGCATCTGGAGGGGTGTATCAAGTCTCCAGTGCCATCCAACCTTGGAATCCCCCTCACCTACACCCTATCAGATCACCCCAAGAGCTCTGCCCATTCTGAGGCTGTGGGAAAGCATTGAACCTCCTCTTCCTCCAATGTGAGTAGGTCAATCTCTGGATCCAGGGATGACACATCTTCCCCCACTGCAGTCTGGCTCAGAGAGGTGATGCCAGAGCCGATAAGCTGCCACCACTGCCTAGATGGTTAAATTAATCAAGAATTGCATCCTGCTCAAGCGCTCCCCAGGCATTGCGCTTTGCCCACCTGGCTGTGCTGCCCTTGCTCCTTGCTGACACTAGATCTCCCTTCCCCAGACCCTGTGGAACTCCCAACTACAAGCAGAAAAGGAGACCAGAAGGGGATGGATCTTCCCCCCCCCCCCCCCCCGCAATCCAATCCTGTCCACCCAGACACCCCTTGCCCAGCTTTTTAAAAAAAGGCATTGCTCTGCCAATTCTGTGTGAGGTAATTTGGGGGATCAACTGATGAAATCCATCTGGTGCCAGCAGGGAGTGAGGGCAGCATAGCTGGCCGGGTTGTGTGAAGTGTAGTTTCTGGGGAACACTCACTAGAAGGCTCAATCCTTGATTAATTTGCCCATTTAGCTACTGATGGCAACAGCAGTTTATCATCTCTGGCATCACCTCTCTGAGCCAGATCACAGCGGAGAAAGATCCCCCTGGATCAAGAGACTGACCTGACTTACAGTGGAGGAGAACAAGGTTTGGTCCTTTCCTGCAGCCTCAGCATGGCCAGGGGTCTCCAGACTGTTTGCTAGACCCAACTTAACGTTTTCCGAGGCACAGGACGAGGTGATGGCCGATGAAGCCGCCGGGGGCACAGTGCAGACTGTTCAGCCTACCAAACCTTCAAAAGTCAAAGAATCGGTCCATCTAGAGGTCGCCAAATGCACCGGAGAATTGTTAGAAGAAGAACCCGAGATCAACAGGCTTCAAAGGCAATCCAACGCGCAAAACCGCAACATCCTGCACGGCCACAGATAAAAGTACTGCAGAACTACGTTGGGGGAGGCGTTTAATTACTAAACTGGACAGGTTGCATCCAGACAGAGTGGCAGCAGAAGCCTCTCGACCAAAGCCTCTTACTTCACAAGGCAACCCCTTTTGTAACAGTAGACTGGAAAAATAAACCCTTTTTTATTTGAGTTACAGACCTTGTCCACAAACAAAATGGAGCACGAGCCAAAACAGGAAATAACTCACTGGTAAAAGAAACAGACTATCATCTCTTGACACAGAAGTTCTTTGCAAACGATTGGCTCCAGCAACCAGCCCTGCCCACATATTCCCGTTTTGTTACGCAGCCGCCAAGGCATGGCTTCTCACTGCTTTCTCCTTCTGCCCTGGAATTGCCTCCCTCTGATTTACTTGTGTGACCTGTCTTCATTTACGTGCTTCTCTGAGGTCTTCCAGCTGTGCTTCCTCTGAGTCTGACTCAGCCTCCCAGCACAGATGGCTTTCAGCTTGATCATGAGAGGAGAGGCCAGGTTCTTCCTCACTTTGTAAGTCTTGTAACTCATCAGAGCCTTCCTCCAACTCTGATGGTTCCCCATGCCCTCCTCCTCCTCCTCCTCCTTCTCCTCCTCTGATTCCTCGGACTCAGCTGCCAGGATCACAGGCTGACACGGAATCACAACACTTGGTAGGATGAAACTCATGATTGGAATGTACTGATGGAAGGATATACACCAGACATGTCAAACTTGTGACATCATGTGACATTGTGCAATGTATCAGGAGGGTTTTGCCATTGCTGGCAATGGGGTGGGTGTGGCTTCCAGATGACACGTCTGGCCCACGGGCTGGCAGTTTGACACCCCTGATATAAACTATTCAGAAGAAACAGACCTAACAAAAGAGCAGTTGCACTGTATATAAAAATCACTACATCTCTATAGAAATACACAAAACCAGGGATTAAAGCCTTTTTGTTTGTTTGTGTGTGTGTGCCTGGTCACATGGCCAAACAAGATCCGGTGATTTTTGCAGCCAGCAGGATAATTTGTTTTTGTTTTCCTGGACTGCGTGGAAGATCTGCTTGCTGGGCTTGATGACTACAGTACTCCAGAGAGCTAGAATTACTTCTGAAGGTTTTTTAAAATATTCCTTTTTGTTACTCTATAGCAGGGGTCTTCAAACTCAGCCCTTTTATGACTCATGGACTTCAACTCCCAAAATTCCTCAGCCAGGCATGCTAGCTGAGGAATTCTGGGAGTTCAAGTCCATGAGTCATAAAAGGGCCAAATTTGAAGACTGCTGCTCTATAGTACAGCTTTTCAACCCATTGTACGTGTACCACCAGTGGTATGCAAGCATCTGACTGGTGGTATGTGAGCCCTAGCTAATTGGAGTGGGGGAGGGAACCAGTTAAAACAGAGCCGCACATACCTGGAGGAGATCAGTTGGAGCTGCAGAGCTTGCTTGAATCCCCAGGAACTGCCATGTTGCGACATACTAATTGGAGCTTCCAGTGTACCCAGAAGAAAAAAGGAGCTAAATGGTATGGGTGATATCTTGTGGCTAAACCTGACAGTACAGCTTGATATTGCCTAAAAGAGACTTGGCTGGAAGCAAAGGCTATAGATAAGACTGCAACCTTGACAGATATCAACTTTGAGAAGCCCAGCTGTGTTCTATATGACAAAATCATTCTGTGTCTGTAAAGATTTTAGCTTAACACTCTACTAAGAGAACATGGATGAAGATCAGGAACAGATTCTCTTTATATTGAAAGCAATTTATGGAACTATTCTTATAGCCACTGGTGAAATAAGAAGCTACAGAAAAGAACAAGATGTCAGCCTAGATATACAAACCCAAACTTTGATTACTGTTAGACATATGGTGATAGCCTATCTAGTTGGGTTGGAAATATATAAACCATGATGATGTAACTTTAAGGTGCTAATTGGCTAATGGGTGTGTAAGTTTTTGAATGGCCATAAGAGGGAGCTAGGAACGTAGCTTCTCTCTCTCTGCTATCGCTGTTTTTTCACTGTTAGTTACTCTGTTACTGCTATTGTTGGTTTACTACTGTGTTAAACCTGAACAACTGTGTTTTTGACCTTTGGGCCGATAAGAAGACTTTGTATTTGGATTACTACTTGGACTGTTACTATTGTGTATGACCTGGACTGTTTATTTTTGACCGTGCTTTGTTTTCAATCACAAAGTAAAATATTTTTCTGTTTATCACAACTCAGTGTCTCTTGTGGTTACTGTGTGATTCTTACTGCTCTCAGTACCCTTCATTGTCTGTGCAACTTCTTGTTAGCTCAAGGAGACCTCTGCACACTTACTGACAATTTGGTTATGGGCCCACGTCCATACTGAGAGTTAGTACACACAGTATTAGAGCTGAGTTTGTGTTAACTATCCAAATGGAAAAAATGGCACAGGAACAGTTGTCAGGCATCTCCTGGATAACCCGATTAGATGGGACCAACTATGTTACATGGTCGACAAAGTGTTGCTTGGTGCTGCGCAAAGAAGCACTATGGGCTGTAGTTAATGACCCTCCAGATGTGGCTGCTTGGGATCCAGAAGATGAGGATGATGCACAGAAGATAGCCAAGTTTAACCATGACAATGAAAAGGCTCTATGCATAATTGGACTAACACTGAATGACCAGCAGCTTGTCCATATTTGTGGTGAAGTGTCTGCTGCTAGGTGTTGGGCCACTTTGTGACATATCTACGTTCGTGATAGTGTGGGTGCACATATACACCTTACACGTAAACTGTTTAGGGCTCATCTTCAAAAGAATGGGGATATGTTAGCCCATTTGAACTTCATGAAGACAACTCTGCAAAAGCTACAAGAGAAAGAACTGATTTTTTCAGAGCTGCATCAGGTTTATATCATCCTGTCCTCCTTAGATGACAGTTATGATGCATACGTATCTTCTTTGGAAGTCCTGTCCAAAGATGAGATGACATTGCCAGGGATAACCGGAAGATTGCTGGAAGAGTCCAGAAGAAGGCGTGACAGAGACCAGCTGAGAGAGACACAACCACAAGAGGAGCAGCAATCTACTACTGCTTATACCGTCAAGAAATGTTATTCTTGTGGGGCTAAAGGGCATATAGTTAGGTTCTGTAGGAAGGGAAGAAAACAGAACGCAGATAGTAGTAGGAAGATAAAGAAGGACATTGGTTTGGCTGTTTCTGGTGAACCAACAACCATAAACAATGAATTGTGGGTGGTTGATAGTGGGGCTTCTCAATGTATCACCAAAGTCAAAGAGGGTTTGTCCATATGAAATGCAGCAATCAACATATTTCACTGGCCAATGGTTGGAGGATGAAGGCCTCTGGTGAAGGTAATGCATACTGTCCATATATAAATGAACGTTTACCAATGTTGTATGTGTCGAAACTACGATTTAACCTTTTATCTGTAAAGGCATTGGTTAAGGCTGGGTTTGTGGTAACGTTCAAAGGGGAGGAATGTATTATAGAGAGAAATGGAACCTGTGTTACTGCCAACCTAAAAAATGGTTTGTTTGTTCTCACTGGTAACCCGGTTAGTATGGCTAATGCTAACTCTATATGTGAGAACAAGAAGACGCATGATGAGTGCATACATTTGCTTTATCGACGGTTAGGGCATGTGAACTTTACCGCACTATGTAGGACTGTTGAATTAGTGCAAGGAGTAAGACTGAAGCCATGTAAGAGGTACCTGAATTGCAATGCATGTAATCAGGAAAAGAGCAAAGCAACCCCTGCAAACAGGTTTCAAGACCACTGTCCCTTTGGAAGTTGTATTTGCAGATCTAATTGGCCCCATGAAAGGCTGACACATTCCAACATTTTTCTAATTGGCTTAAATTTGCAGAGAGAAAAACAAAGTGAAAAGTTCAGTGTATAATAACTGATAATGGCACTGAATTAACAAACAAGCATTTGGTTGATATGCTACAATCAGCACGCATTGAGCATAAATGTTCAGCCCCTTATAGGCCTCAACACAATGCATTCGTTGGTCCTTCTCCTGGACTCTGCTAGCCCAAATTCCTTGCCTGGCGGGGCCTGCAGCTTGTCTCTTCTGCTGACTGGGTTGGGTCGGCTAGCCACAATAGGGTGAGACTATTCCTCAAGTAAGCCATGCAAGTCTTTGAGGGTAGTAACTCACACTCTGAATTGCATCCGCAAGTAAACCAGCAACCAGTGCAGCTCGCAGAGCAGTGATGTAACATGGACCCCTCTAGAGGCCCCAAGAATTACATGGGTTGCAGCAGCCCTTGCATCAGTTGACGCTTGTATGTAAGCTTGCTTTTTCTATGGGTTCTCCATGCATTGGATCTATCATTTCAGTCCTTTCATTTCAAATACTACTACCTTTAGATTAGCTTGTCTTTGTCTTTCCAACTGCAGCCATTGAGGATTTTACAAATGGGACATCAGCAAAAAGATGCTCTTTAATCTCACAGTGTGATCTCTTCTGTTGGGCTTGGAGGAAAGTCAACCTCACATTTAAGCCTTCTTATCCAAGCCCTAGTCAAGTTGGAACATATTTTTCAGGTAAATGAATTTGTGGCAGAAGATGACAATCCTCTTTTGTGCACAGCTTCGAAAGCATTGTGCAAGGCACTTCTCCCATCCTCCATTGTGCCAGCAAGCAAAGAATTTTGTAGTGTCATTAACTCAGTTCACTTACAGCTAAAGAGAGTGAGAGTCAGAGGATTTCTGCATCAGCTAGGAACTCTCATTTGGGTTAGTGAAGTAGGACGGTCTAGAAAAAAATGCAATTTTTGCCTTGTATTTTCAACCAGGTTAGTGAGTGCTAGTACTAGGAGGCGTCCTCTGCTTCCTAGTTCTGCTTCCCCCAATCTGAATTTTTAACTCAGAATGCTCTTAGAATCTGAACTATGTTCAGCTACTAAAAATGGACCCTTTATTTTTTGCATCTTACACTACTAGAGTACAAGAGAAATTAGGATGTTAACATTCTGTGGGCAGTGTATTTTCTATTTAGTTTATATATGCAAAGAGTTTTGGGTGTGTAGAGATAGAATAGAATAGAGCTGGAAGGGACCTTGGTGGCCTTCCAGTCCAGCCTGCTGCTCAAGCAGCAGAACCTATACTATCTCAGACAAAAACCTCTTTAAAAACCTCCAGTGATGGAGCACCCATGATTTCTGAAAGCAAGCTGTTCCATTGGTTAATTGTTCTCACTGTTAGGAAGTTTCTCCTTAATTCCAGGTTGCTTCTCTCTTTGATCAGTTTCCAGCCATTGTTTCTTGTCCTGCCCTCTGGTGCTTTGGTGAATAACGTAACCCTCTCTTCTTTGTGGCAGCCCCTCAAATTTTGGAATACCGCTATCATGTCTCCCCTATTTCTTCTTTTCTTTAGCCAAACCCAAATCCTGCAGCCATTCTTCATATGTTTTAGTCTGTAGAACTTTAATCACTTTAGTTGCTCTTCTCTGAACTTTTTCAAAAGTCTCAACATCTTTTTTGTAGTATGGTGACCAAAATTGATTGCAGTATTCTAAGTGTAGTCTTACTAGGGTTTTATAAAGTGGTACTAATACTTCGTGTGATCTCAATTCTATGCCTCTGTTTATACAACCCAGGATTGTTTTAGCTTTTTTGGCTGCAGCTGCACACTGCTCATATTCAAGTGATCATGCACTAGGACTCCAAGGCCCCTCTCACAGTTACTGTTTTTGAGCCAGGTCTCACCTAATCTCTACTTATAACTTTGATTTTCCTCCCTAAATGTAAAACCTTGCTTTTCTCCACATTACAACTCATTTTTTGGATAGGGCCCATTGTTCAAGTCTGTCGAGATCTTTTTGGATCCTGAGCTTGTCTTCTGGGGTGTTGGCTATTGCTGCCAGCATAGTGTCATCTGCAAATTTGATGGGTTCCCCTTGTATTCCCTCTTCTAAGTCATTTATGAAGATATTGAAGAGTACTGGGCCTAAGATGGAGCCTTGTGGTACCCCACTGCTTACTTTTCTCCATGTGGATGTAGTACCATTGAGGACTACTCATTCGTGGTGATGTTGACTATTCCACATTTTTTCAAGCTTACCAAGAAATAGGTTGTGGTCCACTTTGTCAAATGCCTTACTGAAATTTAAGTATACTATGTCCACAGTATACTTATACTTATACGAACGGGACGGCGCGCACCTCTCCAAAGATGGATCTACCTTCAATTAAATAATAATATCCAACATGTATAACTACAGCTACTCACAGTTTCTTTGAAGTAGCCTTTTTAATAGGCTCTGGAGCCGGAGCTGGAGCTGGAGCAGGACTTGGAGCTGGAGCCAGACTCGGAGCCAGAGCTGGAGCTTCAGATGGAGCCATAGTCAGAGGTGCTGGTGGTGCTGGTGGCGGCATTTGCTCCCTAGGAAGACAAAATAGAAACAAAGTTTAATCCAAGTTTAAAGGGGTTAATAAAGACCAAGATCTTTTGTTTCCTTGTGTGAACCCAGCATTTCACACTTTCTCTAAAGGAAGCAACAATTATATAATTGCTTTGTTGCAAAAGCCAGGTGTTGCCTGCATGTTAGAGAATGCTTGTGTGTACCCAGGGCCTTACTTTTATGAATCTCAAGTCCAGCTTTCCCAAAATGCCTAAGCAGACTCTTGTTCTTTTTTTCCAAGTCTTTGATTCTTATATTCATTTATTTCTTTTATGTATTCTCATTCCTTCAGCTTGTTAATTCATAGTGGGAACCGAGGCATCCTTCCACTTTTCTGCATAGAGCAATCTTGCTGCCGTCACCATATATAAAATCAGAGTTCCAATTTTTTTTCTAGTTCTCTTTCCATTAGACCCAGAAGGAAAGTTTCTGATTTAATCTTTATGTTCACTTTAAGAATTTTCTGCATTAATATATGAATCCTACTCCAATATTTCTTTGCCTTATCACATGTCCACCATAAATGATAAAAACTCCTTTCTTTACATTTACATTTCCAACATTCACTTAAAATACCTTTAGGGCTTTTCAACTGGTGGTATGCATACCACCAGTGGTACACGAGCACCTGGCTGGTGGTATGCAAGCCTGCCTAGCTAACTGGAATGGGAAAGAGAAAAAAATTAATACAGAGCCGCACAGACCTGGAGGAGATCAGTTGGAGCTGCAGAGCTTGCCTGAATCCCCAGGATCTGTGGCGACATACTAATTGGACTGGAGCTTCTGGTGCACCCGGAAGAGAAAAGGAGGAGGGCCAAGAGAAGAAGAGGTATAAAAGGGGCAGACTGTCCTGGCCTGTTTTCTGAGGAGCAGCAAGAAAGGGTGAGTGAGCAAGTGTTGTGTTTTGGGGGGAAGGGCTGGCAAGTGAACGGCTCATTCCCAGCTCGCTTGCAGAAAACATGCTGCTTGCTAAGTGAAGCCGCAGGATCAGTGCTAGGCTACAGCTGATACAACTGTAGCCCACTGATCCTGGGACTTCACTTAGCAAGAAGCATGTTTTCCTCAAACAAAATGAGCAGAAAGCAAGCGGAAAGCAAGAAAGGGGCAGGAACGCAGGATCGATGTGTGCAAGTACAGCTGAGCCGCACTTCTGCACCCAGAGCACGGCTTCTGAGTGCCGGGCAGCTTCTGAGCGCTGCCGGCTTCAGAGTGTCCTGCGTGGGTGGCTTCCGAGCGCTCTGCGTGGGTGGCTTCCGAGCACCACCGGCTTTCGAGCGCCCCATGCCACTGGCTTCTGAGTACCCCATGGTGGCTTCCGAGCACCCCGCGTTGGTGGCTTCCAAGCGCCCCATGTGCCACCACTAGCGATACCTGGCAAGAAGGCGGAGAAGCATCTGGCTGCTTTTCCCTGCTGCGAATGGATGTGGGAAGTGTTCAACTTCAGGCATGGTTGCCGAAGCTAAGGAACTGCCTTCCTATCATACTTCCACATTCTTCGCCTCTCTGCTTTGTTCCATCAGAGAAATCCCTGTCTTTCCAAGAGAGGCAGAAGTGATTTCCCTTTTGCAAGCAGGAAGTCTTACAGGTCTCATCACAAGGAAGGAAACCCCAGATACAGGGAAAATGTGTGTGTGTGTGTGGGGGGAAATCTTCTCTGCCCTTATCGCGTCCACAGATAATCGCCCGGCCGCCCTGTTTAGGGTGACTCACTCCCTTCTTAACCAGGAGGTGAGGGAGGACTCCTTGCAGGGGCGGGCCGAGGAGTTTAGTCATCATCTGACGGACAAAATCGCTCAGATCCGGACCGGTTTGGACTCTGACTGGGCAGAGTCTGACGTGGAGGAATCGGACGGTCTTGAGCATGTTATCTGGACTGAGTTTGATCCTGTTTCCCCTGATGATGTGGACAGGATGATGAGGAGGCTGAGCTCCACCACCTGTTTGTTGGACCCGTGCCCCTCCTGGCTGGTTTATGCGGCTCGGGAGGAGACACGAGGCTGGTTCCAGGCAGTAATAACTGCTTCCTTGAAGGAGGGTGTCTTCCCCGCCTCCCTGAAGGAGGCGGTGGTGAGACCCCTCCTCAAGAAGCCTGCCCTGGACCTGGCTGTTTTAAATAACTATCATCCGGTCTCCAACCTCCGCTTTCTGGCGAAGGTTGTTGAGAGTGTGGTGGCCCATCAGCTTCCTCTGTTCCTGGATGAAACTGATTATCTGGACCCGTACCAATCGGGTTTCAGGCCTGGGTACAGCACGGAGACGGCATTGGTCGCGCTGGTGAATGATCTCTGGCGGGCTCGGGACAGGGGTTGTTCCTCTGTCCTAGTCCTATTAGACCTCTCAGCGGCTTTCAATACCATCGACCATGGTATCCTACTGCGGCGTCTCAGGGGGTTGGGAGTGGGAGGCACTGTTTTGCGGTGGTTCTCCTCCTATCTCCTGGGCCGCTTGCAGTCGGTGTTGACGGGAGGGCAGAGGTCTGCCCTGAGGCCTCTTGTTTGTGGAGTTCCTCAGGGGTCGGTTCTCTCGCCCCTCCTATTCAACATCTATATGAAGCCGCTGGGCGAGATCATTCGTGGTTTTGGGGTGGGGTATCATCAGTACGCTGATGATACCCAACTTTTTTTCTCCACCCCAAACCAACCCAGCGATGCCCTCGCCGTGATGTCCCGTTGCCTGGAAGCGGTCTGGGTCTGGATGGGGAGAAACAGGCTTCGTCTCAATCCTGCCAAGACTGAGTGGCTGTGCATACCGGCATCTCGGGTCAACCAGACTATTCCATCTCTAATGATGGGGGGTGAGGTGTTACCCCCCGTTGATAGGGCTCGCAACTTGGGCGTCCTCCTGGATTCGCAGCTCACTTTTGAAGACCATATAGGAGCTGTGACCAGGGGGGCTTTTGCCCTGGTTCGCCTGGTGCGCCAGTTGCGACCCTACCTGGACCGAGATGCCCTACGCACAGTCACTCATGCGCTCGTGACCTCCCGTTTAGACTACTGCAACGCTCTGTACATGGGGCTGCCCTTGAGGACCACCCAGAGTCTTCAACTGGTGCAGAATGCGGCCGCGCGAGTCGTGATGGGGGTCTCCCGATACTCCCATGTAAAACCTCTACTCCGTGAGCTGCATTGACTTCCAGTTGCCCTTCGGGTGAGATTCAAGGTGCTGGTGATGACCTATAAAGCCCTAAATGGCTTGGGTCCGGGTTATTTGAGGGAACACCTGCTGCCAGCATCAAGTTCCCTTTGTCCAGTGCGCTCCCACAGGGAGGGTCTCCTCAGGGTGCCGCCGGTTAAAGATTGCCGGCGGGTAACACCCAGGGGTAGGGCCTTCTCAGTGGGTGCACCTGCCCTGTGGAACCAACTGCCCGTGGAGCTTAGGACTGCCCCTGACCTTCGTTCATTCCGCCGGGACCTGAAGACCTGGCTCTTTGAGCTCTCCGGCCCAGGCTGAGAATTTTTAACTGGGGTTTTTATTTTAAGGGATAATTTAATCTTTTTAAATTGTTTTTTAACTTTTGTATTTTGTATTGCTGATTTTAAATACCCTGTAAACTGCCCTGAGTCCTTCGGGAAAGGGCGGAATATAAATATAAATATAAATAATATAAATATAAATATAAATATAAATATAAATATAAATCAATCAATCAATCAATCAATCAATCCCCAGCTGCAAGTCCCATGCAAGATTTCCTGCTTGCAAAAGGGTGATCACTTCTGCCTCTCTTGCGAAGACAAGGATTTCTTCAGCAGAGAATGCCAGCAATCCAGGGTGGGGCTGTGGGCAAGGAAGGGAAACCCTTCCTTGGAGCATGCGGGATGGGGGAACCCTCTGCCCCACTGCCTGCCTTCTCCTTTTTTTCTGCAAGGGGGGGAGGAGGAAGGAGGCGCAGAAGCAGCGGGTGAGATTGCAGCCCATCCCAGAGAAGGGGAAGGAAGAGCCAGTTGGAGACTGCGTCTTTCTTCCCCCATCCCCAGAGGGAGAAGCCCCCCTTGCCTGCCCGCCACCCCAGCCATGCTGTACAAAGCTGCCAGCCACACGACACGCCTGGGCATGGCGGGTCAAGCGGCACCCTGGGCAAAGAAGAGGCACGCGCATGGCCACCTTCAAGCATGTGCTCTCCTCTGCCACTGTGCATGCACAGGCAGGGCCATGATGGCGCCGATTCACTTCACCTGCAGCCACTCCATGTGGTGAAAATGTTCTGCTGCCTGCCAAAACCAGGGAGGGGTCTGGGCGGCGTAGCACAGGACAATGGGAGGAAGGAAGGAAGGAAGGGAAGGAAAGAACAAAGAGGGAAGGAAGGGAGGGAGGGAGGGAGGGAGGGAGGGAAGGAAGGAAGGAAGGAACAGACAGGGAAGGGAGGGACAATGGAAAGGAGGAAGGGACAAAGAGGGAGGGAAGAAAGGAAGAAAGGAAGGAAAGAAGAAAGGTAGGGACAATGGGAGAGAGGGAGGGAGGGATGAAAGGCACCCACCCCAATCCCACCCCATTCCACCAGAGACCCACGGATTTCCACACACAAACACAGGCACCCTGCAACCTGAGTGATGAGCTGGCCACACACACCCAGCCATTGACTTCGCTTGTCGAAAAGTTGCAAAAGTTGATCACATGACCCTGGGACATAGAACGTCATAAGTATGAATCAGTTGCCAAGCATCCGAATGTAAGTCACATTACCCTGGGGATGCTGCAACAGTCATAAGTGTGAAAAATGGTCATAAGTCCCTTTTTCCAGTGCCGTTGTAACTTTGAACAGTCACTAAGGGAATTGTTGTAAGTCGAGGACTACCTGTACTTTATCATTTTTTCCTTTTTTTTGGTCAAGTTTTTGACACCTTGCTGGGCGACTGGTGGTACTCGGATAGTGCCTTATTCTAAAAGTGGTACAATAGGTGAAAAGGTTGAAAAGCCCTCTAGATAACTTGTGTTAAATATCAATGATAAATCATTTTGTAGAAATTTTCTTCTAGGTTATAATTCAATGTCAATTTAAAGTCTTTTATCCACATATTCTCCCATGATTCAAACATCACATTATACCCAAAATTCCTTGCCCAGTGGCTCATACAGTGTTTTACACGTTCATTCTCCAAATTCAATTTTAATAACATTTTATAGACATTGGGGATTATATGATCCTCACTACCACTTAGTAGGATTTCCAATTCCTTTTTAGCGAAGTCAAAACCATGGTCTTTTTTGTCTAGTTTAAATCTTTCCTTCATTTGTTGATAGGTTAACCAGTGACAAGCGTGACCTTCTAATTCTAATTCTTCCCTAGACTTGAGGATGGGGTTTCCAGAATGGAAAGATACTATTTTACCATCCTCCACCAGTCTGGATTCACCACCATTTCTTTTCTAAAAAAAAAAAAAAAAAAAGCTTGGGGAGGACACTCACGGGGGCAATTTCATAAAAAGCCTTGTTTTATATTTGTTCCAAACTCTTAACATGGCACGTCTAATAAAATGTTTATTAAAATCAACATTAAGGCTTGACTGGCAATAATGGTATGATAAAGTCAAATATAAAGGATTTCTATTGCTTTTCCTTCGGGACTGACGCTAAGCCTGAAAGCTTCTACTCATTAAAGGCATACCTGTTCACACAGGTGTTGAAGTGGTTCTGCAGCCTTGCTGCTCTCGGTTAACAGGTTTGGGGGGATTTAAATAAAGATTCTGGGTGGATTTATTCATTTAACAATCGTTGTTTCTGTACCTGTCTTCATATTGATGTTCACTCCTGGAACTGCCTGGACTTGTCCCTGCAGTTTTCTTGGAGAGATTTCAGAAGTGGTTTGCCATTCCCTCCTTCCCAAAGACTGACTGACCCAAGGTCACCCAGCTGGCATAATGCCTCAGGTGGGACTAGAACTCACCATCTCCCGGTTTCTCTCCTAGTGCCTAAAACATGGCATCAGACTATCAATTGTAGCTGTTTGTAAAATGTTAATTTAATTTTATCCTCACTTTTGGATTGCTAAAATATGAGGAAAATATAGTTACATTTGAAAAACAAAGTACTTAATTGCAGGTCATAAGCCCCTATATAGATGGTGTAAAATACCTAATAAAGTCAAAATTTAAAAAATTCAATGAAGTACCATAACTGTTCTTACAATACCTTTAACTCTACTCAATTATGTTGGAAACAACTCTTCTACTAATTTCATTTCAACAAAAATGCAGAATTGCTGTGGTGCTTGAAATTTTAAAGAGGAAAACAATATTAGTAAAGTAATCTCCCTTTACTTCTTTGTCAGTAAATTTAAATTTAACATACAAATATTAGTAAATCTTTTGTAGCACCTGTAGTTACTTACAGTTTTTCCACAGTAATAAACTCAGGGATTACTGGAGGTCTGATAAGTAAAGAAGAGCAGAAATTACAGAGTTTGTTGTAGAACAATATATTTGCAAGTTGTATAGTTTGTTTTGTTTTAATGTACAGTTTTTGTACATTGAGTTTGTAAACAAACTTATTTTCAAAATAATATTACATACATTTCCTTTGCCTGTGTTCAGAGAAAACAGCCACAGCCAGAAAAGCAAATTAGTATCCCCAGCAAACTATAGAAGCAGTATATGAAAAGATTAGAACAACCAAATTTTGCAGTCTGCAAAGGCAACAGCTACAGTTTCACACATTATTAATTCTTGCAGAATTGTTGTGGCTTTTTTCAATGGAAAAAAAAGTTCTATAGAATGCCACACTTTTACTTCTATTCAATTTATTTGCAAAGAAAAGCAACTTAGATGATTAAAGGCCTGGAGAGTAAAACATATAAACAACAATTGCAGAATTTGAGAACGGAAGAAGAGAAAAGGAGGACTAGCGGGGACATGATAGCAGTACTCCAGTATTTGAGAGGCTGCCAGAAGAGGAGGAGGTCAATTTATTTTCCAAAGCACCAGGAGGCAAGACAAAGAAATAATGGATGGAAATTAATCAAGGAGAGAAGTAACCTGGAATTAAGGAGAAACATCCTAACAGTGAGGACAATTAACCAGTGGAGCAGCTTGCCTTCAGACATTGTAGATTTTTAAGAAGAGACTGGACAGCCACTTATCTGAAATGATATAGGATCTCCTGCTTGAGCAGGGAGCTGGACTAGAAGACCTCCAATGTCCCTCCCAGCTCTATTCTGTTCGATTCCATTCCATTCCATTGCATTCCATTCCATTCCATAAAAAGACTTAGTTGCCAAGGGACCCGGCAGGGCCAATTGGATATCTACAACAGAAATAGACACATGGGAAGCTCTAGCTCAAGGGTCAAACCAGGCTCCCCACTAGGAGACTTGCTCATGTCTTGGGATGAGAGGAGAGTGCCTGTATGAAGAAGATACAAGCAAGGAAATTATGCAAAAAATGGACTTTGCTCAGGGACAAAGCTGGAAAGATCAATTTGGCTAAATAAAAGTACTTAAAAAGAAAAGGAAATATATATTTATAGGAACATTGATTTTTTTACATCTCTCTCTCTTTTCTATGCAACAATATGTTAAGATTTTTGCCTTCCCTAATTTGAGTTAACTGAGATTTATGGTGGGAATGAACAGGATGTGTAAACTTGAGAGTTCTGTTTTCCTTTCTTCTTGTCTTTCCCTTGCCTTTGTATGTATATGTGTGTTAAAGTCTTTATCTGTTAGATGATGATATTATTATTACTATTATTATTATTATTATTATTAATTATTATTATTTGGATTTATATACCGCCCATCTCCCGAAGGACTTGGGGCAGTGTACAGGGCAGTTAAAACACAATATACAATATACACTATACAAAGTTAAAAATAAATTAAATTAAATTAGCCCTAATAAATAAAACACATTCTAAAAGTTTAAAATTTAAAAATTTAAAATCCCAATCCCTCAGTCCAGGCCAGCAAGCTCAAATAACCAAGTTTTCAGGTTGCGGCGAAAGGAGCAAAGGTCGGGGGCCGTCCAGAGCTCAACAGGGAGTTGGTTCCAGAGGACAGGTGCGCCCACAGAGAATGCTCTCTCCCTGGGGACCACCGGTCAGCATTCCCTGACCGACGGCACCCTGATGAGGCCCTCTCTGTGGGAGCACACAGGACGATGGGAAGTTGACGCCGGCAAAAGGTGCTCCCATAAATAATCCGGACCCATGCCATTTAGGGCTTTATAGGTCATCACCAGCACCTTGAATCTCACCCAGAAGACAACTGGAAGCCAATGCAGCTCACGGAGCAGAGATGTTACATGGGAGTATTGGGAAACCCCCATCACAACTTGCACGGCCGCATTCTGCACCAGTTGGAGCCTCCAAGTGGTCTTCAAGGGCAGCCCCATGTAGAGAGCATTGCAGTAGTCAATCCGAGAGGTCACGAGCGCATGAGTGACTGTACGTAGGGCATCTCGGTCCAGATAGGGCCGCAGCTGGCGCACCAGGTGAACCTGGGCAAAAGCCCCCCTGGTCACAGCTCCTATATGATCTTCTAAACTGAGCTGTGAGTCAAGGAGGACACCCAAGTTGCGAGCCCTATCTACGGGTGGTAACACCTCACCCCCCATAGTTAAAGATGGAATAGAGTGGATAACCCGAGATGCCGGTATGTACAGCCACTTGGTCTTGTCGGGATTTAGATGAAACCTGTTCCTCCCCATCCAGACCCTCACCGCCTCCAGGCAACAGGACATCATGGCAAGGGCATCACTGGGTTGATTTGGGGTGGAAATAAAAAGCTGGGTATCATCAGCGTACTGATGATACCCCACCCCAAAACCACGAATGATCTCACCCAGCGGCTTCATATAGATGTTGAACAGGAGGGGCGAGAGGACCGACCCCTGAGGGACTCCACAAACAAGACGTCTTGAGTCCGACCTCTGCCCTCCTGCCAACACCGACTGCAAACGACCCAGGAGGTAGGAGGAGAACCACTGTAAAACAGTGCCACCCACTCCCAAGCCCCTGAGGCACCGCAGTAAGATACCATGGCCGATGGTATCAAAAGCCACCGAGAGGTCTAATAGGACTAGGACAGAGGAACAACCCCTGTCCTGAGCCCACCAGAGATCATTCACCAGCGCTACCAATGCCGTCTCCGTGCTGTACCCGGGCCTAAAACCCGATTGGTAGGGGTCCAGATAATCCGCTTCCTCCAGGAACAGAGGGAGCTGATGCGCCACCACGCTCTCAACAACCTCCGCAAGAAAGCGAAGGTTGGAGACTGGACGATAGTTGTTCAAAATAGCTGGATCCAGGGCAGGCTTCTTGAGGAGGAGCCTCACCACCGCCTCCTTAAAGGTGGCAGGGAAGCTACCCTCCCTCAAAGAAGCAGTTATTACCACCTGGAGCCAGCCTCGTGTCCCCTCCTGAGCTGCATATACCAACCAGGAGGGGCACAGGTCCAATAAACACGTGGTGGAACATGTAACTGTTAAATGTCTCCAATCTCTAAAGAAAAGAATTTTCAATTCTGCTAGGAAAAAATGTTAAAATAAGCCACTAAAGGAAATACCTTCACCCTAGTTTGCCTGGCCAGCAAAATAGGGTGAACAGAACTGAGTTCCCTTATTTCTCCT
Organism: Vipera ursinii; assembly: GCF_947247035.1. NCBI lineage: Eukaryota > Metazoa > Chordata > Lepidosauria > Squamata > Viperidae > Vipera > Vipera ursinii. Next base: position 48,549,010 of record NC_139517.1, read on the forward strand.
CTCTGTACCTTTAAGAACAGCCCAAGGTTGTCAGGAGGGAATGTTTTAAGCTCATTTAGAGGAAAAATTGTATTTGTGCATTTTCTGTAAATGTTGTAAATGGGCTTTATCTGTCTATCCTTTTCCTGAAACATGAAAATGGGTAGCCAGTAATTATTTACTATGGCAAAACCATGACTGTGAAGAATTTTGGGGCATGTGCTTGCTTCAAACCTGTCTGAAAGCTCACAGAAAGTGACATCAAACATCTAAAATAATTGGCACAAAATATTGGATCCAATAATTTTTCTTTCTACCTTCACTGGCTGAAGCTCTTCTTTTGGGAGCCACAGTGATAACCATTATAGCAGACATGTCAAACTCGTGACGTCACGTGACGTTGCGCGATGTATCGGAACTTTTTCCCATTGCTGGCAATGGGATGGGCGCGGTTTCTTCGTGACGCTCCGGCCCACGGGCCGGCAGTTTCACACCCCTGCATTATAGGATTGATTCTTCTTCCTCCATCAGTGTATTTTCCCTTGTCCCAGTAGCCTGTAAAATCATCTCCCATCTCAACAGACACCCAAGTAAAGGGTATCCTTTAATGATGAGTCAAAAAGACAACAAATACCAAGTCTGTTCAGACAGGACCTAAAATTGTGCAATACAAATATTTCAGAAAATATTTGAATTAGCACAAAATTGGGGACTTGTAGAAAGTCAGTACTCTCCTCCCCCTTGCTCCAGAGAATGAAATATTTTCAGGAAAATTAAAAAGAGGCAGGATAGAATTTTTCCCCTAAAGGAGAAAAAAATCTTAATGAAGACAGAAAGCTGCCCCAGTCTTCCTACTGCAGGAAACCTGAGGAGCTTGAAATCTTTAGAAATGGAGTTTGGGTAATCCATTCAGAAAAACTGAGGCACACTATTCATAAGCAAAATGCCTTCAGCCCCCACAGCTGATGGGATTAAGAATTTATATTTCCCCACTCAGTTCTAAGGACAGGAAATGACCTCCCAGTCACAATAGGAGTCAGGCAACAATAATTAGAATATCAAAAGGGCATGTTCATGCACAGGTTAATGTACATTGCACAGGAACAGGCATCTCAAATACAAAACCCAAAAAACCACCCACTCTCAACTCCATTTTGTCAGCTATTCCAGAACTGCAAGCTGTTTCTGTTTCTGCTTGTCAATAAACAGAAACCTTCTTTCTTAAGCAGCCTCCATTTTATTCCCAGCTTTGAACTGGAACTGCATCTGGTTTTTCTTCCAACACTGGTCTGCTTCCCCAGATAATTAGCAATTCAGTGAGATTTGGTTCTTCCAGGAAAACAATAGTGGACTAAAGCTAGCTCTACAAAAAAGGAGTTAGAGCCTTAGTGATAACAGGAGCCGGTGAATGGAGTAATTCTTCAGAACATTTCTCAGGAGAGGACTACAATCACTACAAGTTTTCTCTATAAAGAGAGTTCTCATAAAAAGACCAGAAAATAGCAATCTATGGCAGAAGGCAGGTATCATTTCTTTATATATCTATTTTCTTATTTTTGTTGTTTTTCTCTCTGCAGTTTTCACTTTTTCTTTTTTCTTTTTCTTAGTATTAGTCTTTTACCTTTATATTTATAAATGGAAAAAGGTCTCCTTTACTCAATGGAAGTAACTGTCTTGCAATTCAGACATGTCCCTTTCAAATTATATTTTTGCTTTTTTCAACACTAATATTAAGACTTGATTTAAAACTTACAACAAATGACAAATGACAAAATTTGAACTAAGACCTGTAACAAATGCCAAAAATAACAAAAAAGTTTCTTTCAATATGTAAGGAAGAAGAAAAAAATCAAGGATGTTATTGGTCCACTAATGGGAGAAAATGGCAAGAAGGTGACAAGTGTCAGGGAGAAAGCAGAACTGCTTAATTCATTCTTTGCATCTGTCTTCATGCAAAAAAAAAAATTAGTCCAACCTACCAAAAGCAGCATGGTGGGAAATAAAACAAGAATGCAGGTCGAAGTAGGCAAGAAGCTGGTAAAAAAAGCACTTATCTATTCTAAATGAGTTCAAATTGCCAGGATCAGAAAGCTGACCAGAATGGTGAAGCCTTAATTGAATATATATGTTATTAAGCAGTATTTTTATGAATGCCAGCAGTTTACTAATATCAGTTGAAGCTTCTAATTATTTTTTACACAACTTTTCTCCAGAAATGGAGTCAAAGCTTTTTAAAAAATTAATAATGCAGCATTATGAAATTTATTTGCCAGAATGGACCAGCAAATGGCCACATGACACTGCCCATTTCATCCTGGTTGACCCACCACAGCTGTTTGTCCGTGGCTGATATATCACCACCACAACTTCACTGCTTCTCCAAGACTGCCTAATCATGGCTGATGCATTGTATCCCAAGTCTTCACAGTCAATTCCCCCAGAGGACGATTAAATGTGTCTCTAGCATTTCTAGCTCACTTTTGGCATGCGCCTAATGGGGAGAGGCACGGGGGCATTGGCAGGAGCAGTGCTGTAAATCAGCGGTGGTTTAGCAGGTGCTGGGGGGCTGTGGTGTCATGTTTGCCAGCAGCATTTGGATGGTGAGGGGAGGGGGTGACAAGAAGCTTTGCCAGCAGTTATATTACCACATTTGGGGCATTAAATTCTCACACAACTTGGGGAAAAGCTATTAGTTTGGGGGCAGGGAGGGAAGGTCAAAATGTGTGCATGCAGGCATCAGGTGCAATGGGTAGCCTCCCATGTGCCAACATCCCCTTAGTTTGAAGAATGAGGGTTTGGCCCCCATGCAGGTCTACTGGGGCCACAATCCCATGCCACCAAACATGCCCTCCCAATATGCCTCTTCCCCCTGACCCAATATATCTCTTCATTCAGAAACTGCCCCTTTCATTTTCCACACCTGAAACATCTCTTGCACTTGTTTTCACACTGTGAAGTTCTTTGCACTGGGGGGAAGGGGGAAACTTAACAGCTGCCTTGAAAAAAGGGGGCAATCACCATCCCAGCAAAAGCAGATTAAAAGTGGGCTGGGGGAGATTAGCAGGAAGGCAACCACAGCTCCAGCACAGTGTGTGTGTGTGGGGGGGGGGGATGCTCATCCCAGTTGGTTGGCTACCAGAATCCATCACAGCTGCTGAACTTTGACAAAAAGGAAGCCAGAAAGGGGGAAAAAGGGAAATTGGGAATCATTTTAAAGTAAGCCAGCAGCAACCTGAAACCTATCTTTCCAGTGAGAGACACACACCAATGCACACATCTTTCCATGGCCAACCCCAAAGTTCATCCCATTTGAACTACCGAATGAAACACAATTAAGCATTAATGTTTAATTTAAACCCATGGAAGGGGTATGCACGTTGGTATGTGTATCTTTCTGGAAAAATAGATTACAGATCCTGGTCATAAGAATAGTACATTTCAGCCACTCTTTTCATCTCCCACCCTGAGCTATCCAAATGCTGCTGGCAAAGCCTGTCATCCCCTCCCCTTGCCATCCAAATGGTGCTGATGAATGTTACACCCCAGCCCCCCTTATATCGCCACTGCTTTCCAGCACCGCTCCTGCCAATGCCCCTGTGCCTCTTGTAGTTGGGCACAAACCAAAAGCGGGTCAGAAGTCAGAAGCACCAGAGGCGCATTTAATCATCCACCAGGGGAATTGGTCGTAAAGACCAATTCTCCCATTCAGGCCCCCACAGCCACCAGGTATTGTGAAAGGCAGCTATAGCATCCCTTGGGTACCAGTGGTGAAGATGTAAAGCTGAGTATCATCAGTATATTGATGATATCTCATCCCATTGTGTTGGATGATCTCACCCAGCATGTAGAAGCTAAAAAGGAGTGGAGAGAATACCATGCCCTGTGGAACCTCACAAAGAAGCAGCCTATTAACCCAGATTGTAACTGATCATGGAGAAAGAAACTAAATTGGTGCAACACTGTACTGCCCAGTCCCAAATCTGGCAGCTGGTCCAAAACATGATGGTTGATGGTATTGAAAGCTGCAGAAAGGTCAAGAAGAGCAAGAAAGAATGGACTGCCTCTATTATACTGTCAGCAGAGATCATCGACTAGTATGACCAATGTTGTTTCTGTCATATGACCAGGTCTGAAACCTGATTGAAAGGAAGCTAGGTAATCTGTGTCATCCAAGACCTTCTGGAGCTGCAATGCAATCATTTTTTCCATCACCTTGTCTAGAAAGGGAAGGTGGGAAACTACATGACAATTGTCCAGTACAGTAATCCCCCAAGTATGAACGTTCATTTAGCAAGTTTTCACAAAAACAAATTTATTCAGAAAGGGTACTTACATTAGAAATTCAAAAATTGTGAGCAAAAAGAGGGCTCTGTATCCATGTGACTTGGATTCAGTTACTGCTGCAAGCCGTGGCCATTTTTAACTCTGTGACTTGCCTGGGCCAGTCAGGTTACAAATGCAATTTCCTGGAGTCAGGAGGGGGTGTTTTGGTCCCTGGTCAAGACTGGATAGGCCAGGGGTCGGCAACCTAAAAAAGAAAAAGAGCCACTGGGAACCGGTTCCATCACAAATTAAAAAAAGAGGGAGCCGCGTCCGTGTGTCCATGCACGCGCATGCGCAAAAAGGTTTTTTGCACATGCGCGGACGCACGCGGCTGCCATTTTTAAAAAAATGAGATGGAACCGGTTCCCGGTTGCCCGATGGCGACGGCCCGTCTGCAAAGCTGCCGCTTTCGGCAGCTTTGCAGACGGGCCGTGGCAGCTTCCGCAAAGAGCGGCGCCCCTGCCCATTCCGAGAGGTGCGCGCGCACCTCTCCGAACGACCGGAGTTGCGCGCGCACCTCCCCAAACCTTTGGGGAGGTGCGCGCCTACCTCCGTGCGAAGGGGCAGCAGCGCCGCTCTTTCAGGAAGCTGCCGAAAGCGAAGGGGCAGCGGCGCCGCTCTTTCAGGAAGCTGCCGAAAGCGAAGGGGCAGCGGCGCCGCTCTTTCAGGAAGCTGCCGAAAGCGGCAGCTTCCTGAAAGAGCGGCACCGCTGCCCGTTCGCGCGGAGGTACGCGCGCACCTCCCCAAAGGTTTGGGGAGGTGCGCGCGCAACTCCGGTCGTTCGGAGAGGTGCGCGCGCACCTCTCGGAATGGGCAGGGGCGCCGCTCTTTGCGGAAGCTGCCGCGGCCCGTCTGCTAAGCTGCCGCTTTCGGCAGCTTCACAGACGGGCCGCGGCGGGCTTCCTGAAAGAGCGGCACCGCTGCCCATTCGCGCGGAGGTACGCGCGCACCTCCGGTCGTTCGGAGAGGTGCGCGCGCACCTCTCGGAATGGGCAGGGGCGCCGCTCTTTGCGGAAGCTGCCGCGGCCCGTCTGCTAAGCTGCCGCTTTCGGCAGCTTCACAGACGGGCCGCGGCGGGCTTCCTGAAAGAGCGGCACCGCTGCCCATTCGCGCGGAGGTACGCGCGCACCTCTCCAAAGGTTTGGGGAGGTGCGCGCGCACCTCCGCCCATTCGGGGAGGTGCGCGTGCACCTCTCCAAACGGGCGGTGCCACTCTCCATTTGGAGAGGTGCGCGCGCACCACTGCCCGTTGGAAGAGGTGCGCGCGCACCGGGCGGCTGGGAGCCGCAAGAGACGGCTCAAAGAGCCGCATGCGGCTCCGGAGCCGCAGGTTGCCGACCTGTGGGATAGGCATTTATCAGAAATACTTTGTTGTGAGAACAGTGGGTTAGACTAGATGACCTCAAGGTCCCTTCCATCTCTATTACTGTTGCAAGCTGAGAGTTCTGCAAATCCCTCCCCCATCTCCCTTTCTGTGCCTGGCTGGAGACTCTTAAGCTAAATAGTGGCAAGTGGGTTGTTTTTTTAAGCACTTGCTCTGGGCAGCTGAAAATGCTTGAACTAACTACAATAGCAGCAGTTGGTTTTTTTTAAAAAAAAAAAAGCAAAAAAAGCAATTGCAATGGCTGCAAGTCCAGCTTGGAGGCAGTTTAGTTCCTGAGCTGGCTGCACCACAAATAGCTAATGGGCAGGCGGGAGGAAAGCCTTTCAGTTCAATTAACTGAACTGAACGTGGCAGTCATCAATTAGCAAATCAGAGAAAATAGTAAGTTAGACCTTCATTCATTTAACAACCTATTTCATTCAATTATGAATTTGATTTTAAAAATTTGTAAAATTGAGTCTGAGTCATTGATGAATTTTTGATTTACAACCCTAATGGGCAGGGTCCATAAGGTTTGTACTTCAAGGACTACTTGTACAGTGAGGTCTAATGATGGCTTCTTGAGGGAGAGACAGACCATGGCCTTTTTAAAGGATGTCGGGAACTTCCCCTCCTGCAGTGATACTTTAATTGTTCCTTGCACCCACCTAGAATTCACTGTTCTGGAAATTTTCAGTAATTAAGCAGGACAGAGATCAAATAAGCAAGTAATTGCACTGACAGTCCCAAAGCTCCTACCTACTTCATAAAACTGCTCTCACATAATAGTGTAAGTCCATTCCCTGGGCATTTCAAATGGAATTACTGTTATGTATCCAATGCAGGCATCTGCATAGCAACAGCCACCAGGGGGCGTTGGCCTCTACGGTTTTGGCGGGAAACCTAGGGCCAACCCCATTGGCTGGACGCCTACCTGGCTAGGTATTTAAGGGGGCCAGGTAACCCTTGTTCCCCAGTACGTTCCCCCCAATAAAGAGCTGAACACGTACTCCGGCTGGCATCTCTTCCTTGCGTCGGACCCACTACATTATAGTGGCGACGAAGGTGGGATTCTGCCGACAGAAGAGCTGAAGCCACTAGGGGGAACGCACCACGTGCTGAACGGAAAGAGGCATCATTTCCTTTTCGACACCCGCCACCCGGAGAGGTGGGCCCGGTACTTGTCTCATGCCGAGCTGTACATGAGGTTTAAAGACGGCTCAAAAGCAGCAGCCCTGCTCTGCATGGGCGGACCCGCACTCCTCGAGGTCGCCGCCAACCTGTTCGCCCCGGAGGCCATTGATACCGTCTCTTATCAGGACCTAGACACAAAATTGAATGCCAATTTCCGGCCCCGCATGTCCAAACTGGCTTCGAGATCCCAGTTCGAGAAGAGGGACCAGCGTCCCAGGGCCGAATACATTGCCACCCTACGAGAAGCCGCCGTCGCCTGCAAGTTTTCAAACCTGGAGGAGCGGCTACAAGACAGGCTGGTTTGCGGCCTATGCGACATGAGGCTGCAAGAGCGCCTGTTCGAAAAGGAGGAGGTTTTGCTTCCGGTGGTGATGCGACGCTGAAGACAGCCATCTCTGGGCTGTCCGCTCCGCAGCTTTGTTGAATCACTGAAAAACAGCACCGATCAGCTGTTTTGGTGATTCGGAAGCCCCCTCCCCGGGAGAAGAGGAGGGGGTGAGGCCCCAGGTAGGGGTTGAGCTCTCCGGGGCCGCCTGAGCTTTAAGTTTGGGCGGCTGAAGGATTGAGCCCCCCCAAAGCCTGGGTTTGCTCCGGGCTGTGCAGCGTCTCTGCTCTGTGATTTTTGGAGCAGAGCCAAGCGTTAGCAACCACCCCTGCCAGAAGGAAAGACTCTTGAGTATCAAGACGCAGGCAGAGCGGTACAGGAGGTCAAGGTGAAGTGGACTTTTATCTTTACTCTCTAGCTCAATGGATTTTATGGATTAAAAGTGAAAGTGCGCAACAAGTGAAAGTGGGGGAAGATGGCGACGAAAGCCTCTAAAGTTCTTCGGAGTGCGGGGGCTTCCCCGGTGCAACAGACTTCGTTGCAAGCTTTGCTCCCTCCCACACGTGCTCCGGCACTGACGTTTAAAGATTTACAGGATGCCTTTGAAAAGCAAACACAATTAATGTCAGATATGATGGAAAAGCTGGAGGAGAAAATGGAAGAGAAGCTGGAAGAGAGGTTTAGAGCAATGAGGGCAGACATCTTGTCTACAATTGAAAATGTGGTTGTATGTGTGCAAAGCTTGGATGAAAAAGTGAAGGATCTTAGTCAAAAGAACTCTATATTAGAAGTAAAAGTGTCCAGCACATATTAAACGGATTTATCTCGCATTGATAGATATTGATTCAGAAACAGAACTTGTTAAAGACTGTATGATAAAATGGGCCCAGAATATCCAAGAAGTTATTACAATGGATATTTGGGAAAAGATCTCGGTGAGGAACGTAAAATTCACACAAGCCCAAACTCTAAGAGAGAACTTTTATAAAATGTTTTATAGATGGCATTTAGATCCTAAAAAGCTTGCAAGTATGTATCCGAATTATCAACCTAAATGTTGGAGATGTGGTGGTGAAGATGCAACGTATTTTCATATATGGTGGACCTGCAAAAAGGTTAAGGCTTTTTGGATAAAAAATTGGTGGAATACGCAGAAGATCTTTAAGCAAAGGATAAAGTTTTGTCCGCAATTGTTTTTGCTGGGCATAATTACAGACGCTACTGTTGTGGACATTAAGTTGATGTTGAATTTAATTACAGCAGCAAGACTATTAATAGGTCAATATTGGAAAAAGGAGGAACTGCCGACTATAGAAGAATGGACACTAAAGGTTTCTGACCTGGTGGAAATGGCAAAGATTTCGGCTTACTTGAAAGATCATTCACAAGAACGTTATATTATGGAGTGGAAAAAGTGGATTGATTATATTCAGAACAAATATGGGACTAAAAAGTTTCATTTAGCATTTGAATAAGTTTCCTTTTCTTTTTTCTTTTCTTTTTTCTTTTTATATGTAACATTAGTATTGCTTGTAGCCATTTTATATGAGCTAGAGGGCGATAGAATTAATAGTTTATTGTTAGCATATGGATGTTTATGATTGTTCTTTGTTTTTATACCTTGTACTTAGCTCTGGGAAGTCGGGGGGGGAATGGGGGGAGGGATAGGGAGGGTTACGTAGGGGTGGGGGGAGGGGGGGATTGTTAAAGATAAAATGTACTGTAAAACTTTTCAATAAAAAGGAAAAGAAAAGGAGGAGGTTTTGCTCCAGGAGGCCCAGGACGCCATCCTGGCCCACGAAGCAGCCTGTAGGGCCGTCCAGGTGGTCCAGGAGTCCAAAACCAGCAGCCAGGTGGCCAGCATCCACCAGCAGGTCGCCTCAGCCAAGGATGAGGAGGACGAACAGAGCATCGACCACCGGCGGAAGTTGACACCCGACCATCGAGGCGGACGCCCGGACAAGCCCAAGCCGGCAAGCAACAACAACAAATCACAGAAGTGCGCAGGCTGTGGCGGAAACCACGTGCGTAGCCTCTGCAAGTTCCGGTCGGCCACGTGTCGGGCCTGCAAGAAAACAGGCCACATAGCCGCGGTCTGTCATAGCCACCGCCCCCACAAGCTGCACCCGGAAGAATCGCCGTTCGAAGGTACTGGGGCCCCGATCAAATTACAAATTGGCTATGTTGAGAGCCGGCTGGTCATCCACCACAAAAATAGCCGCCGGCTGCTCAAACCAAAAATTAAACTAACAATCCGCTTGCAGGGCATTCCCTGCAGCATGGAGCTTGACTCCGGATCAGCGGTCTCCGTCATTTCGGACGAGACCCTTAACTATATCAATGGCCGGAGCAAGCATGCGGATTAAATTACGGCCCTCAAATTTAGCCCTGACTGATTTCCAAAACTCGCTGGTCAAGGTAAAGGGGGAGGCCACTGTTTCCGTGGGGTTTAAGAGTCATGAAGAGCACCTGGAGGTTTTAGTGGTAGAGGGCCGGAGACCCAGCCTAGTCAGCCTAGACTGGTTTGAGGCCCTGGGAATCAGTCTTTGGGATCCACCGGATCCAGAGAGAATCCATCGAGGCTGTCTGCAAGGAGTTCACAGACGTCCTCGATGGGACGCTGGGCAGGTACACAGCCCCCCATCTCATTCAATCTAAACCCAAACGTTCCCCCTGTCAGGGTCAGGCCGCGGCAAGTCCCCTTCGCGCTCAAGCACAAGATCGAGTGCGAACTGGATAAGCTGGTGGCCCAGGGAATCTTAGAGCCCATAGATGGAGGAGAGTGGGAGACCCCGATAGTCACCCCACTCAAAGCCAATGGGGAGATAAGGATCTGCGCCGACTACAAGTGCTCGGTGAACCGCGCCCTAAACCCGCACTCTTACCCGGTTCCCATGGTCAGCCACGTTCTCGCTTCCCTCCAAAGCGGCACCATTTTTGCAAAGCTCAATCTTGCGCAGGCGTACCAGCAACTCACGATTACCCAGGCAACGGCTGACACCCAGACGATAGTGACTCACAGGGGAGCATTCAGGGTAAACAGGCTGCAGTTTGGGATTAGCGTAGCTCCTGGCATTTTTCAGGAGATCATGGTGAAGACACTCAGGGGCATTCTAGGGGTCTGCCCTTATTTTGATGATGTCCTGATCGCAGGAGCATCAGCAGAAGAACTGGCAGGTAGACTGAGACAGGTACTAACCAGGCTGCACACTGCTGGACTCAAACTGAAGAGGGAGAAGTGCAGCATTGGTGTTCCCTCCACTGAATTTCTGGGATTCAGGGTAGATGCCAAGGGAATCCACCCCACAGAGTCCAAGGTAAGGGCAATCAAACTGGCACCCACACCTAAGAACAAGGCAGAGCTACAAGCATTCCTGGGCCTGCTCAATGTCAAACACACATACCTTCTACACAAGGCAGCCATTGCAGAGCCACTTCACAGGTTACTGGACAAGAAGGCAGCATGGGTCTGGACTTCCGTCCACGATCAAAGTTTCAGAGCCTTAAAGGGACTACTGTCTGACATGTCCACAGTAACGCATTTCATTGAGACAAAGCCCATTTGCATAGCGTGTGATGCATCCCCTTATGGTGTGGGCGCGGTACTAAGTCTTCCATTATGCCACCCCCTGCTGCCAGGCTGTGGAACCGACCAGATGGTTCTGTCCCAGGCGCCTAATGGACCCAGAACGGTTCCAGACGGCGCTTGGGTCCTTACCTATCTCCCTCACTCACAGCCTGGTCGATGCCTTGGTTGATGCCTGGGAAAGGGCGGCGGCCGAGGCACTCGACCATGTTGTACCCTTGCGACCCCAGACTCGGCACAGATCCCGTTGGGCTCCATGGTTTACTGTGGAGCTCCGGGAGATGAAGCGTCGGAGACGGGGTCTAGAGAGCGGTTGGAGGTCCACCCGGTCTGAATCTGACCAATTGCGACTAAGAGCCTTCACAAGGTCTTACCTCGCTGCAATGAGGATGGCGAAGTCTAATTACTTCGCTGCCCTCATTGTGTCCGCAGATAATCGCCCAGCCGCCCTGTTTAGGGTGACTCGCTCTCTCCTTAATCGGGAGGTGAGGGAGGAACCCTTACAGGGTTGGGCTGAGGAGTTTAGTCATCATCTGGTGGACAAAATCGCTCAGATCCGGACCAGTTTGGACTCTGACTGGGCAGAGTCTGGCATGGAGGAATCAAGCAGTCTTGAGCATGCTATCTGGACTGAGTTCGACCCTGTTTCTCCTGATGATGTGGACAGGATTATGAGGAGACTGAGCTCCACCACTTGTTTACTGGACCCGTGCCCCTCCTGGCTGGTTTATGCGGCTCGGGAGGAGACACGAGGCTGGTTCCAGGCAGTAATAACTGCTTCCTTGAAGGAGGTTATCTTTCCCGCTGCCTTGAAGGAGGCGGTGGTGAGGCCCCTCCTCAAGAAGCCTGCCCTGGACCTGGCTGTTTTAAATAACTATTGTCCGGTTTCCAACCTTCGCTTTTTGGCGAAGGTTGTTGAGAGTGGTGGCGCATCAGCTTCCTCTGTTCCTGGAGGAAACTGATTATCTGGACCCGTATCAATCGGGTTTCAGGCCCGGGTACAGCACGGAGACGGCATTGGTCACACTGGTGAATGATCTCTGGCGGGCTCGGGACAGGGGATGTTCCTCTGTCTTAGTCCTTTTAGATCTCTCAGCGGCTTTCGATACCATCAACCATGGTATCCTACTGCGGCGTCTCAGGGGGTTGGGAGTGGGAGGCACCGTTTTATGGTGGTTCTCCTCCTACCTCCTGGGCTGCTCGCAGTCGGTGTTGACGGGAGGGCAGAGGTCCGCCCCAAGGTCTCTCGTTTGTGGAGTCCCTCAGGGGTCGGTCCTCTCTCCCCTCCTGTTCAACTTCTATATGAAACCGCTGGGCGAGCTCATTCGTCATTTCGGGGTGGGGTATCATCAGTACGCTGATGATACCCAACTTTTTTTCTCCACCCCAAACCAACCCAGCGATGCCCTCGCCGTGATGTCCCGTTGCCTGGAAGTGGTCTGGGTTTGGATGGGGAGAAACAGGCTTCGACTCAATCCTGCCAAGACTGAGTGGCTGTGCATATTGGCATCTCGGATAAACCAGGTTGTTCCACCACTAATGTTGGGGGGTGAGGTGTTACCCCCCCGTCGATAGGGCTTGCAACTTGGGCGTCCTCTTGGATTCACGGCTCAATTTTGAAGATCATATAGGAGCCGTGACCAGGGGGGCTTTTGCCCAGCTTCGTCTGGTGCGCCAGTTGCGGCCCTATCTGGACCAAGATGCCCTACGCACAGTCACCCATGTGCTTGTGACCTCCCGGCTAGACTACTGCAACGCTCTCTACATCGGGCTGCCCTTGAGGACCACTCGGAGGCTTCAACTGGTGCAGAATGCAGCTGCGCGAGTTATTATGGGAGTTTCCCGATACTCCCATGTAACACCTCTTCTCCGTGAGCTGCATTGGCTTCCGGTTGCCCTCCGGGTGAGATTCAAGGTGCTGGTAATGACCTATAAAGCTCTAAATGGCTTCGGTCCGGATTATCTAAGGGAACACCTGCTGCCAGCATCAACCTCCCATCGTCCTGTGTGCTCCCACAGGGAGGGCCTTCTTAGGGTACCGCCGGTTAAGGAATGCCGGTGGGTTATCCCCAGGGGAAGGGCATTCTCTGGGCACACCAGCCCTTTGGAACCAGCTTCCCACAGAGCTTAGGACCGCCCCCGACCTCCGCTCATTTCGTAGGGACTTGAAAACTTGGTTTTTTGAGTTGTCTGGCCCAGACTGAGGGGTTTTAATTTTTAATTAATGGGGTTTTAGTTAAGTTCAGGGATTAATTTAATCTTAGTTTTAATCATTTTTAATTGTATATGATGTATTTTTAACTTTTAATTTTCCCTGTAAACCGCCCTGAGTCCTACGGGAATAGGGCGGTATATAAATTTAAATATAATTAAATAAATAAATAAAGTCACCTCGAGCCTAATGGGGCTCAAATTCCCATAGCCTACTATTCCAGGACGCTGTCTGGAGCAGAGAGGAACTATGCCCAAATAGATAGGGAAGCCCTGGCCATTGTGGCAGGGATCAAGAAGTTCCACGATTATCTGTATGGCAGAGAGTTCACCGTCTACACAGACCACAAACCCCTGCTGGGCCTGTTCACAATGGACAAGCAGACCCCCCAAATACTGTCCCCCAGAATGGTCCGGTGGTCCATCTTCCTTGCAGCTTACAATTGCAAGCTGGTGCACAAGCCAGGGAAGGAGATGGGCCACGCAGACGGCTTAAGTAGGCTACCCATTGACACCACTGAACCAGACCCGGCACCAGCAACACAGATCCTAGCTCTGCAGGAACTACCAGAGTGCCCAGTACATGCCAAGGACATTGCAAGCAGCACAGCCACTGACAACATCATGAGCAGGGTGCACTCATGGGTTTGCACGGGATGGCAGGACAAGTCTCCGGGGACTGAGTTCCAGGCCAATTTCACCAGGTGACACGAGCTCTCCATGCACCAGGGTTGCCTCCTCTGGGGAAGCAGGGTCATCATCCCCACCGCAGTCCGGGGCAGGGTATTGGAATCCTTACATGAGGGACATCCGGGGGTGGTGAGGATGAAGGCACTGGCCAGATTCTACCTCTGGTGGCCAGGGCTGGACAAGGACATTGAGGAACGGGTCAAGGCCTGTTACACATGCCAGAGATCCAGGCCAGAAATGCCTCATGCCCCAGTGCACAGGTGGGAAGCCACACATACGCCCTGGTCCCGCATTCACATCGACTATGCGGGGCCGTTCCAGGGCCAACTGTTCTTAGTATTGGTGGACAGCCACCAATAGTCTCTGTCCCCAACATGACCTCAGCAAGGACAATCCAGGTGCTCAGAGCCCTCTGCCACACACGGCCTCCCTGACGTAATTGTATCTGACAACGGGCCTCAGTTTACCGCTAATGATTTCCAGGCGTTCTTGAAGGCGAATTGGATTAGACACGCCACCTCCGCGCCCTTCCACCCATCGACTAACGGGCAAGCTAAACGGATGGTAAAGACAACCAAAGACACACTCCGGCGCATCATCAGCGGGGACTGGAATCACAGACTGGCGAAATTTCTGCTTGCCCAACACACTACACCATGCGTTGCCACCGGAAAGAGCCCAGCAGAACTACAATGGGGACGGCGCCTCATCACCAAGCTTGACCGTTTGCACCCCGACCGAGTGGCAGCAGAGACGGACAGGCCCTCATCATCATTACACAGGGTTCTCAATGTGGGGGACCTGGTTTGGGCAAGGAACTATGAGGCAGGGCATCCCTGGATACTGGGGACCATGGTTGAAAAAACTGGGCTTCTCTCTTACATCGTGGGGGTGGAGGGGAATCGACACATAAGGTGACATATCGACCAGCTCAGAGGAAGGGTCCCTGAGTACACCACCCATGGCCAACGGGATAGCCACACCCCAAGGGAGGTCAGACCAACCGAAAATGACTCGGAACCAGAACTAGAGGAGGATGGCCTCCTGCAACCAACTCTGCTCAACCCAGCACAAAGGCATGACGAGCCCGCTGTCCAAATCCAGGGCCAAGCCACACCCAGACGGTCCACCAGGCCCCACAGGGCACTGGCATATTTAGCGAACTATGTGTGCAAGTGACCACCCTGCAGCTGCATTTGTATTTAGCACACATTGTAGATAGTTATGCATGCACATAGTTGAAATGTTGGTTCTATAGTTGTCATGTGGTTCTTCTCTAAGGGGGGAGGGGTGTTATGTATCCAATGCAGGCATCTGCATAGCAACAGCCACCAGGGGGCGTTGGCCTGGACGGTTTTGGAGGGAAACCTAGTTTCGGTGGGAAACCTAGGGCCAACCCCATTGGCTGGACGCCTACCTGGCTAGGTATTTAAGGAGGCCAGATAACCCTTGTTCCCCAGTATGTTCCCCCCCAATAAATAGCTGAAAAACGTACTCCAGCTGGCGTCTCTTCCTTGCGTCGGACCCACTACATTACAATTACAATACACTTGGACTCCAATCAAGAGTGAATCTGAGTGATTTTATCCATCAAGTGTTGCACAAACTCTTCTGTGAGGCCCTGAAGATGATCGTCTGAGACTTTTCCCAAAGGTGGGATCAGATGCCCTGAACAAGCCCAATGGGTGACACTCTGTGGATGCAATGTGCAGAGAAATACTGACATTTCACTGCTTTTATTGTACAAGGTACACCTTAATCACAGCTTTAATATGTGTTGAGTTGGATTCATTCTTTGTTTTCCACCAATGTTGCTTTTGTCGTCAACTCTTTTCAGTTCCTTGTGGACCATGGAGAATGTTGGGGCTGATGTGCCAGGGGAAGGCGCATAAGTGTAATTCTGTTCAGGACTTTCCAGCCTCTGAGGGCTTGACAGTCTGCATTAAAAATGGCTAACATTAAACTTAACTAATAAAATGCAGTTTTCTCAAAAGGAGATTTTACAACTAATGATTTAAAACAGGGGTGTCAAATTGGTGGCCCATGGGCGGATGCATAACCACAGGCCATGCCCACCCTGGCTCCACAAAAGCAAAAAAAAGTCACAATACGTTGCAATATGTGATTGAGTTTGACACCCGTGATTTAAAACAACAAGATTTGGTTATAAGACAGCTATAAAGCCATGGCTTATCTTCCAAAATCATGTCCATAAACACCAAGAATTTAATTGGAAATAAAATAAAATAAATAAAATGACCAAAATCTCATGAGAATTTGACATTCCACAAAACTTCATAAAATCTGGATATGAAGTTCAGCAAATCTTGTGGATTTAAAAGTCTTTTAACAATTCAGAAGATTTTGTTGGGGTGAGGGAACTACTTAGATCATTGAAGGTTGGTAACCTCTGTGACAAGGTACTATATCACTATAGTGATTATTATAAATTTATTTATGTTGACTATTATGATTAACCATGCTTAATAACTCTGATATCAACATCATTTAAAATTAAAGAACTGAGATTTCTTTCAGTTAACCATAATATGTTGTTATTATTTACTTACAATAGCACCTATTTGTTCCAGAATTTTCATAAACTGCTCAGCAATTCCCTTTATCCGCTTATCCAACTGACTAAGAACTTCAGTTTGATTATTCTTTGCAAGAAAATCCTATATGAAAAATACTAAAATACATCAGTAAGCATGGTACACCATTGACTTACATTTGTTCATCAACATCACATACTCATACTTCCTTCATGTGCAGGCTTTATTCTCTCATATTTTCTTCTCTCCCTACTGCTATACAAGCTGGCTGTCTTCTACCTCAGCTCTGAATCTATACAGTCCTTCCCCAATATCACATGTACAGATCACGTATAGTCTTACAATTCCGCAACATTAATTGGGAGAGTTACATTCAGATATAGGCTTTATTATAATGTTAATAACATTCATAGTCAGTGCTTTTTTTGCAAAAGAAAAAGGTGCTGGAACTCACACATGTCATACAACCCGCCTTGCCTACCCTACAAGGTTCCATCCAAAAAAGGTGCCGAAACTCCGTTCTGAGCATTCTATGAGAAAAAAAACCTCTGTTCATAGTCAAAGACATATCACTCTTCCCTCACTGGGAGTGCCTTCCCAAATCTCAGTTAGATTAAATGTATCACAATTCTAGAGTAAAATATGCATGATCTGCGTTACACCTACACACATCTCAGAGTCCTACCTCCAGAGACCTACATATTATATAACAATCATTCTGAAGAAAATTCGTTTTCATATTCATATATACTTTTGACCATACATTTTGCTAGATTTTGTCAGATTCTAAACTGACAAATATATATTTTACAAATATATATTAACTATTGAAATGTAAAGTAACCTATTTTCTGAATCAATTTTTTTAAAAACTAATACTCCATGCTTATTTTAGCATGCCTTCAGTAACCCTCTTCCTTGTTATAACAAGTCTCAAAAATGGTGCATTTAGTCACAGCAGACTGTGACTAAAACAAGCCTCTTTTAGCTAATACAGATAATAATCCCATAAAGAGCAGAGGGCTAGTACTAGTAGAGCCAGAAAGAATGAAGCAACTGGGCCAAAGCCGAAAGGATGCTCAGCTGTGGATATGTCTGGTGGTGAAAGGAAAGTCCGATGCTGTAAAGATTTTTTCTCCATAGGAACCTGGAATGTAAGATCCATGAATCAAGGAAAGCTGGACGTGGTCAAACAAGAGATGACAAGACTAAACATCGACATCTTAGGTATCAGCGAACTAAAATGGACAGGAATGGGTGAATTTAATTGAGATGACCATCAGGTATACTACTGCGGGCAAGAATCCCTCAGAAGAAATGGAGTAGCCTTCATAGTCAATAAAAAAGTAGGAAAAGCAATACTGGGATACAATCCTCAAAATGACAGAATGATCTCAGTTCGAATCCAAGGCAAACTATTCAACATCACAGTAGTCCAAGTCTATGCCCTAACCACTGGTGCTGAAGAGGATGAAATTGACCGGTTCTATGAAGCCCTACAGCACCATATAGAACTAACACCCAAAAATGATGTCCTTATCGTCATGGGGGATTGGAATGCTAAAGTAGGAAGCCAAAAGATAACTGGAATAACAGGCAAGTTTGGCCTTGGAGTACAAAATGAAGCAGGGCACAGGCTGATAGAATTTTGTCAAGAGAATACGATGGTCATAGCAAACACTCTTTTCCAACAACCCAAGAGATGGCTTTACACATGGACATCACCAGACGGTCAACACAGAAATCAGATTGACTATATTCTCTGCAGCCAAAGATGGAGAAGCTCTATACAGTCAGTAAAAACAAGACCAGGAGCTGACTGTGGCTCAGACCATGAGCCTCTTGTTGCAAAGTTTAGGCTTAAATTAAAGAAAGTAGGGAAAAGTGCTAGGCCAGTCAGGTATGAATTAACTCATATCCCTGTTCAATATACAGTAGAGGTGACAAATAGATTTAAGGAATTAGATCTGATAGACAGAGTGCCTGAAGAACTATGGACAGAGGTTCGCAACATTGTACAACAGGTAGCAACCAAAACCATCCCAAAGAAAAAGAAATGCAAGAAAGCAAAATGGCTGTCTGAGGAAGCTTTGCAAATAGCTGAGGAAAGGAGGGAAGCAAAAGGCAAGGGAGAAAAAGAAAGATATGCCCAATTAAATGCAGAATTCCAAAGAATAGCTAGAAGAGATAAGAATGCCTTCTTAAATGAACAATGCAAAGAAATAGAAGAAAACAATAGAATAGGGAGGACCAGAGATCTTTTCAAGAAAATTGGAGAGATGAAAGGAACGTTTCATGCAAAAATGGGCATGATAAAGGACCAAAATGGCAGGGACCTAACAGAGGCAGAAGAGATTAAGAAGAGGTGGCAAAATTACACAGAAGAGCTATACAAGAATGAGCTTAACGTCCCTGACAATCACAATGAGGTGGTCACTGACCTCGAGCCAGACATCCTAGAATGTGAAGTGAAGTGGGCCTTAGAAAAGCTGAGCAACAACAAAACTAGTGGAGGTGACAGTATTCCAGCTGAGCTATTCAAAATCTTGAAAGACGATGCAGTAAAAGTGCTACACTCAATTTGCCAGCAAATTTGGAAAACTCAACAGTGGCCACAGGATTGGAAAAGATCAGTTTACATTCCAATTCCAAAGGAAGGCAGTGCCAAAGAATGTTCAAACTATCGCACCATTGCACTCATTTCTCATGCTAGTAAAGTTATGCTTAAAATTCTACAAGCTAGACTCCAGCAGTATGTGGATCGAGAATTACCAGAAGTACAGGAAGGATTTCGAAGAGGCAGAGGAACTAGAGATCAAATTGCTAACATACGCTGGATTATGGAGAAAGCTAGAGAGTTCCAGAAAAACATCTACTTCTGCTTCATTGACTATGCTAAAGCCTTTGATTGTGTGGATCATAACAAACTGTGGCAAGTCCTTAAAGAGATGGGCATACCAGACCATCTTATTTGTCTCTTGAGAAACCTATGTGCGGGCCAAGAAGCAACAGTGAGAACTGGACACGGAACCACTGATTGGTTCAAAATTGGGAAAGGCGTCCGGCAAGGCTGTATACTGTCGCCTTGCCTATTTAACTTATATGCAGAGCACATCATGAGAAAGGCAGGGCTAGATGAATCAAAAGTTGGAAATAAGATTGCCGGAAGAAACATCAACAACCTAAGATATGCAGATGATACCACTCTAATGGCAGAAGGTGAAGAGGAACTAAAGAGCCTCTTGTTGCGAGTGAAGAGGGAGAGTGCAAAACTTGGGTTGAAACTAAACATTAAGAAAACCAAGATCATGGCATCTGGCCCTCTCAATTCCTGGCAAATAGATGGGGAAGAAATGGAGGTAGTGACAGATTTTATTTTCCTGGGCTCCAAGATCACTGCAGATGGGGACTGTAGCCAAGAAATTAAAAGACGCTTGCTCCTTGGGAGGAAAGCCATGGCAAATCTAGACAGCACACTAAAAAGCAGAGACATCACTCTGTCAACAAAAGTGTATATAGTCAAGGCTATGGTCTTCCCAGTTGCAATGTATGGCAGTGAAAGCTGGACCATAAGAAAGGCTGAGCGCCAAAGAATTGAAGCCTTTGAACTCTGGTGCTGGAGAAGACTCCTGCGAGTCCCTTGGACTGCAAGGCGATCAAACCGGTCAGTCCTAGAGGAGATCAACCCTGACTGCTCTTTAGAAGGCCAGATCCTGAAGCTAAAACTCAAATACTTTGGCCACCTAATGAGAAGGAAGGACTCACTGGAGAAGAGCCTAATGCTGGGAAAGATTGAGAGCAATAGAAGAAGGGGACGACAGAGAATGAGGTGGCTGGATGGAGTCACTGAAGCAGTAGGCGTGAGCTTAAATGGACTCCAGAAGATGGCAGAGGACAGGAAGGCCTGGAGGAACATTGTCCATAGGGTTGCGATGGGTTGGACACGACTTCGCAACTAACAACAACAACAACAACAACAATCCCATAAATTAAGAAATGAAAGGCACAATTTACTCTCTGTTTGAAAAATAAATTCCAAAATGGGTTTCTTTTTCAACAATGAAGTGATTCAGCCCCACCCCCAGCTGAACGGCTTACCAGCTACTCTGAAGCACAGTTCCTGAAGCTTCTTGCAGACTACTGCTATCTGGAGGATCTTCTGGGGTGATTTTAGGACTGTCCCTTACCAAGGAGAATCATATAAACTAAAGGAATGCCTTTTTCTTCTGTTATTAAGTTGAAAAAAATGCCATTCCAGACAGGCAAACCTCCCTGGGCATTTATCATCCGTCCACTATGGTCATAGGAAGCCCTTTAATATTGGCCATTAAGGTTGTCTGGATATTCTGTTATTTCAGAGTCTCCTGCTTCAGACTCAAGGTAACTGTACTTTCTTCCTGTCAATCATATCAGTCAATCTTATCACTTATAACCTAGCTGGGGAAAAAAACATTCTGTTCTGAAACTGTAAACTTTTCTTTGGAAATTTTTTTTGATAAAAGTTTAAAAAATAATAAATCCATGGCGAGCAGGGTATTCTTTTAAAAAAGGAATAAGATTTAGACAATTTTACTAAACAAACTGGATGCAAATACAGTTTGTCCTAAACTATTTGTTTAGTGACTATTTGAAGTTACAACAGCACTGAAAAATGACTTACTCAAACTTACAACTGTTGAAAACATCCCCACAGTCATGTGACCAAAATATGGGCTCCTGGCAACTGAAGAAGAAACTTCCCTGTCTCAATTCTCTGGGTATCTGGGTTCCTGTGGAAAACTTTGGAGCAGCCTGAAGAGACTAGGTTAGTCTTCAGCTAGGGACAGACAACCAAGAAGCAAGATTACCATGGAAGAATCAGAGATTTTAAATTATTTTTATAATGGACAATAAAATGTGTCTTCCATCTCATTTAATTTTGTTGATTTTTTTCTACTTTAAAGGGGGAAAGTTTGGGAGTTATTAATATGGTGATAAGGAGAAGGCAAGAAGGAAGAGGTTAAGAGTAACCTCAACCCCTAAGAGCTGTTCTGGAGAATATTCAGGTGAAACACTTCAAGAAATTCAGGCAAATGAAAGCAAAGCTAGAATTAAAATTAATAGACTCCTAAAGGATATTTGTGAGAAGATTCATCAGCTTACTAGAGAAATCAAACAGATAAAGAATAGTGTGGAATTTTTGAAGTGTAAAATAGAAAAGAAAGATATTCTGTATGAAGCCGATTTAGATGACAGCCCCCCCCCCAAACTATGGGACAAAAAAATTCAGCTGAGATAGTTAGGGCCATTTATTTAGAGCTGAAAGTTGATTTCTCAGCCCTATCTAGAAACACTTCTTGAGCCACTCTGCACACACTCTGCACACACTCTGAGATACCAGCTAGGTATCTCAGTCATATAACTGTGGACGCGCTGACCCTCTGGAATGAACTGCCTCCGGAGCTGCGGACGGCCCCTGACCTTCGGTCCTTCCGCCGTGACCTGAAGACTTGGTTATTCCAACAAGCAGGTCTGGACTGACTATGTTTTTTAAATTTGGCTTTTACTGAGTTAAATTGTCATGTATTTATTATATTTACTGTTTAATTCTTTTTAAATTTTGTATTTCATGTTTCTTAATTTTTTTTGTTGTGAGCCTCCCTGAGTCCTTAGGGAAAAGGGTGGCATATAAATTCAATAAATCTAAATCTAAATCTAACTATCCCAAAATTCAGAAGGGCCCTTTCCTTGCCAGATTCAATATTCTTCCAACAGCTGTTACTGAAGGAAGATATCAAAAAGTTCTGTTTGAACAAAGACTGTCCATGTAGTGGTGGTATAACTGTATCATTGGAATGTTATGCTCTTTTGTCTCATCTATACAGGAACACTCCAGAAGCTATTATTTCCACTTCTTATTAAATACTCTGGTTCCTATTTATTTTATCTTAAAATGCTATTAATTGGTCAGACTCCATCTTTCTCCCCACAGCTAAATACTGCTCAGTAATTTGTTCTTTATACCATAGGATTGATTCTAATCCCTTTTAGATACAGATATTGTAGTGTGTGTATGTATGTGCACGTATGTGTATGTATATATTTGTGTCCACACACGCACACTCTTACATTCTCTTGTATTGTATTTTAAGTAACTATGATTTTTGTATTCTGCATGCTACCCTGTTACCAAATAAAGATTTGATGATAAATGTAGATATAATTATCCTGAAGGAAATTCTTGTTAGAATTTTAAGAAAGAGGAAAACCTATCCCTTCTTAATGGACATTCTGAAGAAGAGAAAGATTACAGAGACAAAAAAAATGAACTGGCTAGAGAATATATTTTGTTTTCAGAACAACATAAATTAGCCTCAAGAATTGATATGATATGGATTTCTAAAAGCCTCACAAATAAAATCTTAGAAGCTGATATTTCGCCTAAATAATTTTCTGATTACAATCCAGCTCTTTTGATACTCAGAAAAAAGATTCTGAATTATAGGTGAAGATTACATGAATCTATTTTACAGAATAAAATTATTATGAAGGATACTAAAAAGAAATTAAATGAATATTTTGACCAGGGGTCCTCAAACTATGGCCCATAGGCCGCATGCGGCCCGCCTTGTCTTTTTATCCGGCCCACCTCAACCTCCCAGGCAAGCCATCCAATCACAAGGATATAGTGGGTGGATGGTGGCGAGAGCCTGAGCCAGTGGTGGGACCATGAGTTGGTGGGAGTAGATTTTTTTCCCCAGTTTCTCCCTCACATGCCCAACTGTGTGCTCGCACTTCAGCGAGGGCCCCCTTCTTCTCCTCCTCTTGCCTCTTCACCTTTTTACCTCAGGGCCAGGTTGAGAGGTTTAGGCCTCACTTGCAGCCTCGGCCTCGCTTAGGGCAGTCAAGCCGGGTGATGACGCCACCACTGCTGCTTCTTCTGAGGCAGGTCCTCTGCCGTGATGCTGGCCAAGAAGAAATTGGTGCTATGGCCCTCAACATCACATCCACCATCGCCAAGGGACCCAGCCCCACCAGCAGCGGCGAGGGCAACAGCACCGATTGGGCTTGACTCCTGTGAGGGTCAGAGTGGGGCTGCTGGAGTGGGGCACTAGTTATGGGTCTGAGGGGATCAGGCAGACATATTTGTGAGGGGCAGCCAGGGTGAGTGAGAAAAAGGAGGAGAATTTGCTCCTGGAAGGTTATTTCGGGGTTGCAAGGGATTGTGTGGAGCTGAGGCAATGAAAAGGTCAGAATCCAATAAAGGAGAATATTTCTGACTCAGGGTTAAAATGAAGGTTCCTTGTAGAATCTCTGAGGATGGTGGTTTTCTTGCAGATGTTTCAGGACCAAAGTGGGATAATAAGTGAACTGATGTTATCTAGTTTGGATCATGAGACGTCTATAAGAAAGGCACGAAGCTCAGAGGACCAAGGAACCCACAAATGCCCTCCTCCTCCTCCTCTCTTCTTCTCCTCCACTCCACAAATCCTGCTGTCTTCTGGCATTGCTGATGTTACCTAGTTTGGGTCATGAGACGTCTGCAAGAAATGCTGAATGGAAATGGCACCTTGCCTTTCTGACAGATGTAATAGAGCTACTCAACAATTTCAATGTGCAACTTCAAGGAACGGGGAAGCTCATCTGTGATATATATTCACATGTGAAAGCATTTGAAGTAAAAGTGGACATACTCATTAAACAAGTGCGGGAGGAAAACGTCTGCCATCTCCCCCCCAACTCAAAAACTATTTGCGGAAAAACCAACAGTTGCATTCCCAAACAAAACATTTGTGGATTCACTGGAAATATTGTATATTTTCTTCATTTAAAAGCCCATTCAAATAATTAACCAATTCATTTCTCTTGTTTCATTTTATACTTGATTTTACATTGTTCCATAACAATTATTTTTTCCCAAACTGTAGTCTGCCCCCCCAGCAGTCTGAGGACAATGAACTGGCCCCATTTAAAAAGTTTGAGGACCCCTGATTTTGACAATAACTTGAACAAAGGGACAAACGTAATTACAGTTTGGAATGCTAGTGATATAGTCACGAGAGTCCACGTTAAACATTAAAACCATTTAGAGAAGAAATCTCAGGAAAAGATGCAAAAGATACTGAATGAAATTAGAAACAAAGGGATTGCATTGCAAAAAAACACCAATGGATTCTAAAATCCTACATCAAATTAAATTGCTCTGCCAACAATCTATGTTAACCAGACATGTCAAACTCGTGACGTCACGTGATATCGCGCAATGTATCAAGAGTTTTGCCATTGCCGGCAATGGGGTGGGTGTGGCTTCTGGATGACGCATCTGGCCTGCGGGCCGACACCCTTGATGTTAACAGTCCAAGAAACTAAACTGAATTATGTGAATCAAAAACCTTTTGAATTTGTATACTAACCAGAAGTTTGGCTGGTATATAAACTGAGAAAGGAAAAAGGAAATCATAGAGGAAATCCAAAAAGGAGACAATGACCTTATTAAAAGGTTGTTTTATAATTTCTTTTCCAATTTTTATAAGAAACAGGAAATACACAGAAAAAATAGATGAATATCTACAAAACATTTACATAAGGTCTCACAAGCTTAGAGATAACCTATGAATGAACCACATTTGAAATAACAGAAACTATTTTTTTAAAAAATGAAAATAGGCAAAGCTCTACATCCACAAGATCCCACAAGCCAATTTTATAAATGTTTTGAGAATCATTCCTACAGCCATTAAAAGGTATAAATGAATTGTCTACTACAAGAAGCAAAGATTCTTCCAACTTGGAAAGAACCCAAAATTGTGGTATTACCAATAACGGAAAGATGCTTTGAGTATAAAAATTATAGACCAATTTCATTATTAAAGAATAAGTATAAAATCTTACTTCAATTTTGGCAGAAAGACTGAAGAAAGTTCTACGGCCTTATATTCATGAAGACCAATCTGGCTTTCTGCCAATTTGAGAACTGTTTTAAATGTTATTGTTCCACTTACAATATTGCAGTAAGAACCAATATTTAATATTTCTGTTTGTGGTGAATGCCTTTGACAACTGAAATTGGCTCTTTACATTTAAAGTCTTGTATTTTGGAGAGAAATTTATTCAAGGGATTAAAGCAATATACACATCACAGCAAGCAAATAACATTATTAATGGAGATTTAATCAAACCATATGAAATTCAAGAGAGCGTGAGACAACAATGTCCCTTATCTCCTTTGTTGTTTATATTAGTGCGTGAAGTTATGACTAAAGATATTTAGTCCTAAGGAGAAAATAATGCATATAAAAATTAAAAAGGAAGTTGATAATCTTTGCTGATGATCTACTTTTATTTCTGCAAAACCATAACCCGTATAGAATATTTGTTGAAGAAGTTATATGACTTTATTTTGAAGCCTGCTAACCCTCCAAATAGAAAACAACAATGCTTCTCAAGAATATAGCTTTTTCAGATTATAAAATATTGGCAAGAAAGACAATTTTCAAGGTGAGGAAAAAGGTTAAGTATTTTGTGGTTACCCTGACAAATACAAATTCTAAAAAACAAATTCGTATCCATTTGGAGTGATATTAAAAAAAACTTATTAAGATAGGACAATTTACAATTAGATAGAATCTCAGTAATTGAGAAATCTTACCAAAAATATTATTTTTATTTCAGAACTTACTGATATTGACAAATGACACCCCATTTAAACAATGGCAAAGTGATATTTCTAAATTTATATAGCAAGGAAAAAATGCAAATTATTGCAAAATGCTACAGAAGAAAGTAGTTTTGGATTTGCCAGATTTGAAACTGATTCTGATTATCTCAATGAATTAATAGGTAACTCTCCAAAACAAGAGATTACTTGAATTACAGGGCCATGAACTAAGATTTGGATGGCATGCTTACTTATAGTATGACAAGTTTAAAAAATAAACATTGACTTTAAACATAATAATCCTAAGCTCTAGAACAAATATAAAACAAGGTTCTCTACAAGGTAACTCTTTGAATGACACCTTAGGAAGCTTTTTTTAAGAAATGATGGTGAGGTCAGATTTGTGGACTTAGTGCAAAATAATACTTTTTAATCAAGATGAACCTACTCTTATGCCCAAGAGTTGGAGTCAAAATGATATGTCAGTCACTGCTCTACATTTATCAGTTGAAAGAAAGATTTAAACTAGACAAAAAAATGTTATGGGTCTGACCTTGTAAAAATGAATTTCAAATTGTACTGTATGGTAATAATAAACATCTTATTGTCAATATTTATAAATTATTACTGAAATTCAGTTTGGAGAATACATGAAACATTGTATGATTTAATAAGAAATCATTTGAATACAATATAATGCTTGAACAATGGGAAACATGTGGATGAAGAATTTAAAATTTACTCTAAACTGTAATTTAAAAGACATTTTTTATAAAATGATATTTTATATTGGTATTTAACAGCTGATAAATTGTCAAAGTTATTGCTAATGTATGTTGGAAATGTAAATGTAAACAAGGAACTTTTAACCATCTTTGGTGGATTTACAGAATACAGAATAATAGAATTGGAAGAGATCTTAGAGATCTTCTAGTCCAACACCCTGCTCAAGTAGGTAACAATATATCAGAGCTCCCCAATCTTTCCGGGTTGGCGGCCCAGAGGTAAAGGGAGAAGCAGGGAAATGGGCCGCATACGCGCAAGCACAAATGGGCATGCATACAGCGGCAGCACTAGCACCCACGCACATGTGCAAGCAAGCCATGCACACCTGCAGTGGGGCTAGCGGCAGAAATGGTGCATGCATGCATTTACAAATGGGCTAGCGCCCGTATGACACTGGTGGCGGTGCTAGCACTCCTGCGCATGTGCAACAAAGCCTCTAGGGCTAGTGGAGGGGTGCGTGCACAGGTGCATGCATTTGCCAGCCATTCCCGCAGCCTGGTGCACAACAGACCACAGGTTGGAGACCCCTGCCCTATACCAGTGGCAGCGAACCTGTGGTATGCGTGCCAGAGGCAGCACTCAGAGCCCTCTCTGTGGGCACGTGCACCATCACCCCAGCCCCCTCCCCCTACAGCCCCCTGGTGGGCAGGGGGGTGGAGCGGGTCCGGTTATTGGGCACTCAGTTTCTAAAAGGTTTGCTATCACTGCCCTATACCATTCCAGACAAATGGTTGTTCAACTTCCTTTTAAAAACCTCCAGTGATAAAGCACCAACAACTTCTAGAGACAAGACATTCCACTGATTAATTGTTCTTACTGACAGGTAATTTCTCCTTAATTCTAGGTTCAATTTCTCTTTAACAATCTCCCTTCCATTGTTCTTATCCTGCCCTTAGGTGCTGTGAAGAATAGGTTGACTCCCTCTTCTCTGTGACAATCCGTCAAGTACTGGAAGACTGGTATCATGTCACTGAAGAACTTTTGATACTTATTCCCACAGTTGAAGAATGGCTGGAAAAACTTACGGAAGTAGCAGAGATGGCCAATCTATCTACTTTAATCAAAGAATACATCCATTTTTACTTGGAAACCACTTCTGGATTTTGAGTTTGAGATAGAAAAAGAATGAAACTCTGATTCTGAGATTTGTGGCTGAGACTAGTTTGTTGTTATAGAAATGGCTAATACATATTAGGTATGCAAAAGTATAAAGTTGAGGCTACAATGTTATCGTTTTTATTCTATTGCACTGAAAAAAGTAACACTTTTTTTCCTTTTTCCCCTTTAAGATAGTTTATTCCTCCCTTTTCACACTTTCCTTTTTTCATCTATTTTCTTTTTCATGTGTATGTTATATTTTTATAAGTTTAATAAAATTATGTATAAAAGAAAAAAATAACTGCCTTGCTTAGCAATGGAAACTCTGGTCACAATTGTGGTCATAGGTTGAGGACTTCCTATAGTGAATAAACTGTACCACTGAAATGAAGACTCGATTAAAAGCCCCAGCAAAGCTGTGAGAAGTTGTCCCTGAAGGTTTCTTGGCGAAGTTTATCGGAAGTGATTTCCCATTTGCAAGAGTAATAATTGTTTGAAATTGCTTTGGCATCTTAGAAAACCTATTCAGGGAAAAGAAACTATTGGTACCTTAAATTTTGGCCAGCAGCTGAAGTGCGTTCAAACCCCATGCAAGAAAGCAGCTTCTCGTGCTGGCGGGGTGGGGGAAGGGCAACAAATAAGTTCTTTGTTTCTAATGCATCTTTTTTTCCTTAACCCTAACCCCCCCAGCACTTCTCCCCCCCCCACATTCCTCACCTCTCCTCCTTCCTCGGCTCTCAACGCAGCCCTGCTGTGTATACACGCGCACCGAGACACGCAACCCACTGGGTGGAGGGTGAGGGTGGGGAAGCCGGCACGCTGAGCTGCTGACCAGCCAATAGAAATGCAGGTTCCTGACGCGGCGAGGGCAGGGTGCACAGAGAAAGAATCGTGAGGGTTGTTCTTGTGCCGCGGGAGAAGTGTGTGTTCGAGGAGAGCTACCAGTAATTCACACATTTGTGGGCTCCCAGCGGAAAAGAGGACGGATTCTTTCTTTCTTTTCTTTCTTTCTTTCACTCTCTCTCTCTCCCTTCCTTCCTTCCTTCATTTCACTCTCTCTCTCTCTCTCTCTCTCTCTCCCTCCCTTCCTTCCTTTATTTCTTTCTTCCTTCCTTCCTTTCACTCTCTCTCTCAAAAAATGTGGCATTAGCAATGCCTTAGATGTAACTGAAGATAATGTCATATATGAAGATAGCGAAGAAAGTGATATAGGTGATTGTGAGCAACAGATCTTCATAAATTCTGACACTAGTGATGATGAGTTTTTAGGGTTTCCAGGAAACTAGAAAAGTGCTTGAGCCTCTAAGTCTTTCCTCATTTGTTAATGGAAATGATGATGGTTCTTAACACCACTGTTGAGTTTACACTGTTAAACATTACGGTATTTTGCTTTATTGTAATAAATATTTTAGTATACTGGTACTATTTGGTTCAGAATATTTTTTTTCTTGTTTTCCTGCTCTAAAAACTGGGTGCGTCTTATGGTCAGGTGTGTCTTATGGTCCGAAAAATACGGTATGATTGAATTAGAAAGATGGCAGCAATTGTGGGAAAGAAACTATAAACTGACAATGGCGACAGCGTATAAAGAAAATATGTACAAGATGTTTTACAGATGGCATATGTCTCCAGAAAGACTAGCTAAAATGTTTAAGGACAGATCTATGAAATGTTGGAAATGCCATCAAATACCAGGCTCTTTCTATCATATGTGGTGGACGTGTGCAGAAGCTAAAACCTATTGGAACATAATCAAATCAAGGATAGAAAAGATGATACAACAATGTATAGAATTAAGACCAGAAATATTCCTGTTGGGTATTTTACCAGAGAAATATAGCAAAGAGAACACATATTTGATTATTCATATAACCACTGCAGCTAGGATTGTGTTTGTACAAAACTGGAAGGCACTAAAAGCTCCTCCAGAAGAAGAGGTGATCAGGAAAATAATGGAATGTGTGGAAATGAATAGATTAACAATGATAATTAAAGATAAGAGTCAGAGTATTATGAAATTTGGGGAAAAATTTACGAGTGGGTGAAAAAGAGAATATGCTTAAAAGATGGCTAACACTAATTTAGATGGAAGAAAAATGAGGAGATAAGGAGGGAGACTCAGGCGACATAGTATTGCATAACCGGAGGTAGTATAAAAATTTATAGAAGTATATACCGAGAAGGTGGGATTTATAGAAATATTGATGTAATAGAAAATTAATGTTATCATACCTAATATAGATATTGAAAATATAAGGAGATGAGTGGCTCGGACATTACCCCTGAATTGTATCAGAAGAGGAATGGGAGGGAAGAAAGGAGAGGAGAGAGGGGAGAGAGTAGAGAAGGGGGAAGGAAGTAGGAAGGTTGGAGGAAAAAAGGAGAAGGGAGAAACAGGAGGGGAGTGGTGAGGGAAAGAGGAGAGGAGAGGAAGAAGAGGGAAGTAGGAAAGAAAGGAGAAAGGGAGAAAGAAAGTAGAGAAGAGAAAAGAGAGAGAAGGAGGGTGGATACAGTGAAAGGGAAAATGGACAAGAAGCACCCAAACATACATGTATGTATTGCGGTATATTTGTTGACTTGTTTGTGGAAGAAATGGATATATATATATATATATATATATATATATATATATATATATATATATATATATATATTAATTTAATTTAATTTAATAACATTTATATACCGCCCTTCTCCCTGAGGACTCAGGGCGGTTCACAGGGCAGAATAAAATAGCAAATACAAACATTAAAAGGAGATTAAACAATTGCCCTAATTAAAAACAATAGAAGTACAATTCTAAAAAAACCCCGAGATAAAATTAAAAGACCAAAGATAAAACAACCCCAGCGATCCCCATCAGGCTAGGCCAGCTTGTACAAACAAAAATGTCTTGAGATCGCGACGAAAGGAGCGAAGATCGGGCGCCATCCGGAGCTCTACCGGTAGCTGATTCCACAGCTCCGGAGCGCCCACAGAGAAGGATCTCCCCCTGGGGGCCACCAATCGACATTCTCTGATCGGTGGCACCCTGAGGAGGCCCTCTCTGTGGGAACGCACAGGGCGCAGGGAGCGTGATGCCGGCAGCAGATGTTCCCTGAGGTACTCCGGCCCCATGCCATGGAGGGCTTTAAACACCGTTACCAGTACCTTGAATCTCACCCGGAAGACAACTGGCAACCAATGTAGCTCACGGAGCAGAGGTGTAACGTGGGAGTATCGGGAGACTCCCAACACCACTCTCGCGGCTGCATTCTGAATATATATATTCTTGTCCAGATCTCTCTCTCTCTCTCTCTCTCTCTCTCTCTCTCTCTCTCTCTCTCTCTCTATATATATATATATATATATATATATATATATATATATATATATATATATATATATTTGTTTTTATAAACTGCCCTTCTCCCGAGGGACTCGGGGCGGTGTACAGAGTAAGGTAGGTAAACATAATGAAACAATACTGAAAAACAATAGTCAAAACAAACTGGGACCCCAATTAGAGCTATCAGGCCAGGCCGGACTGCTGGAACAGGTAAGTTTTTAAGTCGCACCGGAAGGTGCGGAGGTCGGGGGCCATCCGGATTTCAGTTGGTAAGCAGTTCCAGAGGGCTGGCGCACCCACTGAGAATGCCCTCCCCCTGGGGGCCACCAGCCGACATTCCTTTTTTTTATTAAAAAGTTTTAACATACAATTTTTCCCTTAAAAATCCCCCTCCCCCTCCCTTCTCCCTCCCCCCCTCTCCCCCCCTCCCCCCCGACTTCCCAGAGCTAAATACAAGGTATATATAAAAAAAACAATCATAAACAACCATATACTACCAACCATAAACTCTAAAATCTATCACTCTCTAACTTATATAGGATAAAACAAACCTTAGTAATATTAAATATATATAAAAAAACTAAAATAGAAAAAGAAAAAAAAAGAAGACTTATTCAAATACTACATGAAACTTCTTAACCCTATGCTTATTCTGGATAAACTCAATCCATTTTCTCCCTTCCATAATATAGCGTTCTTGCAAGTAATCTTTCAAATAGACCGAAATCTTCGCCATTTCAACCAGATCGGAAACCTTTAAAGTCCACTCTTCTATGGTCGGCAGTTCCTCTTTCTTCCAATACTGACCTATCAAAAGTCTTGCTGCCGTAATTAAATTCAACATCAACTTGGTGTCCACAACTGTAGCATCTGTAATTATTCCCAACAAAACAAAAAAAAAAAGAAAAAAGTTTCGGACAAAACTTTAACCTCCGTTTAAAAATCTTCTATATGTTCCACCAAACTTTTATCCAAAAAGCCTTAACCTTTTTACAAATCCACCATATATAAAAATATATTGCGTCTTCATCACCACACCTCCAACATTTAGGCTAATAATTCAGATACATACTTAGCTTTTTAAGATCTAATTGCCATCCAAATTGTGTTCTGTGGGTGGAGGGTTGGCTGTGTTCTGATGGGGTGGAAGTGTGCTCTGATTGGGTGGGGGCTTAGCTGTGTTCTGATTGGGTGGGAGTGTGTTTTGAGTGGATGGGCTGGTCTCAGCTGCCAGCCTTAGACCTGAACTGTGAGTTGTGTTGCTTTTGTTCGGCTCCGTGTTTGTGGTGTGCCATGTTTTTATAGTGGGTGTCAGTTTGCTTATTGTGTGGTTTGGAGGGGTTTAAATGTTGCAGCTGTAGTTAGGTTTCTGTTTTGTGGTTGTGTGTCATTATCGTTGTGGGTTCGGATTTGCTTTTTGAATGGTTGTGTGGTGGTGATGTCATGTGATGTTATCATGAGTTTGGGTCTGGTATCATTCTTGGTGGTTGGGACTCGTCTGTCAATCAAGGCGGGTTTCCAAATGGCTGGTAGGCAAGAGGTATTATCTCGTTTGTTCATGCTGTGGGGGCGTTTTTCTATCTCGATGGCTTCTCTGATTATTCTGTTGTTAAAATGTTCAATTTTGGTGATAGTTCTGGTTTTTTTAAAATCAATTTTGTGTCCCGTGGCTTTAAAGTATTAGAACAGGGATGAAGTTTGTTCTCCCTTTCTGAGTGAGTTCCTGTGCTCTTCAATACGTGCACTTATTCTTCTGTTGGTCTGTCTGATGTATGTGGCGGGGCAGGTGGTGCATGGGATTTCGTATACTTCTTGGTTTTCTAACCCAGTTATGTCTTTGGGGTTTCTTACGATGGTGGATATTTTTCTGTCTGTGCAGAATGCTGTTTTGATGTTGTGTTTTTGGAACCCTCGCTCTAGAAAAATCCAAACACAAACCCAAACTCTGACTCAGATACGTAGATGACACCTTCGTAATCTGGCCACATGGCAAAGAAAAACTGGATAACTTCCTCACACACCTCAACAGCCTACACCCCAAAATACAATTCACCATGAAAACAGAAGCTAACAATCAACTTCCTTTCCTTGATGTCTTAGTCTACAAGAAATCCAACGGCTCCCTAGGGCACACTATCTACCATAAAAAAAACCACAAACCGCTACCTGAACGCACTCTCACACCACCACCCAGCACAGATCAAATCCGTAGCCAAGACACTCATCTCCAGAACAAAACACCTAGCTGGTGAACAACTGCTAAAAACTGAACTACACACTCTCACTAATGTACTAACAGCCAATGGATTCCAAAGAAACATGATTACCAACTTAATCTGAAGAGAGACACCCACAAAAATCCAAGACAGAGAACAAGAAAATGGCAAAGCCCTCCTCCCATACTTAAAAGGGACCACAGACAGAATCAGCAAGATCCTCCAAAAACACAACATCAAAACGGTCTTTATTTTTTGCCTGGTTCAACTTCCGTGTGACCTGCATCCCCAGCGGTCACAACCAGAGGGCAGATGCCCTGTCCTGCAAGCTGGAGTACCTCCGCACCAAGAACCCATTGCCCCCAGGGACGGTGCTGCCCGTGGAATCGTTGGTTGCAGTCCATGAGCCAGTGGACTTGCGGGCTCAGGTGCGTGAGGCACAGCGCCTGGATGACTGGTCGCAACAGAGGAAGGTTGAGGTTGGTCCCGCGTTCCCATGGACTTTGGAAGAGGGTTTGCTGAGATATAGGGGGCGACTCTATGTACCCACGGGGCCACTCCAAACCCTTGTGATGACACAGTGTCATGACAACCCTGCGGTGGGGCACTTTGGGTTTTTCAAGACCCTCAATTTGGTGACGTGGACCTTTTGGTGGCCTTGGGTACGGCACAATGTACATGCTTATGTGACGTCCTGCGTGCCATGCCAACAAGCAAAGGCCACCACGGGTGCACCTCCCGGCCTCCTCCAACCCTTACCGACGCTAGAGAGACCATGGGGAGCAATCTCCATGGAGTTCTTAACAGACTTGCCGCTGTCCTCAGGGTTTACCACCATCCTAGTGGTAGTTGACATGTTAACCAAAATGGCACACTTTATTCCATGTCGTGGGCTGCCAATGGCCCGGACGACTGCCCGGTTGTTCCTGCAGCACGTCTTCCATCTCCACGGCTTGCCAGACAGGGTAGTGTCAGATCGCGGTGTGCAATTCACGGCACAATTTTGGAAAAGCCTGATGGCCGCATTGGAGGTGTAAGGTGTGCTTGTCATTGGCACACCATCCCGAGACTGATGGGGGGACGGAGAAGGTAATCAGCATCCTGGAGAAGTACTTGCGCTGTTTCGTGAACCAGCAGCAGGACAACTGGGCTGATTACCTCTCCCTAGCATAGTTTGCCTTTAACAACTCCCAACACACCTCCACCCAGACCACCCCCTTCTATGCCAATGTGGGGTACCATCCGTGGCTCTTACCTCTGGCTCCCTCAGATTCCCCAGTTCCTGAGACTCAGGACTTCCTGTCAGAGTTGCATGCAGTCCAAAAATTGGTACGTCACCAATTGATCTGGGCCAAGGAGGACTATAAATGGTTCACCGACCGCTCCTGATGGGCAATGCCACCGCTGGTGGTCGGAGAGCAAGTATGGTTATCCACGAGGCCTTTCCTGACTGACCGACCAGTAAAGAAATTGGATCATTGATACGTTGGCCCATTCCCGATCGAAGTGGTCATCAACCCTATGGCCTACCGGTTGACCCTGCCATGCTCCATGCGGATCCACCCAGTCTTCCACCAATCCCTGCTGGTCCCCGAAGCCCCTTCGTGTTCCCTCCGACACCCGATGGTTCCTGCTCCACTGCCTACACTTGACCAGGACGGATGAGCAGAGTATGAGGTGGCCAGTATTCGGGACTCCCGTTGGCTTAAGGGGCGTTTTCAATATTTGGTTGAGTGGAAGGGGTATGGGCCTGAGGACTTCTCCTGGGTCAACGCTTCTGCAGTTCATGCCCCCGATCTTCTGCGGGCGTTTCATGAACAATTCCCATCTCGACCGCATCCCGGCCTCCAGACCCAGGGGAAGGGCCCTGCGGTGGGGGATAGTGTTGTGGCCCCGAATCCCGCGCCTGTCCTAACCGAGGAAGAGGACTCTGAGGATGATGGGGAGGAACTGGCAAGGCCTCCCTCGC
The DNA here is from genome assembly GCF_947247035.1 of Vipera ursinii. Lineage (NCBI taxonomy): Eukaryota > Metazoa > Chordata > Lepidosauria > Squamata > Viperidae > Vipera > Vipera ursinii. The sequence continues at coordinate 48,584,270 of NC_139517.1, forward strand.
CGGGGCCCTCCTCTCTGGCAAGGCCTCTGTCTCCATCTGGAGGCCGAGAGAAGCAGACTGGGAGTAGCCAGGTTGGGAGGGAGTTCGAGCAGCTGCAGCAGTCTAGCAAAGATGAGTCATGGCTAGACCCTCGAGAAAGATGCAGGGCCAAGTGTTTGCAGCAACGCAGGTTGGGTAGGAGGGTCAGGCAGTAGTTGAGTCATTGAGCCACACCCCATAAGGTATAAAGGGGGTGTGGCTGCTCTCAGAACTTTGTGACGAACAATAGTTTAAACAACTTCTGGTGACATCTTTGGAACTCTGCTTCTTGTTTTAAACCCTGGTCTGAATTCTTGGCAACGCTTTGGTACATCTGCTACTGGACTGTTTGCTTGGACGTTATCTCATTCCAGCTGATATTTGAGGTAACGAGCCTATGTTGCTGCCAAAGACTTATCAGAAGGCAATTAACTAAAGCCTGTAGAATTAACTCTTGCTAGTTGTGCCTGCTTGTTTGTTTGTACTCTGGGAGGGGGGAACAGAACAGGTTCTCTACGCAAATGATCAATTTCTTCACTCTTACTGGCCTTCCCCGAGCCTTCTGTGGTTTCCTGGTGGATTGCTATGGGGATGGTGTATGTTTTAGGTGGCCGGAGAGTCTTCATTGCCCCTTTGGCAGCCTCTTCCACAACTTCCTTCAATGCGTCTTGGAAAGTCAGTTTCTCAATGGCGAATAAGCGCTGCTGTAATTTTCTATTATGCAGGCCACAAACGAGCCTGTCTCTGAGATGGTCTTCCAGGTCAGGGAACTTGCATTGGTGTGAAGCTTGGCGAAGGGCTGCCACAAACTCTGCTGCAGATTCCCCAGATCTCTGCTCATGTTGCTCGAATGCATGGTGCCAGGCAATTACTGAGAGTTTCGATTCAAAATGTTCCCTTAATTTTTTCTTGAGGTTTGCATAGGCCACAGTCTCTACACTTGCCAGTGCTATCAGGTTTTCAGCGATATCAAACATGGTTTGTACAGACACACACAGTAAGGTTGCCACCTTCAGGCTATCATCTGTGATCTGGTTAGCCCGGAGATAGTTGTCTACTCGGGAGACGTATGAGCTCCACTGTTCCGGATGAGTAATATCGAACTTCTTGAGCCATCCCAATTTAGCCATTTTGGGGAGGCCTCTATGGTGCTGGTTAATGCCTGTACTGCTGCGATTGGAGCTGTGCTGGACTTTGGGATTCTGGAGACAGATCCCTCAGGTATATCTATGCCTCCAGTGTGTCTTACTGGCAGGCAGGGCAGGGAGCGTGGTCCCACCAGGGCTCTTTACCTGGTCTGACACCCAGTGATTTCAGCGTGCCTCTATTGGTAGGTGGGGGGGGTGAGAACTAGGCGTGCCGGAGCTCTTTATCCAGCCTATCACCCAGTGATTTCAGTCTCTTGGTTAGCAGCAGTTCTCTCCTCTGCAGCATCCCGCCATCGTCACCACTATTGAGTAGTGGGCTTCAGTAGGCAAGGAGCACACCAGCTTAGTTACAACATTATTTATTGACTCAAACTAGAACTGGAGAACTGCAGGCAATTGCCTGTAATGTATACTCTGAGCCCACAGGGCCTTAACCAATCACAATACTTGAAAAAACCCGCCCAAATATGAATGTTCAAAGTTTCCCTCCAAAACAGTTGGAGTTAACAGTCACGGTCATCTAAAGGTTAGTTTCATTTTAGCTTCACAAGCAGTTGGAGTTAAGTCTTAGTTTTACGCTTCCTGGTCATTCTCACCAGAAATCTCAACTTAGGGGACTCAAATGAGGGAAGGCACAAATATTAAACATATCACGTGGTTGCATAGAAAGAAAGAGAAAAAAAATCACTATTCCTATATTTTAATTTCCTTTTAAGTACCTTTATTTAGCCAAATTGGTTTCTCAGCAAAGCCCTGAACAAAGTCCAATTTTTTACACAAATCTTTCACTTTTTTCTTTTTCAAACCTGCCTAGACAGGGAATTGCCTCCTGTCCCAGGCATCAAGCATGTCTTCCAATGGGGAGCCTACCATGACCCTCAATCTAGAGCTTCCCATGTTTCCCTATTCCTGATGTAGGGATTCACTTTGTCTCCACTGGGCCCCAGTGAATTTTGGGCTTCCTAGTGAAGCCCCTTGCCCCCATCTATACTTTTCAGACCAAAAGGAGTATTGGGGGACTCTGCTTCCCTTTACAGAGTATGGACCCCCTCTCTCCAAGGGAACCCTGCTGTCAATTTTCAGATCAAAAAGGGATCTGGGAGGACTGCAACTGCTCCCCACAGTGAGTATGGGCACCTCCTTCCCTGGCCTTTTCCTTTTCCTGTCTGTTTTTGGACTCACTAAAATCCTGGAGAACCTCTCCTTGCTTCCCAGAGGTATTGACCCCTCCTTTTTTCCAGGGCTTTGCTTAGGCCTTACAAGCTGGTTGCCCAAATCCTATTCTCCCCTCCCTTTTGGGAGAAAGATTAAAAGGGAGACTGCTTTGGCCTCAAACTCCAAATTGATGAGTTTTAAATATTTGGCCATCCCAAAAATTAAGTTTGGGCTTGGAATGGTGAGAAAAATAAGAGATGGTTCAGAGCCCAATATCACATTTTGACTGGAATCACCTCTTGATTTTTCTCACTTCTTGTGGGACAAGCAATAGGCCTGGAAATGTTATCTTAATGATATCTGTGTATATATGTATCTTGGGAGAAGGACAAAACCCTCTGATAATAACAGAGAAAAAGGCCTTATTTTAAAAAAAATGGTTTGCCTGGAAAAAGCATGAAAATGAAATATCTGTATGTGAAATTGTGTATGCAAGCAGTTTGAATGGAAGTGAATGTGTTAGTATGCTGATGTGCAAATGTGTGTGTGTGTGACAGAGTTCCCCACGCCACCCCAGGCTGTGGAAGAAACAGTAAATTGCAGATTTTGTTGTTGTTGTGAACTAAGTCAAAGATGTTTGCATGAGAATCTGAAAAGAGAAAATGATTTTGTTGAAAGAATGCTGTAAGTGATAGAAATTCAAAAGGGGCCAAGGTCCCTGTGCAATTTTTAAAAAAATTTTGTTCAGCTTTCTTGTTACTGGCTTGCTTTTTTTTCTCTTTGCTCTGGAAGAGAGAGATGAAAAAGTGAGAATGGGGGAGATTTGGAGTTGATCATTTTAAAAGTTTTTTTTCTCTCTGCTTAACTCTGGCCTGGAAGGTGGAGGGAAAGAAGGAAGGGGGGTCGGTGAAGTCTGAGATTGTAGGTTTTTGACTTCTGTTCTAATTTTGCTCAGGGACAAAGAACAAAGTTAACTTGTTTAGCATGGCTTCTCCTTGTGGCAAATGTGTCATTTCATTTCCCTGCTGCAGTTTGTGTTCAGAGCTTAGAAATGCAGAATCTGTAACATCCCGTCTCCCTTCCCTTTTTGCCTGCAAATGTGTCCCTTTTTGCTTAAAGCTTTTGGGCTGATTGCCAATGCTTGTGTGTGTGGAAAAGGAAAGCAATGTGACTGATTTGATAGATAACGTAACCAATGACAACTGAGCTCTCCCTTCTACTAAAGCTAAATGTATTATAAAAGGAAGACAGGCTTACTCATTTAATGCAAAATATGTTAATACATCCTACCCAACCTGAAACAATCAAAGGAACATTCAGTATGATTAAAGGAATCAGCACTTCTCAGTGCAACGGTGATTCCTGCAACCATGTGTGCTTCGAGATAATCAGACCAGATAATCAAAGCTTAGGGAGACTTAGGTGTGAACATTTTTTGTAGGTGAGCACCTCAGTATCCTTTCGGTGGATTACTACCGATTTGGCCTAACCCCAAACTCCCATGGCAAACATTCCCCAATTGTCTATCTTATGGATCAATCTAACAGATGCCTCCCTCAACTGAACTGCCCCAAACGGACCTATTATGTGGCAAGAAGATGGAATGTATAAGTTATAGGACTCTTGTTTATATGCTTAATAGAATTTTTAGATTGCAAGCTGTATTAGAAATAATTAAAAATCAAGGGCATTTAGAATAACACGCTATTTTGCTTCTCTACACTATGCATGCGCAGGAACCTCCATTAGCTCAAGGTGAGAAGTACATGTACACAGTGCTTTTTTTTGAAAAAGAAAAAGGTGCCGGAACTCACACATTTCATACAACCCGCCTTGCCTACTCTACAAGGTTCCATCCAAAAAAGGTGCCGGAACTCCGTTCTGAGCATTCTATGAGAAAAAAAGCCCTGCATGTACAGAAAGTTAAAGAAAATTAATTGGTTAAAATAACACTACAAAAGAAACGTTTGTGAAAACAAGGAGGGGTTATGGCTTTCCTTTTTACATGTTGCTGCCTGTGTGTGTGTAAGAAATACACCCAGCTTCTTCAGAAACCTGGACAACTGCCATGGACAGAAGCTGGTTTGGAGAGATCTTTGGTGATTGGCGAAGGGAACATTTTTCGGTTATGTTAGCATTTAGAGGTCTTTTGGTTTTGCCATCTTTGATTCCTGTTATCCAAAGAAGAGTTACTTCAACCATCTTGGGGATGAAGTTTATAGCATCCTCTGTAAGTAGTGATAAACCCAGTAAGCCAGCCAAGGTCCTGATTATCACTGCAATAAAAAAGGAATATGCATCATTGGCCACCAAGTAACAGAAAGCATTCTGTTACAAAATTAAAGGGGGGAATGAAGGGTTCTGGAGCAAAGGGAAAGTGTTTAGTCTAACTGTTGCTTTCTTGCTTTTGGTAATTGGCTTTTGGTTAGTTTCCATCCATTGCTTCTTGTCCTGCCTTCAGGTGCTTTGGAGAAGAGGTTGACTCTATGTGGCAACCCCTGAGATATTGAAACACTGCTATCATGTCACCCCTCGTCCTTCTCTTCATTAAATTTGACATACTCAATTCCAGCAACCATTTCTTGTACGTTTTAGCCGCCAGCCCCCTAATCATCTTTGTTGCTGTTCTCTAGTCTCAACATATTTTTTACATTTTTAACCACATTTTTTACATGTGGTATTAACACTTCATGTGATCTTGATTCAATCCTTTTGTTAATGCAGCTTAGCACTGAGGTGGCTTTTTTGGCAGCTGCATCACACTCCTGGCTCATATTTAAGTGATTGTCCACTAGGACTCCAAGATCCCGGTCACAGTTGCTACTATTGAGCAAGGTACCACCTATACCAAGGGTAAGGAACCTTGGCTCTTTTGTGACTCGTGGACTTCAACTCCCAGAATTCCTGAGCCAGCCATGCTTGTTCAGGAATTCTGGGAGTTGAAGTCTACGGGTCACAAAAGAGCCAAGGTTGCCTACCCCTGACCTATACTATACCTGTGCATTTGGTTTTTCTTGCCTAAGTGAGCAACCTTACTTTTTCCACCACTGAATTTCATTTTGTTAGATAGTGCCCAATGTTCAAGTCTGTCGAGATCCTTCTGTATCTTAAGCCTATCTTCTAGAGTTCTGGACTTCTCCAGGCAGTCTCTGGAGTCAACTCTGGCCAAACGTCATCCTTACATCTTCAGTGAGACTTATTGTCTTGAGATTCCTAGTTTGAACAATGGACTTCCCCATCATTGCCAGCAAATCAGATTACTAGGATCTGTAACCATCCACTTCTGCCACAATTGGAATGGGCTCAACATCTATGACCAACATTTTAGAAAGAGTTTATATTCTCACATCTCTCAGTTAGAACTATGAAAGCTTTCTCAAATGTTGTTTTCAGATACTGCTGAAAATGAAGTGAAGAAAATAGAATGTTTTCACTAAAAAAAGAGCATAGACTTATACAGCTAATTTTTCTATTTTGCCATCAAATCAATATTGTTATATTCCCCAGTCTTTTTAATATGTTACATTTTCATTTTGTACTGCAAATGTTGTGGATTTAATCACACTGTCTTATTTCACTTTCAGCTACTTTTTATGTTATACTTTATAGTCATACTTTTAGTTACAGATATAAAAAGTTCTGATACTGTATTCTGCATTTGGGAAGCTGAAAATATTATTGAAAATTTTGTAGAGATGCAATAAATAAATGAATACATACATACAAGGGTAATCTTGCCATATACAAATGGCATGTGCAAGTTCTACACATTTGTAAAACATTCTTCTGACACCAAGAAATCTATAGATTTTATCATTGGTAGCCACTAGGGCCATGAGTAATAAGAACCTTAGCCCACTTCCGGGTGGCAAGGCTTCGCCGCAGGCAGCCATTCTGGCTGTCAGCCCCGTCGTCTCCGAAGAGCCGCCAAAAACAGCACCGATCAGCTGTTTTGATGGCTCGGAAGCCCGCTCCTCGGGAGAAGAGGAGGGGGTGAGCGCCCTGATAGGGGTAGAGCTCTCCGGGGCTGCCAGAGCTAAAATTCTGGTGGCTGAAGGATTGAGCCCCCCCGAAGCCTGAGTTTGCTCCGGACTGTGGGCTGCCTCTGCTCCAGGTTTTTGGAGCAGAGCAGGGCATCAGCAATCATCCCTTCCAGCAAGAGAGAACTTTAGAGAACCTGGATGCAGGCAGAGCGATACAGGAAAATCAGGTGAAAGTGAATTCCTGTTCTTTAACTCGGTGGATTTTGTGGAGTTTGATGAAAGTGAAAGTGCGTAGCAGGCAATAGTGGGTGAAAATGGCTGCCAAATCTTCAAAAGTTCCTAGAGGTGCGGGGGCTTCTTCGGTGCAACAATCTTCGTTACAAGCTTTAATGCCCCCCCTCTGCACCTGCACCTGCACCTGTACCAACTTTTACAGTTAAAGACTGGTAGGATGCGATTCTTCCGGTGGCGACGCGACGCTGAAGACAGCCATCTCCGGGCTGTCCGCTCCGCAGCTTTGTTGAATTACTGAAAACAGCACTGATCAGCTGTTTTGGTGATTTGGAAGCCCCCTCCCCGGGAGGAGGGGTGAGGCCCCAGGTAGGGGTTGAGCTCTCCAGGGCCGCCTGAGCTTTAAGTTTGGGCGGCTGAAGGATCGAGCCCCCCCGAAGCCTGGGTTTGCTCCGGGCTGCGCAGCATCTCTGCTCCGTGATTTTTGGAGCAGAGCCAAGCGTTAGCAACCACCCCTGCCAGAAGGAAAAACTCTTGAGTATGAAGACACAGGCAGAGCGGTACAGGAGGTCAAGGTGAAGTGGACTTTTATCTTTACTCTCTAGCTCAATGGATTTTATGGCTTTAAAGTGAAAGTGCACAGCAAGTGAAAGTGGGGGAAGATGGCAACTAAAGCCTCCAAAGTTCTCCGGAGTGCGGGGACCTCCCCGGTGCAACAGACCTCATTGCAAGCTTTGCTTCCTCCTGCACCTGCTCCGGCATTGATGCTTAAGGATTTACAGGATGCTTTCGAAAAGCAGTCACAATTAATGTCAGATATGATGGAAAAGCTGGAGGAGAAAATGGAAGAGAAGCTGGAAGAGAGGTTTAGAGCAATGAGGGCAGACATCTTGCCTGCAATTGAAGGTGTGGCTGTATATGTGCAACGCTTGGATGAAAAAGTGGAGGATCTTAGTCAAAAGAACTCTATATTAGAAGCAAAAGTATTAGAGAATGAAAATATAAGGGATAAAATGGATGGAGACTTGACCCTCGTCCCAGTACCATCAGATGGAGTTTGCTATCAGAATCAGGGGCTTAAAAGAGAATCCTAAAGAAGATTTAAAGCAGTTGGTCTCCGAGGCTTTGGAAGTGGTACTGGGTCAGTCAGCAGCTGAAATTGAGGGAAGTATAGATAAAATCTTTCGTGTGAACTCATGGATTGCAAGGCAGAGGAAGTTACCTAGAGATGTGGTGGTTTACTTTACAAAGAGAGCAATTAGGGATGAAGTTATCCAAGTTGCTTATGATACTAAGTTTGTGGTTGCTGAGCAAGAAGTTTTGGTCTTAAAAGAGATTCCTCCAAAGATTTTAAGGAGAAGGAAAGATTTTGCCTTTTTAGCACAGGAACTTAAGAAATGCGACATCAAGTTTAGATGGGAGATTCCAGTGGGCATGGTGGTGATGCACGAAGGTAAAAGACATCGTTTGGTTACAGTGACTCAGGCACGTGATTTTTACAGTAAAGTTTTAAAAGCAACCCCTCTATCACTTTTGGAATCTGTAAAGGGAAATGGCGAGGGAAAGCCTCAAGATGCTGAAGGAATACAGATAGAGGAGAATGGTGCTGGAGGGGATCAAATTACAGTTTCATCGGCAGCTGCTGGAGAGCAGAGGATGATGCGTGCCGCCTTAAGACGAGTGAGACAAGAGCAAGAGCAAGATCAGCAGAAAGTTATGGAACCTCCAAAGCATACTTACAGTGAAGCTGTGGGAGGGGCACGGCCTAAGGAAGTTAAAGGGGTCCTGGCAGACGTGCTCCAGAAGCTTCGGGATGCCAAGAATGGCGACTAAGTTCTTAACCTGGAATGTTAATGGATTAAATTCACCACAGAAGAGAAAGAAAGTTTTTCAATATTTAAAACAATTTAAGATTGATGTTATCTGTTTGCAAGAAACGCATATTAGGGTTATGGACCAAAAGTATTTGTTGAACTCAAGGCTGGGCATGCAATTTATTGCCTCTGCAATGAATAAGAAAAATGGAGTGGTTATCTATGTCAGGAGTACTCTGACAGTGGAACTAATTGAAGTAGATAAACAAGGAAGATATGTTATGATAGATTTGCTGTTAGAAGGCAAAAAAACACTTTTAGTTGGACTGTATGCTCCTAATCAACAACAAACTGATTTTTTTAGTTTACTACATACAAAGATTACCCAGTTGGATTATAAATCTTTTATTTTTATAGGAGATTGGAATGGTGTCCTGGATGTACAGCTGGATAAATCTGGTTTTTTTAAGCGTGCCCCGATTCATGCTAGATTGCCTAAATCTTTTTTTGAAATGAAGGATGATCTGGAATTGCGAGACATTTGGCGAGATACACACTTACATGAAAAGGATTATACTTTTTTCTCTGATAGGCATCAATCTTTTTCTAGGATTGATTTTATATTACTGACTAATGATTTTTTTCTAGGACTAAGAAGATAAAGATTTGTGCAAGAGCTATATCTGACCATAGTCCAGTCTGGTTAGAGATCAACAAGGACAATAGAGATAGGCGCTCCTGGCACGTAAATGAGAATTTGTTTAGAAATCAGAGAAATGTGGAAGAATGTAAAAAGCAGATGAAGGATTTTTTTGAAATTAATATGAATAAGGACACTTCTATGGACATGGTTTGGGATGCTAGCAAAGCCTATATGAGAGGGGTGTTAATATATATGAATAATAAATACAGACGTAATTTGGAAGTTAGAAGGAAAGAACTGGAGAATGAAATTAGGGAAAAAGAAAAGGCCCTAATTTTGAATCCATCGGATGCGAAGATTAAGGAGGTTATTAACTTGCTAAGAGGACAATTTGATAAGTTGATGGCTGATCAGGTGGCAACTAACCTATGGTTTGCTAGGCATAATACTTTTTGCAATGCCAATAAACCAGGTAGGTGGCTAGCCTACAGGTTAAGGAAAAAACAAAGGGCTTCTAACATAGATAAAATTGAATACAAAGGAGAAGTTGTGTTTCAACAGGATCTTATCAAGGAAGCCTTTGTGGATTTTTATTCCAAATTATATGCTAAGGAGAAGATTAATGAAACAGATATTGATGTATATTTGAAGAATGCTAGCATCCCGGTTCTCACACAAGAACAAAAGGAAGAGATTAATCAATTGATAACAGAAGATGAAATTCTTTTAGCAATTAAGCAATTGAAGGTGGACAAAGCGCCAGGTACGGATGGACTGACTGCGGTCTATTACAAAAATTTACAACTGGAGCTGATAAAGCCATTAAGGGAATTGTTTCAGACAATTCAGAGGGGGGGAAGGGTGCCTCCGTCTTGGAGAACTGCTTTTATTTCTTTGATTCCGAAGGAAGATCAGGATGTTACTCAAGTAAGAAACTACAGACCAATATCACTTTTAAATACAGACTACAAGATATTTGCTAAGGTGTTAGCTAACAGATTGTTGAGGGTTTTGCAACAGATGATTCATGGGGATCAAACTGGGTTTATTAGTGGTAGACAAATGAAAAATAATGTGAGGCATATAGTTGATGTGGTGGAGTTTTTGGAAAGGAACAACCAGATCCCTGCGGCGCTATTTTTTTTTAGTGCTGAAAAAGCTTTTGATCAATTGGATTGGCAATTTCTGATGAAAGTTTTAGATAAAATGAATTTTGGGGATAAAGTTTTACAACCAATTAGGGCATTATATCAAAAACAAACTGCCCGAATAATAGTTAATAATAGCCTGACTGAAGTATGCAATATTGAGAAGGGCACAAGACAAGGGTGTCCGTTATCACCTTTATTATTTGTTTTAACATTGAAGATATTATTGATAAAAATACGGAACTCAGAAAAAATTAAGGGTATTCAAATTAGAGATCAGGATTATAGATTGAGGGCGTTTGCAGACGATCTGGTTGTTACGGTGACCCAGCCAGAAAACTCTGTTGTGGACCTGATGGAGATAATAATGCAATATGGGAAGGTTTCTGGATTTAAGGTTAATGTACAAAAAACAAAAATTTTAGCCAAAAACATGACAGCATCGCAAAAGGCCCTTTTAGAAGGATTAACTGGATTTGAGATTGTTAAAAGGGTTAAATATTTGGAGGTGTATTTGTCACCCTCCAATGCAAAGTTATATAAAAATAATTATGAAAAGTTATGGGGAAAAATTCAAAAAGAATTGGAGAGCTGGGGAAAATTGCAATTGTCTTTGCTGGGAAGAATTGCAGCAGTGAAAATGAATGTCCTGCCTAAATTTTTATTTCTATTCCAAATGATACCGGTCCTTAAAAAAGACTCTAATTTGGAAGAATGGCAACAGGGTATCAATAAATTTGTGTGGGCAGGGAAAAGGCCACGAGTTAAACTTAAGATTATGCAGGATACTCGTGAAAGAGGTGGTCTTAAAATGCCTAATCTTAAATTATATTATGAAGCTGCTGAGTTGTCAGGAATAAGTGATTGGATTAATTTGACACAAGGGAGATTATTAAATCTTGAGGGCCACGACTTGTTATTTGGCTGGCATGCATATTTGTTGTATGATAAGAAGGTAGATAATGTGTTTAAAGTGCATATTTTAAGACAGGCATTGATGAGAGTCTGGAAGAAGTATAGACATAAGTTAGACTACAAGATGCCGTTGTGGGCAATCCCAAAACATGCAATAGAAAACATAAATGTTGGCTTCAAACATGATGTGACTACGTATAAGGAGATCTTAAGCTTGGAAAGGAACGTCTGGTGTTTGAAGCCGTACAATCTCTTGCGAGAGGAGAACATCGTTCAAACTTGGTTTCAATATACTCAATTATGTGCCAGGTGGAAAGAAGATCAGAAAATTGGTTTCTCAATGACTGATGAAAATTTGATAAAGCAAATTAGAAACCAGGGCCCAGCACATATCAAACGGATTTATCTTGCATTGATAGATATTGACTCAGAAACAGAACTTGTTAAAGACTGTATGATAAAATGGGCTCAGAATATTCAAGAATTTATTACAATGGACACGTGGGAAAAGATCTGGGTGAGGAACGTAAAATTTACGCAAGCCCAAAATCTAAGAGAGAACTTTTATAAAATGTTTTATAGATGGCACTTAGATCCTAAAAAGCTTGCAAGTATGTATCTGAATTATCAACCTAAATGTTGGAGATGTGGTGGCGAAGATGCAACGTATTTTCATATATGGTGGACCTGCAAAAAGGTTAAGGCTTTTTGGATAAAAATTTGGTGGAATATGCAGAAGATCTTCAAGCAAAGGATAAAGTTTTGTCCGCAATTGTTTTTATTGGGTATAATTACAGATGCTACCGCTGTGGACATTAAGTTGATGTTGAATTTAATTACAGCAGCAAGACTCTTAATAGGTCAATATTGGAAGAAGGAGGAACTGCCGACTATAGAAGAATGGACTCTTAAAGTTTCTGACCTGGCGGAAATGGCAAAGATTTCGGCTCATTTGAAGGATCATTCGCAAGAACGTTATATTATGGAGTGGAAGAAGTGGATTGATTATATCCAGAATGAATATGGGACTAAAAAGTTTCATTTAGCATTTGAATAAGTTTTCCTCTCTTTTCTTTTTTCTTTCTTTCTTCTCTTTTTTATGTAATATCAGTATTGCTTGTAGTCATTTTATATGAGCTAGAGTGCGATAGACTTAATAGTTTATTGTTGTTAGCATATGGATGTTTATGATTGTTCTTTGTTTTTATACCTTGTACTTAGCTCTGGGAAGTCGGGGGGAGGGGGGAATGGGGGGAGGGTTAGGGGTAGGTGGAGGGAGGGGGGATTGTTAAAGATAAAATGTACTGTAAAACTTTTCAATAAAAAAAAGACTTGCAGGATGTGTTGCAGGAGGCTATGAAAAAGCAATCTCAACAATTAGTTGAGCTTATGGATGAGAAGCTTACAGAGCTTATGGATGAGAAGTTAACAGAAATGAGGGCAGACATCTTACTTGCATTTCAAGGCATGGCTGTATGCATAGAGCGCTTGGACGAGAGAGTGGAAGATCTCAGCCAAAATGATATCAGATTAGATGCAAAAATGATAGAGACTGAAAATGTGGTCGATAAAATTGATGACGACTTGACCTTGGTACAGTACCATGAGATGGAGTTCGCTGTGAGAATCAGAGGCTTAAAAGAGGATCCTAAAGAAAATTTGAAGAAAATAGTTTCCGAGGCTTTGGAAGGTGTTTTGGGGCAATCAGCAGATGCAATTATGGAAGATATAGACAAAATTTTCCATGTTAACTCGTGGATTGCAAGACAAAGGAAATTACCCAGAGATGTGGTGGTCTATTTTACAAAGGGAGCAATTAGAAATGAGGTTATTCAAACCTTTTACAATACTAAATTTGCAATTGCTGAACAAGAAGTTTTGATTTTAAAAGAGATCCCTCCAAGAATCCTAAGGAGAAGGAAGGAATTTGCCTTTTTGGCACAAGAATTAAGACGACGTGATATTAAGTTCAGATGGGAGATACCAGTGGGTATGGTGGTGATGCATGAAGGCACAAGACATCGTCTTATTACAGTGTTGCAGGCACGTGATTTTTATAGTAATGTTTTAAAAGCAGTCCCCATACCACTTTTGGAATCTACAAAGAAGAATGGTGAGGGAGAGCCTCAATTACGCAGTGAGAATTTACAAGGTGCTGAAGGAACAACGCAGATGAAAGAGAAAGTCACAGGAGTGGATCAAATTTCAGTATCATCGGAGGAGGTTAGAGACCAGAGAATGACATGTGCTGCTTCGAGACAAATGAGACGAGAACAAGAACAAGAACAGCAAAAAGTCATGATGGCACCTCCAAAACTTACTTATAGTGAAGCTGTGGGAGGAGCGCGACCTAAGAGAGTGCAGGTGATTTTGGAAGAAGCGCTCCAAAAGCTTCGGGTCGCGAAGGATGGCGACAAAGTTTCTAACCTGGAATGTTAATGGCTTAAATTCACCACAGAAGAGAAAGAAAGTTTTTCAATATTTAAAACAATTTAAGAATGATGTTATTTGTTTACAAGAAACACATATTAGAGTTACGGATCAAAAATACTTATTAAATTCAAGACTGGGTACACAATTTATTGCCTCTGCAACGGATAAGAAAAATGGAGTGGTTGTTTATGTTAAGAATACCTTGACAGCGGAGTTAATTGAAGCAGATAAACAAGGAAGATATGTTATAATTGAACTGTTAATAGAAGGCAAGAAAACACTTCTGGTTAGATTATATGCTCCTAATCAACAACAAGCAGACTTTTATAGTATATTACACAGCAAGATTACTCAGTGGGATTATAAATCTTTTATTTTTATGGGGGACTGGAACGGTGTTTTGGATGTACAAATGGACAAAGGGTTTTTTTTAAGTACTCCAAGTCATGCTAAACTGCCTAAATCTTTTTTTTTAAATGAAGGACAATTTGGAATTGCGAAATATTTGGAGAGAAAGAAATTTGCAAGAGAAGGATTATACTTTTTTTCTGATAGACATCAATCTTTTTCTAGGATTGACTTTATATTAATTACTAATGATTTCTTTTCTAGGATTAAGAAGATTAAGATTTGTCCAAGAACTATGTCTGATCATAGTCCAGTCTGGTTAGAGATAGAAAAAGATAATAGAGATAAGCGCTCCTGGCATCTAAATGAGAATTTGTTTAGAAATCAGGAAAATGTGGAAGAATGTAAAAAACAGATGAAGGATTTTTTAAAAATTAATATGCATAAAGGCACTTCTATTGAAATGGTCTGGGATGCTAGTAAAGCTTATATGAGAGGTGTATTAATATATTTGAATAACAAATATAGACGCAATCTGGAATTCAGGAGGAAGGAATTAGAGAATGAAATTAGGGAAAAAGAAAAGGCTTTAATTTTGAATCCATCGGATGTGAAGATTAAAGAGGTAATTAATTTATTAAGGGGACAGTTTGACAAGTTGATGGCTGATCAAGTGGCAACTAACTTACGGTATGTTAGACATAATACTTTTTGCAATGCCAATAAACCATGTAGATGGTTAGCTTATTTGTTAAGGAAGAAGCAAAGGGCTTCTAATATAGAATGAATAGAACATAAGGGTAAGGTAGTGTATCAGCAGAGTCTTATCAAGAAGACTTTTGTTGATTTTTACTCTAAGTTATATGCTAGAGATAAGATTAGTGAGGCAGATATTGATGAATATTTGATGAACGCTAATATTCCTGTTCTTACACAAGAACAAAAGGAAGAGATGAACCAATTGATAACTGAGGAAGAAGTTTTTTCAGCAATTAAACAATTGAAAGTGGGTAAGGCGCCAGGTACGGATGGATTGACTGCTGTGTATTACAAAAATTTACAGTTAGAGATGGTAAAGCCATTAAGGGAATTGTTTCAGACAATTCAAATGGGAGGAGGGGTGCCTCCATCTTGGAAAACTGCTTTTATTTCTTTGATTCCGAAGGAAGACCAGGATGTCACCCAAGCAAAAAATTATAGGCCAATATCACTTTTGAATACGGACTACAAGATATTTGCTAAAGTTTTAGCTAACAGATTAATGAGGGTATTGCAACAAGTAATTCATCGTGACCAAATTGGGTTTATAAGTGGTAGACAAATGAAGAATAATGTGAGGCATATAGTTGATTTGTTGGAATTTTTGGAAAGAAACAATCAGATCCCTGCAGCGTTGATCTTTTTGGATGCTGAAAAAGCCTTTGATCAATTGGATTGGCAATTTTTGTTGAAAGTATTAGATAAAATGAACGTTGGGGATAATTTTTTACAACCAATCAGGGCATTATATCAAAAGCAAACAGCCCGCATAATAGTTAATAATAGTTTGACGGAAGTATGTAACATTGCAAAGGGTACAAGGCAGGGGTGCCCATTGTCACCTTTATTATTTGTTTTAACATTGGAGATATTATTGATTAGAATACGGGGTTCGGATAAAGTTAAGGGAATTCAAATTAGAGATCAGGATTATGGATTGAGGGCGTTTGCAGACGATCTGGTTGTTACAGTAACTCAGCCTGAAGATTCAGTTGTAGAACTGATAATGCAGTAACTCAGCCTGAAGATTCAGTTGTAGAACTAATAATGCAATATGGGAAAGTTTCTGGATTCAAGGTTAACATACAAAAAACTAAAATGTTGTCTAAGAATATGACAGTATCACAAAAGGCTGTTTTAGAAGAGCTAACGGGATTTGAAATAGTTAAAAGGGTTAAATATTTGGGGATATATTTGTCACCCTCAAATGTAAAGTTATATAAAAATAATTATGAAAAGTTATGGGGAAAAGTTCAAAAAGAATTGGATAGCTGGAAAAATATTGTTATATTTCCCAGTCTTTTTAATATGTTACATTTTCATTTTGTACTGCAAATGTTGTGGATTTAATCACACTGTCTTATTTCACTTTCTGCTACTTTTTTATGTTATACTTTATAGTCATACTTTTAGTTACAGATATAAAAAGATCTGATGCTGTATTCTGCATTTGGGAAGCTGAAAATATTATTGAAAATTTTGTAGAGATGCAATAAATAAATGAATACATACATACGAGGGTAATCTTGCCATATACAAATGCCATGTGAAAGTTCTACACATTTGTAAAACATTCTTCTGACACCAAGAAATCTATAGATTTTATCATTGGTAGCCGCTAGGGCCATGAGTAATAAGAACCTTAGCCCAACAAAACTGCATTTGCTCCAGATGGGAGAATGGCTATTCTGAAATAGGATAAGGATAACAATAAAAAGGTGGATAACAAATAATATATTTAATAATACATAATAATAAATTTTACTAAAATAAATAAATAAATAAATAAATAAATAAATAAATAAATAAATATTTAGTAATAAACAGTGTTCTAGATAAGTAGGATTAATCTTCTTCATCTTCCTCCCCCTCTTCTGAACTTCTGTAGAGATAAAAGGAATAAAAGATGATGTTACAATGTGCTGTTAAAACTACACAGTCTTCTAATCAGGCTGTTCAACCTTTGTCAAGCTATTATTATTATAATAGATCCAATATCCTTATTCTATGCTGCTTCCAAAGTAATATCCATATATTGAGGTGCCTTTTTTTCTGAGAAGAGTAAGAATTTCAATATTTCAGAGCTGTTGAATTTCTGCCATGCTGAGTAGTTACCATGCAGAAGAGAGCAACTGTACATAGGAAAGATCAGAGGAGTCCTAAGACAGGCCTGTCACAATTCAGCCAATGACTCTGCCAAAAAGAGCTTGAAAAGAATATTGAGCGGTTATGAATAACTAGGCAGGCACATAACTAGGCACATAACTAGCCATTTGAATGTTCTACACTTTTGTAAAACATTCTTCTGACACCAGAAAATCTATACATTTTATCATTGGATAATGGAATTATCTACAGTATACGTGAGTTGGGCAGCTGTAAAAATTTGCTTAATAAATAAATAATCAATAAATGATATGCTTAACTTTCTATGTCCCAGTAAAGACCTATTTCAATAGGCAGGAGGATTAAAATGGGTGCAACTAAAAAACAGAGTACTGTTTATTCCTAATAAACCAGTGTTTGGAAAGATTCTTACTGTGGCATCGAAATATAAATTAAGAGTAAAACACACTATATTCTAGGGTTTATCTGTGAATTGTTTATACGTGTAGACCAAGATGTATATTTACATGTCAAAACTGAGAATTGTAACAGGCAGCACATAATGCTATTTTGTGTACTGAGATATTTTAATGAGTCCTTTGAGTTTGTTTCTTTGTTTGTTTTACACTTCTTACCAGCCCTAACGTCTTTTCTCTGTAGTTTGCCAACTCAGTCTCTTGTAGTAATTTCTGTCCTGAGTAGTAGGGCTAATTACTAGTGTATTATATGTAATACGTTATCATTACAAGTTAAACTGTATATTTAGTTATGAGGTAAAGCTCCATGACAGCCGAACACGCGGGAGTTTTGACAGCTGTCAAAACCCCCAGCGAAGGCGCAGGCGCAGCCGGTTGACAGCTCTTGGCTGTCAACACAACGCGGAGCCGCCCAGCCACACGGCAAAGGAGCTGTCAAAATAGCTGACAGCGGATTGGCCCAGGAATCCCGGCGGGAGAAGGACGGCCGCTGATTGGACTAGCCGGCCGGCAGCCGGCTATAAAAGCTCAAACACCTAACACCTTTTTGTCCGATTCCTAATAAACCTGTTAACGTTAGCCAGCTGTCTCCGAGTGGTCTGTCAGCCACTTCACTGGCAACGAAGGTGGGATCCGCTTCGCCGAGCTGAAGTCACGGCCAGGGGAAGAGAGTGCCCGGCCAGCTGAGCGAGTCACGGCTAAGTCACTGGGAATTTATAACTTCCACAGCGGAGCGGATCACCGGACCTCGACAGCATGGCCAACTTTGGATGCGTCAGAGAATTCGACACCCGCCATCCAGAGTGTTGGGAGTCGCATCTGGGGCAGGTCGAGGGCTTCCTCTTAGTCAGTAAAATTACTGACGATCGAGCAAAAGCCGCTGCTCTCCTATACATAAGCGGGCCTCCAGTCTACGACGATGCCGTGGGCCTGTTCAGCCCGACACCGATCGTAGAGGTCCCGTACGCCGAGCTCACCGACAGGCTCAACAAACACTATATGCCGGCCCGCTCAGAACTATATTGGCGAGTGCAGTTCGCCCATCGACGACAGTGGCCGGATGAATCTGCGAACGACTTCATCGCAGGAGTCCAGCACGCCACACGAAGTTGCAGTTCCCGGACTTAGAAGACCGGATCCGGGACCAAATCGTTATAGGGCTGAGAGATGAACGTCTCCAAAAAAAGATCATCGCCAAGCCAGAGATGAACCTAGCTGAGGTCTCCCGGGAGGTCTTGGCATATGAAGACAGCCACCGGAAGGACCCAGCACATTCTACCCTAGAAAACCATGGAAGCGTGCATCAGGACGAGACAACCCTCAGTGACGACGACGGAACCGTAGACCTAACGGACATAGATGCCCTCCAATGCCGGATGGAGAGACGTCAACCCCGACGAAGCGACCCCAACGATAAACAAAAAGTCAGGAGCCTCATTCCTCCACGAAGTCACAACAGAGACCTGCGAGCCACCTGTGCCAGCTGCGGGGGCAACCATGCCTGAGCCAGCTGCCGCTTCCGCAACGCGAAGTGCCACAATTGCGGGAAGACCGGGCACATCAAATCAGTTTGCCGGAGCCGCCCCCGCGACAACCTGCACAAAGTGGAGGCCACCCCCCCAGGTACAATTCCTACCCGAGCCGATAGGAGAAAGCCCCCAGGAAGTTTAGTGGAGGCTGTAGACAGGGTCCACTTCGTAAGCCCTAAGGTAAAAATTAAAACCAGACTCCAGGGAGTCGCCTGCGACATGGAGGTTGACTCCGGGTCAGCAGTATCCCTAATCTCCTTAAAAACATACAAGGAAATCTGCCGGCGCAACAACAAAACAATTCCCTTAGAGCCCCCGCATGTACAATTGGCTGATTACCAAAAAACCCCTATCCAACTTAAGGGTAAAGCCCGAGTGTGGGTAGAATATAAAAAATTTCAGGGGCCCCTAGAGGTGTTAGTAATGCAGGGGGAACGCACCACCTTAATAGGGCTAAACTGGTTTAGCCCCTTGGGCATCCCAATCACGGGTGTCAACGCAGTACAGGCCTCAAGCCTCGAAGCCGTCTGCAAAAAATATGCAGACGTCTTCGACGGCTCCTTGGGGAAGTATATAGGGCCACCCATCTCCCTAAATCTGAACCCAACCGTACAACCCATCAGAATTAGGGCCAGGAGGGTTCCATTCGCCCTCAAAAAGAAAATTGAGGACGAGTTGGAATGCCTCGTGAAGCTGGGGGTATTAGAACCTACGGAAGGGGGAAGCTGGGAAACCCCTATAGTGACTCCTATCAAGCCCAACGGGCAAATTCGGCTCTGCGCCGATTATAAAGCCACCCTGAACCTAGCCCTAAGTGCCCACACTTACCCAGTCCCGGCGGTGAGAGACGTCCTCGCTTCCATCCGCTCGGGCACCATCTTTGCAAAACTTGATCTCACGCAGGCATACTTGCAATTGCCTGTAACCAATGAAACCGCGGACATGCAGACGATCGTCACGCACCGCGGGGCATTCAAAGTAAATAGACTAGAATTCGGCATTTCGGCTGCCCCGGGAATATTCCAAGGTATAATGGAAAAAACACTAAAAGGGATTCCTGGGGTCTGTCCCTACTTCGACGATGTACTCATCGCCGGAGAGACAGAAGCCAATCTAGCTGACAGGTTGTCAGCTGTCCTGGACCGGCTCAGAACAGCCGGTCTTAAGTTAAAAAAGGAGAAATGCTCCATCGGAGTTCCCTCAACGGAATTCCTGGGGTACAGGATAAACGCCCAGGGCATCCACCCCACAAATGAAAAGCTCAAAGCCATCAAAACGGCCCCCAGCCCCAAAAACAAGCAAGAACTCCAAGCTTTCTTGGGGTTATTAAACTTTTACCATGCCTTCCTGCCTCACAAGGCTACCATTGTGGAGCCTCTACATAGGCTATTGGATAAAGGCACTCAGTGGTCCTGGACAAGGACACATGAAAACAGTTTCCAATCCCTAAAAAACATCATTTGTAATAGCTCCACAGTCACCCTATTTAAAGAAGACGTTCCCGTCTGCATCGCTTGCGATGCCTCCCCGTACGGGATAGGAGCCGTCTTAAGCCACCTGGACAAAGATGGAACACAAAGGCCAATAGCTTTCTACTCACGAATGCTATCCAAAACAGAAAGAAACTACGCCCAAATAGATAGGGAGGCTCTGGCTATCGTTGCCGGCGTGAAGAAGTTTCATGATTACTTATACGGCAGACCCTATACAATCTTTACTGACCACAGACCCCTATTAGGCATATTTACGTGGGACAAAACGACCCCACAAATCTTGTCCCCAAGAATCCTACGCTGGTCCACCTTTCTATCAGCATACTCTTACAAGCTGATACACAAACCAGGGAAAGAATTAGGACATGCAGACGGCCTCAGCAGGCTTCCCCTACAAACAGAGGACCCAGATCCAGCTCCGGCTGGGAACATACTGGCCATCTCAGAGCTGCCAGAGTGCCCACTCCCAGCCAAAGATATAGCAGCCAACACCGCTAAGGACAAAATCCTTAGTAGGGTCCTACACTGGGTCACCGCAGGTTGGCCAGCAAAGTGCCCCGAACCGGACTTCCGCCTCTTTTTTACTAAACAGCGAGAGCTAACGTCCCATTTAGGCTGCCTCCTATGGGGGAATAGGGTGGTGATCCCAGGGAAAAACAGACTCCAGACACTCAATACACTTCACGAAGGACACCCAGGGGTAGTGAAAATGAAGTCCCTTGCCAGGAGTTATGTGTGGTGGCCAGGGATTGACAGCAAGATTGAAGACCACGTAGGGGGCTGCTACCCATGCCAATTAGCCAGAGCAGACCCTCCCCACGCCCCGGTCCATAAATGGGAAACCACCAAGAACCCTTGGTCCCGCATCCACCTAGATTTTGCCGGACCGATACGGGCACAAAATTTCTTAATAATTGTAGATAGTTATTCGAAATGGCTCGAGGTCATTCCCATCAATAAAACCACCACAACCTCCACCATACAAGCACTCAGGAGGGTTTTTGCAACACACAGCCTCCCTGACGTCCTGGTTTCCGATAACGGACCACAATTCACTTCTCGTGAATTTCAGATGTTCGCTATGAGGAACTCTATTAGACATGTCACGTCAGCTCCATTCCACCCGTCGACGAATGGAATGGCAGAAATTATGGTGAGGTCCACAAAAGAAGCATTAAAAAAGTTCATAAAGGGAGACTGGCACCGGTGCCTCAGCCAGTTTCTCCTTGCCCAACACACCACCCCGTGCACAACCACGGGCAAATCCCCGGCGGAACTCAGGTGGGGGAGGAGGCTGATAACAAGGTTAGACAGACTGCATCCCGACAGGGCAAACACCGACCCAGAGCAGCCTTCCCCACCTCGAACCTTCAGCCCAGGACAAGCCATCTGGGCAAGGAGCTACACTAGTAATCAAAAATGGGTACAAGGGGTCATACTGCAACAAACCGGACCCCTATCTTACCTAATAAGCATGGGCTCCGAAGGCCATCTACGACGCCATGTGGACCAACTCAGAGTGCGAAGACCCAAAAACACCTCCCAGTCACCGTCTGAACACCGAGACCGGACACCGACAACCAACCCCACACCAGATAACCTAACCCCACCCGACAGAAACGGAATGCCACTACTTCAGCAAGAGGAAAGGGAGCCTTGCAATGAAACACCCCCACGACGTTCCAGCCGGGCCAAGAGAGTGCCTGCCTACCTCCAGGACTACGAGTGGGCAGGCAGCAACATACAACAACAGGGGGGAGGAACTAATCCAGGGTAAGGGTAAGGGGTGTATTATATGTAAACTAATCCAGGGTAAGGGTAAGGGGTGTATTATATGTAATACGTTATCATTACAAGTTAAACTGTATATTTAGTTATGAGGTAAAGCTCCATGACAGCCGAACACGCGGGAGTTTTGACAGCTGTCAAAACTCCCCCAGCGAAGGCGCAGGCGCAGTCGGTTGACAGCTCTCGGCTGTCAACACAACGCGGAGCCACACAGCCACACGGCGAAGGAGCTGTCAAAATAGCTGACAGCGGATTGGCCCAGGAATCCCGGCGGGAGAAGGACGGCCGCTGATTGGACTAGCCGGCCAGCAGCCGGCTATAAAAGCTCGAACACCTAACACCTTTTTGTCCGATTCCTAATAAACCTGTTAACATTAGCCAGCTGTCTCCGAGTGGTCTGTCAGCCACTTCAACTAGCATGCAGTATTGCAGGCTAACTCTGCCCACCGCCAAGAGTTACATCCTGACCAGCTCAAGGTTGACTCATCCTCCCATCCTTCCAAGATCAGTATTGCCCCTAACAATATTGCCCCATATTGTTGGGGACCTTATTCTGATAATATAAACAGCTCAGAGAGTGCTATAAAGCACTGTGAGATGGTATATAAGTCTAAGTGCTATTGCTTTTGCTAATTCTTTTGCAAGATACTAGCCCTTTGCAAGAAAGCAACAATCGACTTCTAAATCTGCAGAATTCTATTAAACCAAGCTAATATGAAAACATCATGACAAATGTTCAAACTCACGTGATAAGCACCTCCCAGAGTTTACAAAAAAGTCCCCAAATTATGAATGTTGCTGCACTATGGCAGTCGATCACCCTTATGAATGACTGCAGAGGCACTGCTACGTTCACTCTGCCTATTTCCCCTCCCCTCTATTCGCAGAGAATAGAGATCTAATGTACAGCAAGATCATGCAAGATCAGTGGTGCGAGATCTCACGCTACTGAACTTGTGTGATCTCATGGTACCTCTGTTCTCTGCAAATGGAGTCGCGGACGAGATCTGCAGCAAAAGGCTTTGAAAATGGAGGTAAGGGCTGAAACATCGAAGCCTTCCCTCTGTTTACAAAGTCTTTTTGCCATTTTGCAAAAAGCCTCTGCCACTGAGAAGGGACCTCTGGAGAGCCACGATGGACACTCCCGACCTCCATTCTGGGCATCAGAGGCCTGCAGGAGGCCTCCCACGCCCAGAATGGACATCTGGAGAGCTGCGGCCACCTCCTTCAGCCTCCAGCTCCTGCCGGCCTCTGACACTCAGAACAGAGGTCAGGAGTGGACACTGCAGGTTTCCGGCAGTCTGTTCTGTGCATGGGAGGCCCAAAGTGGAGGTCAGATGCAGCAGCCGCAGGTCTCCAGATGTCCATTCTGGGCATGGGAGGCCTCCCACAGGCCTTTCACACCCAGAACAGAGGCCAAAAGCTTCTGGGGATCATGATCTCATGCTTAGGCACCCATCAACTTTTGCAGAGAATGTGTGCCTGACTTTCTGCAAGATCAAGTCATCCAGAAGCTTCCAGGCTTTGCGCACAAAGTGTTTGCATGTTACAGGAGGTTTGAAGCAATGTGATTTCATTGTCCCAAATCTCCCTTTGGCGTGCAAACGCTTTTCTGTGCTGAGCCTGTAAGCCTTTGGAGGAGACTCACTGAGGCTTTCCACCACTCCAGAAGTGGCTGGCAGCCCAGTGAGTCAGAGAGGACAAACAGGGCAAGCTCGTCCTGCTCTCCCTCTGCTCTCGCCTGGAGCAGAGAAAGAAACATAGAGGCTGGAGAGGAGACAGATCTTCACAAGGTAAGTAACCCAATGCAGCAGGATGGGGGGGGAGCAAATGTGGGGCCCCAGGGAAGGGAGCATGAGGTATTTCAGTGGGTCAGGAGAGGCCTTGCGTGGTCAGTAGCACTAGGCCTCCCCATGGCCTTCCCCACCCTGAGATACCTCATGTTCACTTAACGAGCTGTGCATTCACCCACATATTAAATTAGTGAATGCATGGGCAAAAGGAGGGAGTGATCTCATTCGATGTATGAGATTCACTCCCACGAATTCTCAAGTTTTGAATGGAATGGGCAGGCTCCATTACATTCGTAACTTGTGGACTACCTGTATATATTTTAACATATGATCCCCTGAAATGAATATTTTAAGAAAATCTGGAAAATCAGGTTTTCATGTGCAAATTCTTATATTCTGTTCCTGAATTGCAGTGTTGCTGGGCTAGATTTTTCAGAAAGGTCTTATATTTTTTCTGAGAAGATCTAGATCTGACAAACATAGGAGAACCACCTAAAATCATTGAAGCTTGAAGCTAATTTTTCATATCCACTAAATGTACCTTTCCATCCTGTATTCTAGAAAAGAAGCCACAGAAAGAAAATCTTCTAAGGAAAAAAAACCTCCATTCCTCTTTATATTTTTATCCATTTTAATTATATAATGCTGTAGCAGAGGGCTTTATTAATTTATCAAGCACTTCCATTTCTAAAAAGAGCCATTTGTCCATAGGTTTACTGTGAGTTTTCTGACTGTTCTTCAAAGAGTAAATATAGGATCCAATTTAAACACAAATGCAAAAGCAAAACTTGAAAAAGCCCCCAATCTGTTAGATTCAGAGAGAAAGAAAAATGATAGGAAATTACATCCACCTGTATGCAACAGAAACATACAAAAAGAGCATCTGCTGCTTTTTGTAAAAGATGTTTGATACTCCAGAACTGGAAAAGATAAAAACTGCCTTTAAATAGGAGAACTGAAAATCTTTTGAAATAAAACTTTTGGAGTAAAGCATAAAAAGATTCACTTTCAGCTAAGATACAGATAGTATGAAGGAAGTATGTAACTTTCCCCATCCACAACCCCTACATGAACTGGATTATAGTTTCCATCATTCTGGTCCTTAACCAAGGACATTAAGAGCTATGATCTAACTTCAAGAAAACAAAAATATTATCTTAGTTCCTTAATTTCTGTCACCAACTTTAAAACCATCCATTTGATTTTGGTCAAAAATGTTCTCTGCTCTTTCCAAAATTGCCAATCTTTTAATACAAAGGTGGCTTTTGCACTTTTCTACCTTCCTTTTCCTATCTATTAATACAACTTTTGCACTGTGGCACAATGAAATAAGCAGTTTATGAGATATTTTATATATTTGGTATCCTTTGGCATCCACTTCAAAAATTCTTAAAGAGAAATCATTCTGATTTGCACCCTGCAGCTACTTACGTTTTCTTTGAAGTGCCTTCTTCTTCTGTTTCTGAAGTGCTGATAAAAAATTAAAAGCAGAGTTTAAGCATTGCTCTGGCAGCAGTTGAATATTTCTTCATTCCCTGGCCAGCTTGGCCTAGTCTTTTATTTATTTATTTATTTGATGTAATTGGCACCTGTCTTGTTTCAAAGCGATCCTGGGAGACTTACAGCATTGAAAGCATTAAAACAATAAAAGATAAATATTTCTAAGATAATACAAATGGTTATAATCAAAGACAAAGTTAATAGATGAAAGATAACTAAAAGATAAAAGTCGGGGAGGATTCTCTCTTAATTCATCAACTACCTCCAGTGTCATGCTCTCCTCTTGGGGCCCCCAGTCATCAACCAGAGCCAGGTCTTCAGGTCCATATGGAAGGTCAGAAGGGTGGAAACTGATCTCACCTCAGGAGCTAAGATGTTCCAAAGGGGAGGAGCCACAGCAGAGGTGGTCCTTCTCCTGGACTCTGCTAGCCCAAATTCCTTGCCTGGGGGAGCCTGCAGCTTGTCTCTTCTGCTGGCTGGGTGGGGTCGGCTAGCCACAATAGGGTGAGACTATTCCTCAAGTAAGCCATGCAAGTCTTTGAGGGTAGTCACTCACACTCTGAATTGCATCCGCAAGTAAACCAGCAACCAGTGCAGCTCGCAGAGCAGTGATGTAACATGGACCCCTCTAGAGGCCCTAGGAATTACATGGGTTGCAGCAGCCCTTGCATCAGTTGACGCTTGTATGTAAGCTTGCTTTTTCTATGGGTTCTCCATGCATTGGATCTATCATTTCAGTCCTTTCATTTCAAATACTACTACCTTTAGATTAGCTTGTCTTTGTCTCTCCAACTGCAGCCATTGAGGATTTTACAAATGGGACATCAGCAAAAAGATGCTCTTTAATCTCACAGTGTGATCTCTTCTGTTGGGCTTGGAGGAAAGTCAACCTCACATTTAAGCCTTCTTATCCAAGCCCTAGTCAAGTTGGAACATACTTTGCAGGTAAATGAATTTGTGGCAGAAGATGACAATCCTCTTTTGTGCACAGATTCGAAAGCATTGTGCAAGGCACTTCTCCCATCCTCCATTGTGCCAGCAAGCAAAGAATTTTGTAGTGTCATTAACTCAGTTCACTTACAGCTAAAGAGAGTGAGAGTCAGAGGATTTCTGCATCAGCTAGGAACTCTCATTTGGGTTAGTGAAGTAGGACGGTCTAGAAAAAAAATGCATTTTTTGCCTTGTATTTTCAACCAGGTTAGTGAGTGCTAGTACTAGGAGGCGTCCTCTGCTTCCTAGTTCTGCTTCCCCCAATCTGAATTTTTAACTCAGAATGCTCTTAGAATCTGAACTATGTTCAGCTACTAAAAATGGACCCTTTATTTTTTGCATCTTACACTACTACAGTACAAGAGAAATTAGGATGTTAACATTCTGTGGGCAGTGTATTTTCTATTTAGTTTATATATGCAAAGTGTTTTGGGTGTGTAGAGATAGAATAGAATAGAGCTGTGGGCAGTGTATTTTCTATTTAGTTTATATATGCAAAGTGTTTTGGGTGTGTAGAGATAGAATAGAATAGAGCTGGAAGGGACCTTGGTGGTCTTCCAGTCCAGCCTGCTGCTCAAGCAGCAGAACCTATTGTTTGGTTCTGATAGACGCGGACTCAGAGTGATTTTACAATGAACGAGTTTATTGAATACACATAAGTCAACTGGCAACTGTCAAATGTTTCAAGCTTTTATAGTATATCAGTTTGAACTGTAACCAATCATCAAACGCTATTTTCCCGCTTCTTGTTACTTTAACCAATGATTGCACCTGAAACTCCCGCTTCAAAACCCTGCTTTTTGCAACCAGCTATTTTCCATGTTTGTAACTATTTACAGACACAACACCCTTTACCCCCCAGTTGATGTTACTTATGGACATAATCCTTTAAATATTTGGGTGGCCTATGGACTCTTGAAGGGTATCTATTGCTATGGATATTAGAGTCATTCCTCTCTGATTGTTTGCTTGGCTGGCTTACTCTGGTGGACCTGGACTCTTGGCTAACTGGCTCTGCCGCTTCTCTGTTAACACTTTGTGGATGTTGTTGTGTATGAAGATCGGCTATTGCTGGTCTACTCAGAGGGGGCATTTCCCAGTCGATTTGACTATGTTGTTGTTGGTTACCTGTGGACGGGTTATTTTGCGTTTCTGCTTCCCCACTATCTGGTGTGTTGTTATTAATAAGCCTTGATGCAAAGTCTCCCCCTTGTATACTTTTATCCCCTTCAACTGGCGTACAGCCAATAGCTCTCTTTCTTAGCTGATCTATATGTCTTTTGCTGATCCTATTCCCTTCCCCCTCAATAGTGTAAGACAAGGGACCCAATATTTCAGTGACCACCCCTGGGACCCATTTGTCCCCTTGTGCGTAATTCCTGGCCCAGATTAAATCCCCCACTTTGAATGATCTGTTTGGCATGTCCAGTTCCGCACTTGGTAGAAGTCTATCAGGGTGTAATCTGTCCAATTTGGTGGTTAGTCTCTTTCCCCACCTCATTTCGGCTGGGCTTTTACCGGTAGCCGTACATGGGGTCGTATGTTGGGTCAGCAAGAATTCAGCCAGTCTTTGGTGCCAGTCGCCACGGATGATTCTCTTTAATGCGTCTTTAGTGGTCCTCACATTTCGTTCAGCCAAGCCGTTGGTGGACGGGTGGAAGGGTGCTGATGTCTTGTGTTTAATCGAGTTGGCCCTGAGGAAATCCTGGAATTCAACAGAGGTGAATTGGGGCCCATTATCTGACACAATTACATCAGGTAACCCGTGAGTGGCAAAGAGGCCCCTTAATACTTGTATTGTTTTAGCTGAGGTTAATGAACTGACAGGTACCACCTTTAGCCATCTAGAGAAACTATCCACTACTACCAGGAAGGTTAACCCTTGAAAAGGTCCAGCAAAATCAATATGAATCCTGGACCAAGGATTCTTGGCTAACTCCCACTTATGCGTACGTGTGTGTTGCTGCTCAGGCCTAGAACATTGGCACAAATAGCAATTAGAAATGCATTCTTCAATGTCTTTGTCTAATCCTGGCCACCACAAGTGGCTCCTAGCCAATGCCTTCATTCGTACAATTCCCGGGTGCCCCTCATGTAATTCTAATAAAATTGAGGGTCTGTGGATTTCTGGAATGACCACACGGTTTCCCCACAGTATGCATCCCAAATGAACTGACAGTTCATCTTTCCTTCTAAAATAAGGAATGTACTTGGCATCAGGGTTGGTATTTGGCCACCCGCTCAGGACCCAGGCCATAATTCTCTTTAGGGTATGGTCATTATTAGTTGCCACAGCTATATCTTTAGCGGTTAAAGGCCAGTCAGGAATGTCCAGAAGGGACATTATTTGTCCCACAGGGGCAGGGTCTTCCTCAGTGATATTTAATGGCAGTCTGCTAAGGGCGTCAGCATGTCCCATGTCCTTGCCCGGTCTGTATTGGAGAGAGAATGAATATGCCGAGAGGAAAATGGACCACCTCAGCATTCTGGGTGACATGATTTGGGGTGTTTGTTTATCCGTGGTAAACAGTCCCAGTAGGGGTTTGTGGTCAGTAAGTATGGTAAAGTTCCTACCATAAAGGTAATCATGGAACTTTTTTACTCCTGCCACGATTGCTAATGCTTCCCTGTCTATCTGAGCATAATTCCGCTCTGCTTTGGTTAGCGTCCTGGAATAATATGCGATTGGTTTTTGTATACCTTGGTTGTCTAAGTGGCTGATAACAGCCCCCACACCATAAGGTGAAGCATCGCATGCTAAATAAATTGGTTTATTTTCAATAAAATGGGTTACTGTTGATTGGCTGGAAAGAATGTCCTTTAAAGTTTGGAAACTAACTCTATGTTTATTCAGCCACTGCCAAGGGGTCTTTTTATCTAAAAGTCTATGGAGGGGTTCTGCGATGGCAGCTTTGTGTGGCACAAATGTATGGTAGAAGTTTACTAAGCCAAGGAAGGCTTGTAGTTCAGTCTTGTTTCTTGGTTCAGGAGCCAATTTAATTGCTTTGATTTTATCAGGGGTAGGGTGAATTCCATTTTTGTCTATCCTGAAACCCAAGAAATCAGTGGACTTAACCCCAATGCAACATTTTTCCTTTTTTAGTTTCAATCCAGCCCTCCTAAATCTTTCCAATACCTGTTCTAGCCGCTCTACTAATATTTCTTCATTTTTTCCAGCTATCAAGACATCATCAAAGTAAGGGCATACACCAGGTATGCCCTTTAAGGTCCTCTCCATCACTTCTTGAAAGATGCCTGGAGCTGCTGCAATACCAAATTGCAGTCTGTGGACTCGGAACGCCCCCTTGTGGGTAACAATCATCTGAGCTTCTGCAGCCTCTTCAGAAACAGTTAATTGCAAATACGCATGCGCCAAGTCTAACTTGGCAAACATGGCGCCGTCCTGTACCGTGGCGAGGACCTGCTTCACCGTCGGGACCGGGTAAGCATGTTTTTTCATTCCGAGGTTCAGGGTGGCTTTGTAGTCAGCGCAGATCCTCACATCCCCGTTAGGTTTGAGGGGTGTGACGATCGGCGTTTCCCACAAACCTCCCTCGACTGGTTCTAAGACGCCTTGGCCTACAAGCTTGTCGAGCTCGGCCTCGATTTTTTGCTTCAGGGCGAAAGGCACCCTACGGGCCTTAAGCCTGATAGGTTTAACTGACGGGTCTAGATTAAATTTAATTGGGGGCCCTTTATATTTACCTATAGACCCATCGAATACGTCTGCAAATTCATTGCAGACTGATTCGAGGGTTTTATTTTTAATAACTGAATTTATTCCCCCAATCCAAATGCCCAGGGCCGGGAACCAGTTAAGGCCGATTAGACTAGTCCTTTGTCCCTCGGTGACTATTAAATCTAAAACCCCCTTAAACCCCTTAAATTTAACACTAAGGGTAATCTTTCCTTTTATTTTTATTGGGGTTTTTTGAAAATTGGTTAATTGGATTTTTGTTGAACTAAGTGGAATTTTCCTTCCAATTATTTGTTCAATCCTTTCAAGGGTTTCACTGGATATTATTGACACTGAAGCCCCTGAGTCTATTTCCATTCTGCAAGGAACCCCTTGCAAATAGACTATGATTTTTAATTTTCCTTCTGGAAAATTGCTATTTTTTCCCTTCCTACTGCGATTGACACGCGCCACCTCCCCGCGGTTTGGAATTTTAACCCTCAGTCTAGGGGTCTCTTTGCCACTATAGTAAGGGGTTACCTTACCTTCGGGCCACACATCGACTTCATGAAGGCGGTTGTCGCGTGCACGACTCCTGCAGATGGCCTGGATGTGGCCGGTCTTCCCACACGCTCTACATCTGGCGGTACGGAATCGGCAAGAGGTGCGGGGATGGTTGCCCCCACAGCTGCCACACCAGTTGTCATTGTCGCGCGGTCTTGTTGTGGAGTCTCTCCATGGTCGTTGGGCCCCTATCGGTTGTCGTTGCGGTGTTGCGGGTTGGTGACGGCGGTTTGATTCAGGCCCCTCACTTCGGGATGGTTTTGGCGCCATTTTCCCGAATCGTCTGGAGACTTCGGCGATGTCTTCTTCCCATTGGTCCACCTCCCCGCAGTCCACAAAGCCTTCTTGGTTGATCTCGGCTGGCACGGCCATGCTACTTCGGGGGGGTCGCGATACCCGGTGGATTCATATGTTAAAAGTTTGTCTAGCACTTCTTGCAAATCGCCGGTGGGTTTGGCGATTATTCTATTTTGCAGCTGCTCGTCTCGCAAGCCCAGTACTACTCGGTCTCGAATTCGTATTTCCAAATTGTCATATTTGCATTGTACTGCGGCTTCCCTGACGGCAGCAACGAATTTTTGAATTGATTCTCCCGGTCTCTGGTTCCTTTTTTCAAAAATACGACGCCAAAAGAGTTCGGATCTCCTCGGCTTGAAATGTATCTTTAGTTTGGCTAACAGGTCAGCATACGGCACACTTGAGACCGGCTGTGGTTGACATAGTCCTACAGCAATCCGATATACTGGTGTGCCGCAAATTGTCAATAACGCTGCCGCCTTTTTCCGGTCGTCCGTAATTCCGTTCACAAGTAGGAACCCTTCGACCTGTCCAATGTATTCTTCCCAGTCCTCTGGGAAGTTAGGGTCGAATTCTTTCAATGACCCTATTTGCGTCATTCGGAGAATTTTTCTTTATTCCGCCGCGGCCGCTTGGTTGACTGTGACACCTTTCGAATTTGCCGCCTTTGCGCAGCTGTTTCGCCGAATCTTCTCTGGTCTTCCGTCTATCCCACCTTCGTCGCCAATTGTTTGGTTCTGATAGACGCGGACTCAGAGTGATTTTACAATGAACGAGTTTATTGAATACACATAAGTCAACTGGCAACTGTCAAATGTTTCAAGCTTTTATAGTATATCAGTTTGAACTGTAACCAATCATCAAACGCTATTTTCCCGCTTCTTGTTACTTTAACCAATGATTGCACCTGAAACTCCCGCTTCAAAACCCTGCTTTTTGCAACCAGCTATTTTCCATGTTTGTAACTATTTACAGACACAACACCTATACTATCTCAGACAAAAACCTCTTTAAAAACCTCCAGTGATGGAGCACCCATGATTTCTGAAGGCAAGCTGTTCCATTGGTTAATTGTTCTCACTGTTAGGAAGTTTCTCCTTAATTCCAGGTTGCTTCTCTCTTTGATCAGTTTCCAGCCATTGTTTCTTGTCCTGCTCTCTGGTGCTTTGGTGAATAACGTAACCCTCTCTTCTTTGTGGCAGCCCCTCAAATTTTGGAATACCGCTATCATGTCTCTCCTATTTCTTCTTTTCTTTAGCCAAACCCAAATCCTGCAGCCATTCTTCATATGTTTTAGTCTGTAGAACTTTAATCACTTTAGTTGCTCTTCTCTGAACTTTTTCAAAAGTCTCAACATCTTTTTGTAGTATGGTGACCAAAATTGATTGCAGTATTCTAAGTGTAGTCTTACTAGGGTTTTATAAAGTGGTACTAATACTTCGTGTGATCTCAATTCTATGCCTCTGTTTATACAACCCAGGATTGTTTTAGCTTTTTTGGCTGCAGCTGCACACTGCTCATATTCAAGTGATCATGCACTAGGACTCCAAGGCCCCTCTCACAGTTACTGTTTTTGAGCCAGGTCTCACCTAATCTCTACTTATAACTTTGATTTTCCTCCCTAAATGTAAAACCTTGCTTTTCTCCACATTACAACTCATTTTTTGCATAGGGCCCATTGTTCAAGTCTGTCGAGATATTTTTGGATCCTGAGCTTGTCTTCTGGGGTGTTGGCTATTGCTGCCAGCATAGTGTCATCTGCAAATTTGATGGGTTCCCCTTGTATTCCCTCTTCTAAGTCATTTATGAAGATATTGAAGAGTACTGGGCCTAAGATGGAGCCTTGTACCCCACTGCTTACTTTTCTCCATGTGGATGTAGTACCATTGAGGACTACTCATTGGTGGTGATGTTGACTATTCCACATTTTTTCAAGCTTACCAAGAAATAGGTTGTGGTCCACTTTGTCAAATGCCTTACTGAAATTTAAGTATACTATGTCCACAGCATTTCCCTGGTCTACTAATGTCCACTTTATCAAAGAATGAAATAAGCTTGGTTTAGCATGATCTCTTTTTAACAAACCCATGCTGTCTACTAGTTATAACTTTGTTTGCTTCTAGTTGTTTGGAGATCTTTTTTTATTATATTTTCCAGGCTCTTCCCAGGGATTGATGTTAGACTGATTGGTCTGTAGTTTTCTGGATCTGTCCCCCCACCCCACCTTTCTTGAAGATGGGAACCACATCAGCCCTTTTCCAATCCTCAGGTATTTCCCCGGTGCTCCGGGATTTTTGCAATGGTTCTGAGATAACATCTGCGAGCTCCTTCAGAACTCTGGGATGTAATCTGTTGCATCCCGGTGATTTATATTCTTCGAGGTCAGATAGGTGTTCGCTAACCATTTTCTTGCTTATTTTAATTTTTATTTCTAGACCGTCTTTTACAGTAGTTTTTTTGATATGTTGGACTATAATTTCTTTTTGTTAATTTTAATTGCAATGAAACTGCAATAGTAACAGTTATATATTAGATGTTGTTTTAAAGGAATGCTACTCACTCCATCTTTGGAGAAGTTTGACTAGCAGGAGACTCTTTTTCAGACCTGACAAAGAACAGAAAGACAGAGCAGAAGTTAAAAAAAACTCTGCTGCAGCTACGCTTGTCTCCCTTCCAGGATGGGAAGGATGATGGCTCATTTGTTTTCAAAGTTCCTAAAATGAAAGAAGTTTTAACCTAGTTTTTCTCAATCTCAGCGTCTTTTAAGATGTTAATCTTAAGTATGGGAGTTGAAACCCAGATATCTTAAAGGCCCTGTGATTGAGAAATCCTGCTAAAGACAAATTGTCCTCTGGAACATGGCTACCATGAGCTCCAATGTTTTGGAGATTTTTTTTTCTCCTGGACAAATTAAACAAAATATTGCTCCATCCCAATTTGCTTGCCTTTAGATACGGCTAGCAATTTCAATTTCTCTTTGTCTAGCAACTATGAAACACAACCATTTTATATAAATATGATTCATAAATTCAATAGCAATGGCACCAAAACTTACATACAGTGCTTTACAGCTCTGTCTAAGCAGTTTATAGAATCAATATATTCCCCCAACAATCTGAGTCCTCATCTGAGTCCTCATCGGCAGGATGAAAGGCTAAGTCAATGTTGAGACAGTCAGGTCTGAACTCCTGGCGGTAAGCAGTGCGCCACTGTCTGCTCTTTCATAAATTCAATGAATTAGAATCTAAGGGTGGATCTACCTTCAATTAAATAATAATATCCAACATGTATAACTACAGCTACTCACAGTTTCTTTGAAGTAGCCTTTTTAATAGGCTCTGGAGCTGGAGCTGGAGCCTGAGCCAGACTCGGAGCCAGAGCTGGAGCTTCAGATGGAGCCATAGTCAGAGGTGCTGGTGGTGCTGGTGGCGGCATTTGCTCCCTAGGAAGACAAAATAGAAACAAAGATTAATCCAAGTTTAAAGGGGTTAATAAAGACCAAGATCTTTTGTTTCCTTGTGTGAACCCAGCATTTCACACTTTCTCTAAAGGAAGCAACAATTATATAATTGCTTTGTTGCAAAAGCCAGGTGTTGCCTGCATGTTAGAGAATGCTTGTGTGTACCCAGGGCCTTACTTTTATGAATCTCAAGTCCAGCTTTCCCAAAATGCCTAAGCAGACTCTTGTTCTTTTTTCCAAGTCTTTGATTCTTATATACATTTATTTCTTTTATGTATTCTCATTCCTTCAGCTTGTTAATTCATAGCTGAAAGTGGGATTTAAAGGATAACTGGGTTAAACTGTTGGACCAGGTGTGGGGAGACCCAAGTTCAAATCTCCACAAATGTTATGGAGTCCTCTGATTTGGAACCAGTCACTTCCTGGTCAGTTGAAAAATATTCATGTCTCTTCTATAACTTGAGAGACTGTTAGCCATCCTAGAGGAGAAGATGCGATAAAATAACAAACTAATTTTAGCCCATATGAAATCTGAATTTGTCACTGAACAAAATACAGACTTTTTTGTTTTGTTTTTGTTGCTCATCCAAACATAAAGGACTTCTTTTTTATTAGTTTTATTCATTTATAACAAAAAATATGAAAATACAAAAGCAAATAGTAGAGGACAACAGTAGAAAAAAGGAAAACAAAGTTGTGAAGAAAGGGGGGGAGAAACAAAAGGCATTGACTTCCAACTCTCTCTCTCGCAGTAAAATCAGTCATTAAAATCAAATCTCAGCCATTTCTGCATCGGCAAATCAGTCTAATCGGTAAAACCCAAAATCATAATATTATTTTTTCCACCTCAAGCACAAAGACCAGAAGCAGTTTTCAAGGAGAAACAAAAGTACTTAGATTCTTTTCTTTTATCAGCACAATCAATTTGGCCATCACTGTTAATTCCATCAGCTTTTGTAACCATTCGTCCATGGTGGGAACCGAGGCATCCTTCCACTTTTGTGCATAGAGCAATGTTGCTGCCATCACCATATATAAAATCAGAGTTCCAGTTTTTTTTCTAGTTCTCTTTCCATTAGACCCAGAAGGAAAGTTTCTGATTTAATCTTTATGTTCACTTTAAGAATTTTCTGCATTAATATATGAATCCTACTCCAATATTTCTTTGCCTTATCACATGTCCACCATAAATGATAAAAACTCCTTTCTTTACATTTACATTTCCAACATTCATTTAAAATACCTTTAGGGCTTTTCAACTGATGGTATGCATACCACCAGTGGTACACGAGCACCTGGCTGGTGGTATGCAAGCCTGCCTAGCTAACTGGAGTGGGAAAGAAAAAAAAATTAATACGGAGCCGCACAGACCTGGAGGAGATCAGTTGGAGCTGCAGAGCTTGCCTGAATCCCCA
This sequence comes from Vipera ursinii, assembly GCF_947247035.1. Classification (NCBI taxonomy): domain Eukaryota; kingdom Metazoa; phylum Chordata; class Lepidosauria; order Squamata; family Viperidae; genus Vipera; species Vipera ursinii. The sequence goes on from NC_139517.1 coordinate 48,619,952, forward strand.
GGATCTGTGGCGACATACTAATTGGACTGGAGCTTCTGGTGCACCCGGAAGAGAAAAGGAGGAGGGCCAAGAGAAGAAGAGGTATAAAAGGGGCAGACTGTCCTGGCCTGTTTTCTGAGGAGCAGCAAGAAAGGGTGAGTGAGCAAGTGTTGTGTTTTGGGTGGAAGGGCTGGCAAGTGAACGGCTCATTCACAGCTCGCTTGCAGAAAACATGCTGCTTGCTAAGTGAAACCACAGGATCAGTGCTAAGCTACAGCTGATACAACTGTAGCCCACTGATCCTGGGACTTCACTTAGCAAGAAGCATGTTTTCCTCAAACAAAATGAGCAGAAAGCAAGTGGAAAGCAAGAAAGGGGCAGGAATGCAGGATCGATGTGTGCAAGTACAGTTGAGCCGCACTTCTGCACCCAGAGCACGGCTTCTGAGCATGGGCGGCTTCCGAGTGCCGGGCAGCTTCTGAGCGCTGCCAGCTTCAGAGTGTCCCGCGTGGGTGGCTTCCAAGCGCTCTGTGTGGGTGGCTTCCGAGCACCACTGGCTTTCGAGCGCCCCATGCCGCTGGCTTCTGAGTACTCCATGGTGGCTTCCGAGCACCCCGCGTTGGTGGCTTCCAAGCGCCCCATGTGCCACCACTAGCGATACCTGGTGAGAAGGCGGAGAAGCATCTGGCTGCTTTTCCCTGCTGGGAATGGATGTAGGAAGTGTTCAACTTCAGGCATGGTTGCCGAAGCTAAGGAACTGCCTTCCTATCATACTTCCACTTTCTTCGCCTCTCTGCTTTGTTCCGTCAGAGAAATCCCTGTCTTTCCAAGAGAGGCAGAAGTGATTTCCCTTTTGCAAGCAGGAAATCTTGCAGGTCTCATCACAAGGAAGGAAACCCCAGATACAGGGAAGACAGGGAAAATGTGTGTGTGTATGGGGGGGGGGGAAATCCCCGGCTGCAATTCCCATGCAAGATTTCCTGCTTGCAAAAGGGTGATCACTTCTGCCTCTCTTGCGAAGACAAGGATTTCTTCAGCAGAGAATGCCAGCAATCCAGGGTGGGGCTGTGGGCAAGGAAGGGAAACCCTTCCTTGGAGCATCCGGGATGGGGGAACCCTCTGCCCCACTGCCTGCCTTCTCCTTTTTTTCTGCAAGGGGGGGGAGGAGGAAGGAGGCGCAGAAGCAGCGGGTGAGATTGCAGCCCATCCCAGAGAAGGGGAAGGAAGAGCCAGTTGGAGACTGCGTCTTTCTCCCCCCATCCCCAGAGGGAGAAGCCCCCCTTGCCTGCCCGCCACCCCAGCCATGCTGTACAAAGCTGCCAGCCACACGACACGCCTGGGCATGGCGGGTCAAGCGGCACCCTGGGCAAAGAAGAGGCACGCGCATGGCCACCTTCAAGCATGTGCTCTCCTCTGCCACTGCGCATGCACAGGCAGGGCCGTGATGGTGCCGATTCACTTCACCTGCAGCCACTCCATGTGGTGAAAATGTTCTGCTGCCTGCCAAAACCAGGGAGGGGTCTGGGCGGTGTAGCGCAGGACAATGGGAGGAAGGAAGGAAGGAAAGGAAAGAACAAAGAGGGAAGGAAAGAAGGGAGGGAAAGAAGGAAGGAAGGGACAAACAGTGAAGGGAGGGACAATGAGAGGGAGGGAGGGACAATGGAAAGGAGGAAGGGACAAAGAGGGAGGGAAGAAAGGAAGAAAGGAAGGAAAGAAGAAAGGTAGGGACAATGGGAGAGAGGGAGGGAGGGATGAAAGGCACCCACCCCAATCCCACCCCATTCCACCAGAGACCCACGGATTTCCACACACAAACACAGGCACCCTGCAACCTGAGTGATGAGCTGGCCACACACACCCAGCCATTGACTTCGCTTGTCGAAAAGTTGCAAAAGTTGATCACATGACCCTGGGACATAGAACGTCATAAGTATGAATCAGTTGCCAAGCATCCGAATGTAAGTCACATTACCCTGGGGATGCTGCAACAGTCATAAGTGTGAAAAATGGTCATAAGTCCCTTTTTCCAGTGCCGTTGTAACTTTGAACAGTCACTAAGGGAATTGTTGTAAGTCAAGGACTACCTGTACTTTATCATTTTTTCCTTTTTTGGTCAAGTTTTTGACACCTTGCTGGGCGACTGGTGGTACTCGGATAGTGCCTTATTCTAAAAGTGGTACAATAGGTGAAAAGGTTGAAAAGCCCTCTAGATAACTTGTGTTAAATACCAATGATAAATCATTTTGTAGAAATTTTCTTCTAGGTTATAATTCAATGTCAATTTAAAGTCTTTTATCCACATATTCTCCCATGATTCAAACATCACATTATACCCAAAATTCCTTGCCCAGTGGATCATACGGTGTTTTACACGTTCATTCTCCAAATTCAATTTTAATAACATTTTATAGACCTTGGCGATTATATGATCATCACTACCACTTAGTAGGATTTCCAATTCCTTTTTAGCGAAGTCAAAACCATGGTCTTTTTTGTCTAGTTTAAATCTTTCCTTCATTTGTTGATAGGTTAACCAGTGACAAGCGTGACCTTCTAATTCTAATTCTTCCCTAGACTTGAGGATGGGGTTTCCAGAATGGAAAGATACTATTTTACCATCCTCCACCAGTCTGGATTCACCACCATTTCTTTTCTAAAAAAAAAAAAAAAAGCTTGGGGAGGACACTCACGGGGGCAATTTCATAAAAAGCCTTGTTTTATATTTGTTCCAAACTCTTAACATGGCACGTCTAATAAAATGTTTATTAAAATCAACATTAAGGCTTGACTGGCAATAATGGTATGATAAAGTCAAATATAAAGGATTTCTATTGCTTTTCCTTCGGGACTGACGCTAAGCCTGAAAGCTTCTACTCATTAAAGGCATACCTGTTCACACAGGTGTTGAAGTGGTTCTGCACCCTTGCTGCTCTAGGTTAACAGGTTTGGGGGGATTTAAATAAAGATTCTGGGTGGATTTATTCATTTAACAATCGTTGTTTCTGTACCTGTCTTCATATTGATGTTCACTCCTGGAACTGCCTGGACTTGTCCCTGCAGTTTTCTTGGAGAGATTTCAGAAGTGGTTTGCCATTCCCTCCTTCCCAAAGACTGACTGACCCAAGGTCACCCAGCTGGCATAATGCCTAAGGTGGGACTAGAACTCACCATCTCCCGGTTTCTCTCCTAGTGCCTAAAACATGGCATCAGACTATCAATTGTAGCTGTTTGTAAAATGTTAATTTAATTTTATCCTCACTTTTGGATTGCTAAAATATGAGGAAAATATAGTTACATTTGAAAAACAAAGTACTTAATTGCAGGTCATAAGCCCCTATATAGATGGTGTAAAATACCTAATAAAGTCAAAATTTAAAAAATTCAATGAAGTACCATAACTGTTCTTACAATACCTTTAACTCTACTCAATTATGTTGGAAACAACTCTTCTACTAATTTCATTTCAACAAAAATGCAGAATTGCTGTGGTGCTTGAAATTTTAAAGAGGAAAAAAATATTAGTAAAGTAATCTCCCTTTACTTCTTTGTCAGTAAATTTAAATTTAACATACAAATATTAGTAAATCTTTTGTAGCACCTGTAGTTACTTACAGTTTTTCCACAGTAATAGAGTCAGGGATTACTGGAGGTCTGATAAGTAAAGAAGAGCAGAAATTAGAGTTTGTTGTAGAACAATATATTTGCAACTTGTATAGTTTGGTTTGTTTTAATGTACAGTTTTTGTACATTAAGTTTGTAAACAAACTTATTTTCAAAACAATATTACATACATTTCCTTTGCCTGCGTTCAGAGAAAACAGCCACAGCCAGAAAAGCAAATTAGTATCCCCAGCAAACTATAGAAGCAGTATATGAAAAGATTAGAACAACCAAATTTTGCAGTCTGCAAAGGCAACAGCTAGTTTCACACATTATTAATTCTTGCAGAATTGTTGTGGCTTTTTTCAATGGAAAAAAAAGTTCTATAGAATGCCACACTTTTACTTCTATTCAATTTATTTGCAAAGAAAAGCAACTTAGATGATTAAAGGCCTGGAGAGTAAAACATATGAACAACAATTGCAGAATTTGAGAACGGAAGAAGAGAAAAGGAGGACTAGCGAGGACATGATAGCAGTACTCCAGTATTTGAGAGGCTGCCAGAAGAGGAGGAGGTCAATTTATTTTCCAAAGCACCAGGAGGCAAGACAAAGAAATAATGGATGGAAATTAATCAAGGAGAGAAGTAACCTGGAATTAAGGAGAAACATCCTAACAGTGAGGACAATTAACCAGTGGAGCAGCTTGCCTTCAGACATTGTAGATTTTTAAGAAGAGACTGGACAGCCACTTATCTGAAATGATATAGGGTCTCCTGCTTGAGCAGGGAGCTGGACTAGAAGACCTCCAATGTCCCTCCCAGCTCTATTCTGTTCGGTTCCATTCCGCTCCGCTCCATTCCATTCCATTCCATTCCATTCCATTCCATTCCATTCCATTCCATTCTATTCTATTCTATTCTATTCTATTCTATTCTATTCTATTCTATTCTATTCTATTCTATTCTATTCTATTTCTTCTCAATATTTGCGTGGCTGCCCATAATTCTGGGTGGCTCATAACAAAGAAACCAATAACTATACGACCATAAAATGAGAACAAAAATCCGTCTTCTCAGTCATCCCCCTGGGATGTACCACCATCAGCTTCAGACATTCTTTCTTCCATCCCTGCACCCAGGTAAAAGCTCAGGTTTTGACAGCCTTCCAAAAGGCTGAAAAAGTGAGGGCTTGCTGAATCATTTGGGGAAGAGTATTCCATAAGGTAGGCACAACCACAGGAAACGGCACACTTCCGAGCTCCCACTAGAGGGCAAGACCTCAGGGAAGGGACATGGAGCATACCTACCCTATCTGATCTGGTAGGATGGGCAGACACTGTCAGGAAGAAGGGATCCCACAAATATCCTGCTCCCTGCAATGTAGGGATTTAAAAGTGACAACCAGCATCTTGAATTACACCCAGAAGAAAGCTGGGGGACAACACAGCTCCTACCACAGAGGTGTAACATGGGCAAACAGAGGAACACCCAATACTGCACATGCCATTGTTTTTTGGACCAGATGTAGCTTCTGAGTTACCTTCAAGGGCACTTGAAGTGATCTTCAAAGACAGCCCCATGTAAAGTGCACTGCAGTAATATAAATTTGGAGAAATCCAAATTTGTCCCAAAAAAATTGTAATGAAAAAAATAAAGATGTCCTCTAACTTGCAAAATGGGACTATTCCCTCTATAATTTTACTTTGTCATGGAGGGGAATTCACTGGAGAAAGCAAAGATATTTGGAAGAGTTAGTGGTAAAAGAAGTCCAGGCCATGAAAGAACATGGTGGCTGGACACTATCAGATCTGACATTAGCCAGAGCAGACAAAAACTCAAAGAAGTTATTGCAAGATTGGAAGATGTGGAGAGACTTGGCCCATAGAATCACCAAGAGTTGGACATGACTGAATGCATCACCACCACTGTTGTGTAGCCGGTTCTTGCAGGAATTGAGCAAGATGGAAGGTTCAAAACAGCAACATGCTTTATCAAAGGTCAAAACAGAACAGAAGCAACAAGGGAGCTGCTGTGCAGCTGTTTATATGGTTGGCCAATAGGTGGCGACCAGTAGGTTTGAAGCATAGGTTTCCCGCCCAAAGACCTACTTAGCCGGCTGGAGACAACCAGTCTGGGCTGGATAGCACCCGCTACAACATACACATGAACTAGCACTTAGCAATTTAATGCAAGCAATTAGCAAGCAGTGCAACAAGAGCAAACACTTACAACATAGACACAAGGCCAATACATTACACCCATCATCATCAGATTTTTGCCAGTTTCTCTCTTGAAATATGTGCCAAAGGGAAAAAGAAAACAAAAGGGAAAGGAGAGGGGAGGGGAGGGGAGGGGAAAGGAAGGGAAGAGAAGAAAAGAGAAGAAACAATACCTTGCGTTAGCCCAATTATATATGTTTTCCTCTTCTGTGTACTCTTCATCATGTAATTTTTCAATCATAACTTCTTTCCTTATTTCATCTATAGGTTGATACATGTCTTCAACCCAAATGTTTGTCTGAACATGAGGAAAGGATGTTAAAAATGATCATAAAACTTCATTCTAAGTTTTTAATTTATATGTTGCATTATCATTTTATTTGAATCTCAAATTCCAATTCCTGGAATGGAGGTTCTTCCTGAAGGAATATGTGACTAGCAAATTAGAGCAAACTTAATTGTGAACTCCTAATTAGGTCACCAGTTTTAGCTCCCTCTTTATCTACAATAGGGAATCCTGGAACATATTTTGTACTTCTGCCAATTAGTATTAGTAGCCAGTAACATTAGTAGTTAGTAGCTGTAATTTTAAAAAATTCCCCAGTCCTAGTATTCCTAAATTTTGCAAGGGGTGTTGGGTTTAATATATGTCATTTAATTTGGGCTTAGTTATGATCTATGAAATAAATGCATGCTTTAATATTGTTTGGGAATGAGGCTTTTATCAATTCATCTAGTTGATACAAATATACTTGCAGTAAACAAAGCCATCTTTGTTAATATTGGTATATTTAATAAGTCACAACTGGTTATAGCAAAACTTTTCTTCTGAAAAGATCTCATAGGAATAATATACAAAATACATAAAACTGTATGACATGGTTTGCACACCTGACTCAATACACTTTACACATTAAGTTGCAAATAAGCCATATTTTCATTTCAGGTTTTGTGAATCCAGCCATTGTGATTTATTCCAGAAATAATTTTCTGGTCATCCACAGTTTGGCACAATGTGGGAACTGCAGTATGTCATGAAAACGTCTACCAAAAAGGTTCAAAATACTGCTTTTTTCTAAATACTATAGCATGTATTTGGGCATTTCAAACTGTCAGTCATCTAGAAATCACAGGTGTAGGACAGGCTGGGATCAAGACCATTGGCTATTACAACATCCTCCTTCTCCTTCTACACAGAGAAGCCAGAGTGGTTCTGAATTACTTCTATGTGGGCAGAAAACAAGGGTGCCTCCTGTTCCTGAAGACAATGGATTGGCTTACAGGATCCAGAAGAAATGGAGAGAAGCGAGGGAAATGGCAAATTCAGGAGGAATGGCTGGGAAGCTGCCATCTTTATCCACACTACTGCAGTGCTGGCTTAGATGACTTTAAAATTCAATGAGAGACTTTAAAACAGGAGCAGTTACCTTTAAAGAGGGTACAACAGATGGCTCTAGACATCAGTTGCCAAGTAAAAGCCAACCTTTGTTAAACACTGCAACCCAATCCTAACGTATATGTACTCAGAACTAAGCCCCATTGAGTTTAATACACTCGCAAAATGACAGGATTATTTTTTATTTATTTAAACAAATTTATGGCAGCCTGCAAAATCTAAAAAAAAATCCACCACCCAGTCACATTACTACTACTACTACTACTACTACTACTACTACTACTACTACGATTATTATTATTATTATTATTATTATTATTATTATTATTATTATTATTATTATTATTATTCAGGCTTGCCTAAGCCACATCTGTAATACTTGTGGTTGCTTCTGCATTTACACACCTTTTTTTCCAGTGTACCTCTCTCCATTCTATCCAGAAGTGTCCATAAAGAAACAATAAAAGAAAAAATGGTGAAATTTTAGCCTGGATAAAACCCTTTTGACAATATTCAAACAAAATGTGGCATACATTTCTGTACTGGAAAATTACACAAACTCTTATCATTTATATGAAAGATGTACCCGGAAAATAAGTTCTAGCATCATTTTTCAAGATGCTCATAATATAAGTGCTACCCTAAAAATAAGCCCCAGTTAAGATCATCAGCCAGACTGACGCATTTAGTACCATATTTTCCCCAAAATAAGATCTAAGTGTAAAATAAACACTAATGCTTCTTTTGAAGCAAAAATTAATATAAGACCCGATCTTATTTTCAGGGAAATAGGGTATATATTTCTGTTTCTCAACATAGACTCAAAAGGTCTTTTCAGTCACAAGACATGTTTGTGCACATAGAAGCAGTATGCAGATAATAGAAAGCTTAATTGCCTCTTATGCTGAAACACACACTGGCAATTATCTCCAAGCTTTAAGATTGCATGTTGCAGGTAACCACATATTTCTTTGGGGATTTTTGGCTTTGTTAGCTTGCATGCTCAGCTTGGCAATCTCAAGTTTGGCATTAGTTTGGCGCTGAAAATAGTTTAAAGTTGCCAAGAGGAGAGGGGGACATATGGGACCAGTTGGGGAATATAGCAGGAAGCCAATGCTATACATACAAATTCAGACAGCAAAAACGCAGATTATTCAGCAATGTTCTCAGTGTTTTCAACTTTTACATGCAATATCCTATGCACTAAAATTTGCTTTTCAAAGGTGAAACTCATAGGTGCATTGCCAAAATAATCTTGAGACTGGTCCTCATAAGAGCATTTTTAGAGTAAAGAGTTGCAAATAACTAAGTATCTTCAGGCAAGAGTTACCGGTTTTCCAGAGAAGTCCCTTTCATTCCCTTGGCAGTTTGATGGGAACGGATCTGTTTAATCCAAAAAGAGAGCTGTGGTTATGAGGGATAAATGTAACGATTTTTCACAATGAGGAAAAAGAATCAATGACTGGCACAGAGAACAATGTCTTTTCTCTGTTTCTCAAGGAGAAACTCTTCGTTTTCTCCATCGTCTCTGTGTGAAAAGGTCTGCGGCCTTCAACTTGGTTTTGATAAGGCTTCTAAGAAGGTCTTATGAAGCAAATCAAGCCTACCAGCCAGATGTTCACTATCAGAACTGGAGATGGAAAGAATCCCACTCAATACACCCATTTATTTGACTCCCTCCCCAATAATTTTACAAACATCAGTGCCACCCTTTCTTGTGATGTTGCTATATCACTGCCACATCTGCTGTGGCTCTTTGAGGCTGAATATATTATATTAAATTTTGGCTGCAGTAATGTGGTCCCCCTGAGTCAGTGTTTAAGGAAATGTTAGCTCTGGGGGATGTCCAGTTAGGTATCACGGTATGACAGGTGCAGGAAGATGGGGTTCCATCTTCCACATTCAATTTTGCCCCACTGGGGACCCTAAATAGGGTCAAAGGTCATCCCAAAGAAGTGATGAAGAAGGAGGGGACACTCATCGATCGCGGAGGGGCAGCCTTTCTGCTGGATCGGAGGAAGCCCTCCAAACCAGCGGGGGAAAGACTGGATACATTTGTGTGGCCAGTTAGACGCTTCTGACAACCAAAGATAAGCACTAACTAGCAATTTTTGAGCAATGTGGATGGAACTGGGTGAGACTTTATTCTTTTTTTATGACCTTAATACTACTCCCCTGGAAAAAAGAATGCCCAAAGCAAAGTATCCTCCCCGATGAGAGAGGGAAGGGAAGTTTTTGCCTCATTCCCTCAGCAAATTAATTGCTTTGGGGAAACATAGAGAAAACTACAAGATCAATTTGGAATTAATGCAGATTAATACAGCTTTGAAATTTGGGGACTAAAAATACCTTTGAGACTTTTTTTTAGAAAAGATATTTGAAAGTCTGTAAAATAGGCTTGGATTTGGTAAGCTGGAGGGTGGAATCAATGACATCTAGTGGCACTACAATTTATTATGCTTAAAGGAAACTTGGCTTGAAGCCCGGACTTAAATAAGACTCTTTGTTGTTCCTGGAAACTCACTTTTGCAGACTGCAGCTGGGAAAAGGAAAAAAAAACACGTTTTGGGCTGCTTATCTGTGTTGGACAATAAAGCCTACATACAAAAACAAAATGGGTGTTTCATACTTAGCCTCAAATGATAAAAAGCATCTTTAACACTTGTCTCCAAAGTCCCCAGCTTGACATACCAACAAGAAAATGTTAATGAACCTCAAAAAGAAATTCTATGTTTAAATCAATCCAAGAGACAATTGTTTCATTTCATGATACCAAAAATAATGCAAATGAGATAAAAGAATGATTTTCTAACCTAAACTTACGAATTCAGACAATGACTATAAAAAGGGAACTAGTAACCTAGAAAACAGAAGGAAAATTAGAAGAGATCTAAAGATCGAGGACCTAAAGGAAGGAATTAACAGACAGATACAGAGAAATAAAAAATTAGAAGATGCAGTGATAAAACTGGTAATGGAAAAGATATCTTACTTGTCAAGATCTCAGAACACATTTGAAGATAAGGAAGAATAGCTGATTGAATGGATGATAAAACTGTTAAGAGAAATGCTGAATATTGACAAACAAGAAAGGAAAAAAAACACTGAAGGAGAAGGATGGAGGCTGTTTAATGAATATAAATGGGTTGAGTGTTCTTCCAAAAATACTTCAATCAAATAATTAGAATAGGATTTGTAACTAGAATATTATACTTTGTTATGAGATGGGAAATATGAATTCTATAAAGGTTTGAATACGGAAAGCTTTTGGTTATCCAAATATAATTTATTATGAGAAAATTATATGTGATAGAGATATTTTGAACATTGATGGGAAATTATTATTTTTTAAAAAAGCAGGAAAAACAGGATATTGATTGACCAAATGGATTTTAAGTGCAAATGCAATTGAGATATTTTCTGGCTAGAAAAGATATTATAAACTGACATTATGTTTAATACCAGAAAATGTGACGAAGATGTCTATATTTAATTGTATATGTATTAACAGTAACAAGAATTGTATTTGCCCACCAGAAGAAGAGAGGGTCAAGGAAGCACTGGATGGTGTAGTATTGGAATTAGACTGAGAAAGTTAGTATCTACCACTGAATTACCAATGGATCCAGACAACATGTTGTTTATTAAGTACTCATGATTGTAAAATTAGAAAATTAATAAAATATGTGTATAAAAAAGGAAATTAGCTCTTCACTAAAGCAATATATTGAGAGTTGGAGAAGTTTGTTTTTTCATTATTCGGCTTTGAGAGATAGTGGAATAATAAATTAAAATAAGGATCTCGAGTAAAATACTTTAGCTTACCTGAACTGAAAGAATTATTAGAATAATTATCATAATAAACACTGTCACCAAAAAAGCCAACACCAAATAAGTAAGGTAGACTTTGCCATCTTGTGGAATTTTCTGTCTTGCTGTCTGTAAGGTTAAACAAAGAGAAGCAAAAGCCTCCATGTATTGCAACATTTTCTTCATCCTGACTAATGACATTGTGGACAACTTGTACTCATCAGAATATATCAGACTGTTCTGTAACTGCTTAGTTCTCAGATAATGCTAAGCTAGAATTTGCTTAATTTGAATGTTTTAGCCCATATTATCACACCTATAAAAATTTAGCAACAACTAATCTGTAAACCCATATCTTGAAGTTAGTTTACTAATCCATAATATGTTTTTATCAGGTTTTATTATCTTGAACTTAAGAGCCCTGGTTTATTATTGGTTTTCACTTTGCTATACCAGAGGCCCTTACCAATTCATGGTAAACTCAAGGCAAGACAAAAGCAAGTTTCAGAATTTTTGTTCCCCTCCGCGCAGTCTTGTAACTTTCCCTAGCAACTTTTCCCCATCAGTTTGGTCTGCTGAATACAAGACAGACGGAAGAGTCTGAGGTCTGTCTGCCAAATCATCCATTATCGCCACAAAACCTGACAAAATACCCATTGGATTATATCAGTCTTATAAATACAAGTTCATAATAAACCCACTTGGGAATTATTAAAATACAGTGAATACGCAAGTCATATATTTTATATAAAAATGTTTACAAAAAATTAAAGTCTGCATTAATCACTGACCAAATGTAGTCATATAAATATAAAGTATTATTGCTGCTAGGACATGGCAGAAACCATATGTGTCAGGCTAACAAATATTTTTTTAAAGTACTCAACAATTAGGTAAACAAGCGATGATTATTTCTTTATGTGCAACACTGTGTATGGATTATTACAAAAATTTCAATTAAAGTAAATCTTGTTTGGTATTTTTTAAATATAGGTATCCATTGCATATTATTATCCAAGGTTAATTTTCCTATTGTTTAGGAAACCTTTGCCAAATTTAGTAGTAAAACAATTCTTTAGATATTTATTACAATATCCATTTTGTCCATTTAAAATAGTGTATCAAATTTCAAAACCAGAAATTGTTGATAAATCAGTCAGAGACAATTATTCTTCATCATCGTTATCATCACTGTCATCATCTTGTGCAGGAAACATTTAACTCTACCATTGTTCTGTAAATCCCTTTTCTTTAAAGACCAGTGTAAAGATCTTTACACAAGAGAAATTGCAGACTCTTTTGGTTGTTTCAATCCATAAAAAAGCTCCCTTCTCCAAGGGGAAGGGGTAAAGTATATTTAGGCTCACTTACCCTTTAAAAGCAGTTCTACCAATCCAGTTTTTTAAAAACCATATCTTTATATCTGAAATCTCTGATTTAATTCTGATGAACCACGTTCTGTTTTTCTGTTTTTTCTTTTTTTTATTGAAACGTTTTACAGTACATTTTAAGTATACTCCATCCCTCCCCATCCTCCCCCACACCCACACCCTCCTCCCCTCCCCCCTGACTTCCCAGAGCTGAAAACAGGGTATTGCCTCTAACAAGCTTAAACTAAAATATTCTAACCACAATTAGGCAATTTAGCGTGATTTGGTGTACTTTTAAAAGGTCATTTTTTATCTTTTTGTGTATCCAGCACTCCATTCCAATCTCCCATTAAAATACACAATTTATAATCCCATTGAATTATTTTGTTATGTAAAAGTTTATAAAATTCTCCTTGCTGTTGGTTAGGTGCATATAGTCCAATTAAAAGTATTTTCTTTCCTTCTATTAAGAGTTCAATTATAACATATCTTCCTTGTTTATCTGCTTCAATTAGATTGGCTGTCAGATTCTTCTTCACATAAATAACTACACCATTTTTCTTTTCTGGAGCAGATGCAATAAACTGTATACCCAAACTAGAGTTTATCAAATATTTTTGATCAGCTACATGAATATGCGTTTCCTGCAAGCATATAATATCATTTTAAAATTGTTTCAGGTACTGAAATATTTTCTTTCTCTTTTGCGGTGAATTTAAACCATTAACAATCCATGTCTGGAACTTTGTCGCCATCTTTTGCGACTTGAAGCTTTCAGAGCGTATCTTGCAGATTCACAAGCATCTGCTTCTTTGGTCTCGCTCCTCCCACTGCTTCTGTATTAATAGATTCTTGAGTTGTAATTGTAGAATATTGTTTCTGTTGTTGTTGTTGCTCCTTGGGTCTAGTCGCTGCTCTTGTCACTCTTTGAGCCCTTGGATCTTCCAATGGGACCAAGGGCTGCACAATTTCCAAAGCTTGCTGTACTTCTTTTGAAATCAGTGAGGTGATTTCTTCATCTCACTGTGTACCTTCCAATTGTGTCTGTTGCACTTCTTTTTCCTCTCTTCTTTTAATTTCTGGGGATGGCGGTGAACCTGCCTTCAGTATATTGCAATAAAAGTCTCGGGCCTTAAGAACTGTGTTAAGACGATACCTTGTGCCAACATAATTCACCACTATCCCGGTTGGTATCTCCCATCTAAACTGAATCTGTCATTTTTTAAATTCATCTGCCAGAAAAACAAATTCTTTCCTTCTTCTTAAATTTTTGGTGGAATTTCTTTCAGAATTAAAACCTCTTGATCAGCCACTTTAAATCTGTTGTTATAAAAAGCTTGAATAATTGCATTTCTGATTGTTCTCTTTGTAAAATAAACAACCACATCCCTTGGCAATTTTCTTTGCCTAGCAATCCAAGAGTTGATGAGAAATATTTTATTTATTTCCAATATAACATCTTCAACTCGCCAACCCAAAATAGGCGCTACAGCTTTTGCCACTATTTCCTCCAAATTTTCTTATGGATTTTCTTTCAGACCTCTGATCCTCAAAGCAAACTCCATGTCCCTATATTGTATCATCACCATCTCATCATCAATTTTTTCCATCTTATTCTCAGCTTCACTAACTTTGGTTTCCAATATCAAATTATTTTGATTAACTTCTTCCACACGATCATCCAGATTCTCAATACAGACTGTCAGTCCTTGAAGTGCCAGCAAAATGTCCTCTCGTATTTCTTTATTTTTTTCATTAATAAGCTCTGCCACTTGCTCAGATATTTTCTCAGATTGAAGTTTTAAAGCATCTTGTAAATCTTTCAATGTTAATGTGGGTGCAGATGCTGCAGGGGGTGGCAACAGTGATTGAAGACCAGATTGCTGAACTGGTGAAGCCCCCGCACTTTTAGAAGCAGGGAATCTCAGTGGTTTGGAAGCCATTTTAACACCCAATTAACTTTCGTTTCTCACTTTCACTTTTCTGCACTGATTGCAACTTTGTTGCTTCACTGTCAAATAGCCAAGTCTCTTAAATCAACTTTGAACCAACTTCAAATGTTTTAAGCAAAGTCTTTTACAACTTTTAAAAATCCACTTTCTGTCTTCCCCCTTGCTTTTATTTTATTTTCCTTGTTCTTTTGTACTTCACACTTCTATAAGTTATTCCGGCACCATCTTCCTCCCCTTCTTTTAAGTTAAACTGGAGTTAAAGATCATATACTTGCTGTTTCTGTATTCTCCCGCTCAGCTCTGCCTGTGTCCAGGTAATCCAAAATACAATGTTACAAGCAGGGATGGTTGCAGGATCCTGTTCTGTTTCAAAGCCTTGAAACAGAAGAGTCCCAAGTCTGGAGTTAATTCAGGCTCCGAGGGAGCTCTCACCCTTCAACCCCCAGATTAAGTTCTGTGGGTCTAGGGGAGCTCTACCTCTTGCCTGAATACTCACCCCCCCTCTTCTCCCAAAGGGGGATTCCCAAACCGTGAAACAGCTGATCGTCGCTGTTTTCGCAGTTTAAACAGAACAGCGGGGCTGACGGTCAAAAATGACTGCCATCGACAGAGCCTTGCCACCCTTTATTTACCTTTATGCTATATGCCACTCTCCCCAAATGCTGATCAGCATCTGTAAGAACTTTACATATATACACATGTCACTTTTGCTTGAGAACAGACATGGGAATCATAAGAGAAATGGTGTTTGCACATTACTATAATAAATCTAAAAGGGCTTTTACTCTAAAAGAGTAACTGCTTTTACAGAAATGAATGTGCAAATAATTTGCACCAATTTGGTCTCCTGGGAAAAAAAAGACACACATCTAGGTAATCAAATCTTGGTAAAGCTCCTAAGAGTGCGCTTCTTATGACTACTTATCTAGGTTGTTTTACCTCATCAGAAGGCTTCTCCATTTTTCTGGAGCTTGCTGTAGGCATATGGTCTACATTTTTAGGTGGCAACAAGTAGAACTTCCGCAGAGCAGATAACCTCTCAATTTCTCCTGATTGAATGATTTCTTTTAAGATAAGATCCACAGGACAAATTTGGAAAGCGTGTTCTTTGCAGTATTTTTTGATGGAATACATAATCAGGCCAATTTTGTTCTTGGAAACCTCATCTGGAAAGATAGTTGCCAACATATTTTGCCACTCAGATTCAAAGTCATAATCCGGGAGAAGAAAATTATTAGTGGTTGACAAAAAATCAGATGAAGGGGGAGCAGATATTATATCAGGTGAGAGTTCATCAATAGGAATTTGGGAGTTGCTTCCTCCAATTATTAAGTGGCTGAGCAGGTTTTGCTTTCTGGATTCCTCAGGTTCAACTTCTTTCTCAATAACTTTCTCTGAGTTTTGTTCACTTGGAGTATTTTCCTTTTTTGCCTGCCCTGTGATTATAATATGTTTTACATGGCCGGGCCTTGCTGATCTGTTGATGGACTTCAGAACAAAGATCACCTTACCAGCCCCATCCTTGCCACTATCCTCCACTACAATAGAAGAAGTCAAAGGAGGGAGCTCTGTTGGAAGATGTAAAATGGAGCGCTTTTGTAAGGAATGACTTGATTCTCCATTAAGCCTGTTAAGGGAAGAAACGTGCTGAGGCTTCCCTATTTCTTCATCCATAGTATGTGAGGTAGGTTTCCCTTGCTCTCCTGCAAGTTTTCCAGTGGTTTTTGCAAATCCACTCCTTTTCCTTAGGCGCCTAAGAAATATGTCTTCTCCTGTTGGATATTTTCCAAACCATTGACCTTTCTGAGCTGCTTTATACCGGCTCTTTACCCTTTCCAGATGGCTTTTAGTTTTCAAGCTGATTTCACCAGAGGTTTTTGAAATTTCTTTAGCCAGTTCCTCTTGGATCGCCAACTCATGAGTATTCTCTTCATATTCTGTATTTTTTTCTTTGGGAGTCACCTGTAGCCACCTCTTATGGTTTGGAGGCACTAGTCCCACTGTCCGCTTCCCCCGATTTTTCAGCCACTCTAACTGAAGCAGGTTTCCCTTGCTCTCTACCAATAGGATCCCAACTAAGAAAAGAAAAGCAGAGATGGCAAACCATCCCATTTTATACATCTCCTATTTGACCCCAAAATGGATGCCTTAGAGTATGGCAGCCAACATTAGCGGTCACTCTCTGTGGTTACTAAGCAACCACATGTCATTCCATATGGAGGCTGCAGGAGAAGGCCATGACATTTCAAGGGTTCTATTTGGTTGTGACATCATTTTACCATAATTGCTGATATCATAGAATTGCCAGAACCATGGCAACAAAATAGTGGTCTCTTTTTTAAAATAATGAGTTGACTTTATGAGATCACTCAGATATTTGCATTTTTTTTGTCAGCATCACAGTGGGAAATATCATACATTTCAATGAAAAATCAGATTGTAAAACCTGGCTGTCATTCTCCAGCTAATAAAACACATTATTGCCAATTACGCAAAGCTAGAAAAAAGGGGGATATGTAGTGAAGGGAGGAGAGTAGGAGCACTTAGACTTATATATTGCCCCATAGTGCTTTACAGTACTCTCTGAGTAGTTTCCAATGTCAGCATATTGCCCCCAACAATCTGGCTCCTTGGTTTACTGACCTTGGAAAGATGGAAGGCCTTTGAGCCCTTTAGGATCAAACCCATGACTGTGGGCAGAGTTAGCCTGCAATAGTGCATATAAGATAAGTAGAAAATAGCAGATAAATTATAAACAGAAATCCCTGTTCAACATCCAGCTATCTTCCTTCGACTCAAATTTATTTATTTTCTTTGTGTCACATTGCAAGCAGCCAAATTTTGCTTATATGAGTACCGTCTCTGGGACAATTTACAAGACCCATAGTAAACCTAAAAACTTAAAATCAACATTGAGAATATTAAAAATGACTACTTGGGGAAAAAGAAGCAATAATAGCAAAAAATGACCCTAAATAAGTTAAAATGTTTTCCATAACAGCGTGTTCTTTAGAATATTAATATTAATAAGGCTAAAATAAGCAAGTATCGAGTATTTTTTCTTTTGAAATGTAAGGATAAAAGTTGTGGTCTTAATTACTTTTAAAATAATTTGTAGCCCTTTGTTATGTTGTGGTGAGTGGTTGAAATTTTCTGATTTTCAGGAACCCTGATTGGCTAGAAAAAGGAGTAAATGAAGAAATAAATAAATAATATTCTTTGACCACAAGTGGGCGCTACGAAGATGTTTAACACTGAGCTGGACTCTGTAGTGAAATTATTGAACAGTCCATACAGAAAAGAATAAATCAGTTAGGGACCAAAGATACTAATTATACAGAAGATATTAAAAAAATAAGACACAATTAGGTTTAGAAAATCACCAACCTACTGTGTCAACTCTACAAATGCTGTATAATGCAAATAACATAACTATACCTTTGGAATACAAATCCAACACCAGCTTTTATTATGATGATGGTTTGAATATAACCCTCTCAGTGCAACTGAAAGAAGAGTGCCAAGTAAACTCACAAGTCCTAAGAGGTTACGTTTGGGACTTTTTCTTCATGGATACTCTGAGGAAAAAAGATATGACAGACATCTCAGAGAAGGAAACTTTATACTATGAGGATTTACTCCAGGTTAATCTACAATGTCTAACAATACAACTTTGGGATATTTTTTTCCACATATATAAATAAGGCTAAAAATTTCTTGAAGAAAAGAGGATGAAAGACACTCTTGAGAAGAAAAAGATTTCATTCTATGAAGATAAGCTGGAGGGAGTGACTTAAATTTAATGATTTAATTAGTTAGGATGGATTTTTATAAGTTTGATATATGTATTGAAAGAAAAGTTTAAGATAGTTTTGAATGTATTAAATGAGCTTGTAAATGCATGTCTTGCTGAATAATCTGAAGTTTGTAAAATACTATTGATTAAATTTGAAAATAAGAGAAGAAAAAGATTTACTCCATGAGGATAAATTCGAGGGAGAGATTTGAATTCATTGAGCTAATTGGAGTTAATTGAATGAAAGCTCTAATATAGTATTGTATTTTGGGTTCTGGGTTTAAAATGAAGGGGTTCTTTTTTCCCCCTTTATATATAAAACTTGAGTATTTTTTAAAGTTAGTAAAATATCAAAACTAGAAAAAATGTTTTCTCCCTTTAGAATTAAAAAAAATTGAAATAGAGGATTCTCTTAATATCAATTATGATAAAGATTAATGAGTTAACAGAAGCATATATTATTCCCACAGCAAAGAGAAGCAGAGACGATCCAATTGATTATTTTATCCAAAGAAGAGACTATATCTAATCTTGTTTCTATTTTGAAATCACTTCTGTATCTTGTGCTTGCAATGAAAAACAAATGGAACTTTGATTTTGTTTTTGCTAAGTTTATTGTTATAGAAATGGCTTGTACATATTGTTGTGTAAAATTAAAAAGCTGCGGTTGTAATGTTGCTATCTTCTCCTGTGGTAAAGAGAGTCAGAAGTTGGTGCCTTTTTCTTTCCTTTTCCCTCTTTACACCGTATCTTTTTTCTTTTCCCTCCCCCCCCTAGTTTTCTATTACTTTTTTGAATTTCTCTTTGTAGTTTATATTTTGATAAACCAATAAAAAGTTTGATTTAAAAAAAGAGAAGGAAGAGCCAGCACAAAAATAAATAATTAAAGACTTAACTTAATGACTAATTTAAATTACTTGCCTGCATAATAGGATGAGGGACACGGTGGCTCAGAGGGTTAGGACGCTGAGCTTGTCGATCAGAAGGTCGGCACTTTGGCGGGTCGAATCCCGAGTACCGCGTAACAGAGTGAGCACCTGTTACTTGTCCCAGCTTCTGCCAACCTAGCAGTTCGAAAACACGTAAAAATGCAACTAGAAAAATAGGGACCACTATGGTGGGAAGGTAACAGCGTTCCGTGCGCCTTTGGCACCTAGTCATGCCGGCCACATGACCACGGAGACGTCCTCGGACAAGCGCTGGCTCTTCGACTTTAAAACGGAGATGAGCACTGGCCCCTAGAGTTGGAAACGACTAGCACATGTGTGTTACCTTTACCTTTTATAATAGGATGTCCCTGTTTATAGCATTGGCTGATCTTCATCTATATCAGGGGTGTCAAACTCAATTTCATTGAGGACCACATCAGCATTGTGGTTGCCCTTAGGGAGCCAGGTGGGTATGGCTGGGATGTGTGTGGCTTACTGGGTGTGTGTGGCTAGGATGGGCGTGGCCTACTGGGTGGGCATGGTCAGTTCGACATCACTTGCTTCAGAGGTTCCCGGGTAGGACTGGGGCAGATCTGAGGGTCTCTGGCAGAGGAGGATGGGACCAAGGCGAGTGCCGGGACATGGTCCCTCCCACCCTTCCATCCTCTGTTCTTTCCTTCCTCCCTCCCACCCTCCATTCATTCCTCCCTGTTCCTTCCTCCCTTTTCCCTCCCTCCCTCCCACCCCCGATTCATTCCTCCCTGTTCCTTCCTTCCTCCCTTTTTCCCTCCCTCCCTCCCTTCCTTCGCCTTCTCATCTCTTTCCTTCCCCGGCACTCAGGAAGAGGTGATGGGAGGGGGAGGGATTGCCAGCACTAATATGCTGCTGCTGGCCATTCCTATACTATGTGGCTGGGTGGGGGTGGTCCTGTTGAAAGGGAGGCCTCGTGGCTGCAAGTCTGGAGATGCTTGTGTGGGGGTGGGGGTGGCGCTGATCTACAACTTAGTTGCATCCATCAAAGCCAGAACACACTCAGCCTAAGATCCACTGGTAGGAAGTTTATTCTCTGGAGAGAGAAAACCTATGACTGGCTGCTCTCCTGTAATAATTGTCAAAAGCCCATAATGGGGATTCGCTACCACTGCAGGTAGGGGATTAAAATGCAAATGTGCATGGTTTTCTAGGTGGTTAGAAATTGGTATTCTGAAGTTTTCTAGTGACATTTGTTCATGATGTATATAACAAAAATGGTCTAATCATTATGTAGCCAAACTGAAAACATGGGATAACTCATGGAATCAAATATAAAGTTGGTGATATTTCTTGAATAGTTGGAAGAATAATTTTCACATTCTTCACCTCAATAAAATTTTTGCTTAAAAATATTATATTTTGCCTGTATTCAATTTTCCTTCTTTAGCAAAAACAAAGAGAAATTGGGCAATAATATTGCATGATTCTACATCGGCAAAAGGAGTAGTTCTCATTTGTATTTATGATTTATTTACTGAGAGTGATGCTGTCCAATCACATATAACTTGAGTTTATATCACATTAATACAGTAAATAGAGCTTAAGACGCAATATGAAACACAATAACATTTGATTTACTCAGGTGAACTTGTTCAGGAACTACCAGAATTTATGCAACCCCCAAGGCTCTCTGGAAAAAAAGTTTTAAATACTTTCAGGAATATTAACCATTCTAATCTTTCTTCCCATTCTGATCTCTTACTACTACCCTGCTTTGGCAAGAAGATTTGCTTACAAGAGTTTTCTAAGCTATTATTTATTTATTTATTTATTTATTTATTTATTTATTTTTGGGACTTATATGCCGCCCTATCTCCCGAAGGACTCAGGGCAGCTAACAACAATAAAAATACAATAATACAAAAATTAAACAAGGATTAAACTAGCAGCCCCAATAGTAAAATATTAAAAACATTTTTTTTTAAAAAAATCCCTGTCGTCAGTCCAGGTCAGCCTAATGAAAAGGAATGTTTTAAGGACGCGACGAAAGGACCGGAGATCCGGGGCCATCCGGAGCTCAAGGGGAAGTTGGTTCCACAGGGCTGGCGCTCCCACAGAGAAGGCCCTCCCCCTGGGGGTTGCCAGCCGACATTGTCTAGCCGATGGCACCCTGAGGAGGCCCTCCCTGTGTGAGCGCACTGGGCAATGGGAAGTTGTTCCCGGCAGCAGATGGTCCTGCAAATATCCCGGGCCTAAGCCATGTAGGGCTTTAAAGGTAAGAACCAGCACCTTAAATCTCATCCAGAGGGCAACCGGTAACCAATGCAGCTCACGCAGGAGGGGTGTAATATGGGAGTATCAGGATGCTCCCATCATAACCCGGCCACATTCTGCACCAGCTGGAGCCTCCGGGTGGTCTTCAAGAGCAGCCCCATGTAGAGAGCATTGCAGTAATCTATACGGGAGGTAACAAGTGCATGAGTTACCGTACGTAGGGCATCTCGGTCCAGATAGGGGTGCATCTGGTGCACCAGGCGAACCTGGGCAAATGCCCCCCTAGCCACAACTCCTATATGATCTTCAAAACTGAGTCGTGTATTTAGGAGGACACCTAAGTTGCACGCCCTGTCAACAGGAGGTAACACCTCTCCTCCCATAACCAAAGATGGAAACTCTTGGACTAAATGAGATGCCGGTACATAAAGCCAC
Source organism: Vipera ursinii (assembly GCF_947247035.1). Classification (NCBI taxonomy): domain Eukaryota; kingdom Metazoa; phylum Chordata; class Lepidosauria; order Squamata; family Viperidae; genus Vipera; species Vipera ursinii. Next base: position 48,641,686 of record NC_139517.1, read on the forward strand.
TCAGTCTTGGCCGGGTTGAGCCGGAGCCTGTTCTTCCCCATCCAGATCCATACCGCTTCCAGGCAACAAGATATCACATCGAGGGCATCGCTGGGTTGGTTTGGGGTGGAGATGAAAAGCTGGGTATCATCAGCATATTGATGATACCTCACCCTGAAACCATGGATGATCTCACCCAGTGGCTTCATATAGATGTTGAACAGGAGGGGCGAGATGACCAACCCTGAGGCACCCCACAACTAAGGGGCCTCTGGGTTGATCTCTGCCCTCCTGCCAACACCGTCTGCGAACGGCCCGAGAGGTAGGAAAAGAACCACCGTAAAATGGTGCCTCCCACTCCCAATCCCCCAAGACGTCGCAGCAAGATACCATGGTCGATGGTATCAAAAGCTACTGAGAGATCTAATAGGACCAGGACAGAGGAATAACCCCTATCTCGGGCTCACCAGAGATCATCCACCAGCACAACCAATGCCGTCTCCATGCTGTACCCAGGCCTGAAACCCAATTGGTATGGGTCCAGATACTCAGTTTCCTCCAGGACCAAAGGGAGCTGCTGTGCCACCACGCTCTCAACAACCTTCGCAAGGAAGCGAAGGTTGGAGACAGGACGAAAGTTATTTAAAATAGCTGGATCCAAGGCAGGTTTCTTGACGAGGGGCCTCACCACTGCCTCCTTCACGGTGGCAGGGAAGCACCCCTCACTCAAGGAAGCATTGATAACTGCCAGGAGCCAGCCTCGTGTAACCTCCCGAGTCACATAAACCAGCCAGGAGGGACACAGGTCCAACAAACACGTGGCGGCACTTTATCTCCCCATGATCCTGTTCACTTCATCCGGAGTCACAGGATCAAACTCCTCCCAAATGTTATCGGCCAAACCCATCACTTCCCCCTCATCATATACTGCCCAGTCAGAGTCCAGGCCAGCCCGAATCTGAGTGATTTTATCCACCAGATACTGACTAAACTCCTCAGCCCGTCCCCGCAAGGGGTCCTTCCCCGTCCCCTGATTTAAAAGGGAACGGGTCACCCTAAACAGGGCGGCCGGGCATTTATCTGCGGATGCAATGAGGGTGGCGAAGTGAGCACGCTTCGCCACCTCCATTGCCACAAGGTAAGATCTAGAAAAGGATCTTAACTGTGTTCGGTCAGACTCGGACTGACTGGACCTCCAAATGCTCTCTAGGCCCCTCCTCCAGTGCTTCATCTCCTACAGGTCCACGGAAAACCAAGGGGCCAACCGGGATCTGTGCCGGGTCAGAGGCAGCAAAGGCACAACACGGTCGAGAGCCTCCAAAGTAGCCCGTTGCCAAGCATCAACTAAGGTCTTGACCGGGCTGTGGGAAAGGGAGGCAGGAATCAATCCAAGCGCCATCTGGAACCTATCCGGGTCCATCAGGCGCATGGGGCAGAACCACCTGGTCAGTTCCACCTCCCAGCAGCGGGAGGTGGTATAACGGAGGCCAAGCCACAGGAGGTAATGGTCCGTCCATGAAAGGGGTTGAGAAATTGGAAAAACCCCACCCAGACCATTAAGCCACTGCCCAGAGATAAAAATAAGGTCAGGCGTGTTTCCCCCCTCATGAGTTGGACCCTGAATAATCTGGGTCAGGTCCATGGCCATCATGGAAGCCATGAACTCTCGAGCCACCCCCAACGCACCCCCCAGGGAAGGCAGGTTAAAATCCCCCAGAAGTCTGGGAAACTCAATCGCCAGCCCCGAGAGGGCATCGAGCAGCCCGGGCAGGGCCATTGCCACGCAGCTGGGAGAAAGGTATGTGAGCAACAGGCCCATCTGACCCCCAGGGCTCCACCTCAAGAGGAGGGACTCACATCTGCCTATCTGAGGGGCAGTGGCCTCCCGCGGACAAAGGGCCTCCTTAATATCAACTGCCACCCCCCACCCCTACCCTGAGCCCTATAATTCATTTGCTGCCCCTCGCACTAATAAAGCAATTCTGAGCAACTTACATGTTAAGGAATTTGGTTTGCAGGGTCTCCTTGTGCTACCAAAGAGTTGCACAGACAAGGAAGGGTACTGAGAGCAGCAAGAATCACACACAGGAATACACTGAGTTATAAAAACAAAAAGTAGTTTACTTTTTAAACAGTCCAGGTCATAAACAATAGCAACAGTCCAAAGAGTAATCCAAACTACAAAGTCTTCTTACCGGTCCAGAGGTCAATACACAGTTCAGGTTTACAACAGTAGTAAACCAACAGCAAAGCAAAAACAGTAACAGTAGAGAGCAGTGAATTCAGAGAGAGAGAGAAGCTACGTTCCTAGCTTCCTCTTATGGCCATGAGAACACTTACACACCCATTGGCCAATTAACATCTTAAAGCCATAGCATTATGGTTAATATATTTTCAACCCAACATTGTAGGCTAACACCATATGCCTAACATTCTCCCCTTTGGGTAGAATAATATATAACTCTTACAATCTTATGCACATTCTTTCACAATTAGCATTGTGTTTCACAACACTTTGTACCTTTGTAAAATGGTCTGCAATATTTACATCAGATGAACAATACTCTAGCTGTATTAATTTATCTTTGATACATTGTCTGACATTTAAATAACAAAGATCAGTATGTTTAGATCTTGTTCTTACTGCAGCATTATTAGCCATCTTTATCGCAGCTTGATTGTCCTCATACACAATAAATGGATCATTTACATCTAAACCCATATCTAACAATAATTGTTTGTACACTAGCAGTTCTGTACATAACACTGATAGACATGAAAATTCAGCCTCCATTGTAGACAAGCTTATGTGTTTTTGTCTAATAGATTTCCATCCAATCAAAGAATCACCCAACATTACAGCCAACCCTGAAGTAGTTTTACGAGTGCTTGAATCAGAGGCAAAACTCGCATCTGCATATGCAGTAAGGATTAACTCACGATTTGGCTCTAAATATAACGAGTAGTGAATAGTTTGCTTCGAATACCTTAATACTCGTTTAGCTGATTGCCAGTGTCTAACAGTTGGATTATTGTTGTACCTAGCCAATTGATTTACACAGTAAGAAATATCAGGTCTAGTCCAATTACTCAGATACATAAGACTTCCTATCAAAGATTGGTACATAGCCTTATCAAATACAGGACTCTCAACATTAGTGTCCTTAAAATCCATAGCCATCGGAGTTTTTGCTGGTTTACACATTTCCATATTGTATCTCTTTAATAACTGAGATATCTTACTGGCTTGTGAAATCTTAAAACCCCTATTCGTTTTCACAATATCTAACCCCAAATAGTGGCTTATTTTCCCAAGATTTCTAATTGTGAATTTATTTTGCAATCTTGAAATGATAGTTTGTGCTTCTAACTCAGTTTTTGTTATTATTGCAATATCATCTGTGAATAATAAAAGAAAAGATAATGCTCCGTTGTGTTCTCTTCTAAACAAACAAGGATCAGCATTACTGGCTACAAAACCTAATGCACTTAACTCATTTACTATACATTTGTTCCACTCATAGCCTGATTGTTTCAATCCATAGAGGCTTTTCTTTAATTCCCAACAATCATGGTCTCTATCATTGGTCAATCCTGGTGGTATTCTTAAATAAATAGTATGTTGCAATGGAGCATGTAGATATGCAGTTTCAACATCTACATGGTTAACCATATATTGGTTTTTAGCCGCCCATACTAAAGCTGCTCTTAAAGTAGTTGCCCTTAGACTGGGTGCAAACACTTCATCATAATCCTCAGTAGTTTGGGCAAAACCTTGTGCAACCAAACGTGCCTTATGGGTTATAGTTCCATCTACACCCTTCTTTATCTTATATATCCATTTACAACCTATAGCTTGCTCACCAGGTGGCAGTTTTGCTTTCACATAAACCTTAAGATCCTGCAAAGACTTCAACTCCCTGTTCATTGCAGCTTTCCATGATGCTTGTTCCTTTTCAGGATACATCCTGATCTCATCATAGTTAGAAGGCTCTACACTAACTTGACATACTATACTTGCTTCATAGCGATCAGGTGGACGTCTGATGCGCGTGGAACGCCAAGGAATTACAGGGCTTTGAATTTCTGTCTCCTTTCCTTCCTCTTTCTCTGATTCATCTTTTATCTCCCCTATCTCCTCTTCATCTTTTATATTTACAGGAGATGTATTATCATTACTAGTTACGTTATCAGAGGAGTCCTCAAACACTAGAGGATCAGTATTAACAGTTACTTGCTCTAACCTATCCCAACCAACGTGCTCAAGGAATTTTGCACTCGCACTGTTATATACATTAGTTGTGCCCTGTTCCCAAAAACGATAGGATCTATGGTTAGCTTCGTAACCTACAAAGTATAATTGCCTAGCCCTATGTTGGCCTTTACTCCTGAGTTGTGCAGGAATGTGGACCCAAGCTGGGGTGCCAAACGTGTTCAGGTAATCAAGGTTTGGTCTTCTACCGTGCCATATTGTATATGGTATTTTACCAGTAGAAGTATTAACCACTATATTCAGAACATGGTTTGCACATTTTGCTGCCTCCCCCCACAGTCTATCTGTTAAGCCAGAATCTATTAACATGGTTCTCATCATGGCTTGTAACGTTTGCCCACGTCTCTCAACAAATGCATTATGTTGAGGCCTATAAGGGGCTGAACGTTTATGCTCAATGCCAGCTGATTGTAGCATATCAACAAAACGCTTATTTGTAAATTCAGTACCATTATCAGTAATTATGCACTGAACCTTTCTCTTTGTTTTTCTCTCCACAAACTTCAGCCAGTTTGCAAATTGTTGGAAAGTGTCTGCTTTTGACTTAAGTAGATAACAAAAACCATAACGAGAGTAGTGGTCCAATATACTTAAAATATAACATGACCCTCCTAAACTTGGCTTCATGGGTCCAATTAAATCAGCAAACACAACTTCCAAAGGTACAGTTGTTTTGAAGCTGTTTATCCTGTTTGCAGGAGTTGCCTTGCTCTTTTCCTGATTACAGGCATTGCAATTCAAATACTTACTACATGGTTTCAGTTTAACTCCTTGTACTAACTCAACTGTTTTACGTAGTGAGTTAAAGTTCACATGCCCTAACCACCTATGCAATAAATGTATACATTCATCATGTGGCTTCTTGTTCTCACATATTGAGTTAGCTTTAACTGTACTAACCTGGTTACTTGTGAGAACAAATAAACCATCTTTCAAATTAGCAGTTACACAGGTTCCATTCCTCTCAATAGTGCATTGCTCCCCTCTGAATGTTACCACAAACCCAACCTTAACCAATTCCCTTACAGATAACAGGTTGAATCTTAGCTTAGGTATATATAACATAGGTAACTGTTCATCAATGCATGGACAATAGGAATTACCTTCACCAGAGGCCTTCATCTTCCAACCGTTGGCTAGTGAAACATATTGGTTGCTGTTTTTCATATTAATAAACCTCTTTTTCTCTTTAGTAATGCATTGTGAAGCCCCACTATCAACAACCCACAATTCATTATTTCTGGATGTTGGTTCACCAGAAATAGCCAAACCAATGCCCTTCTTAGCCTTCCCACTGCTATTTACATTCTGTTTTCTTCCCTTTCTACAGAATTTGGCTATATGCCCTTTAGCCCCACAAGAAAAAACATTTCTTGACGTTGTAAGCAGTGGTAAATGGCTGCTCCTCTCGTGGCTGTGTCTCTCTCAGCTGGTCTCTGTCACGCCTCCTTCTGGACTCTTCCAGCAGTCTCCCAGTAATGTTAGTCAATGTCAGTTCCTCTCTGGTCAGGACTTCCAAAGAAGAAACATACCCATCATAACTCTCATCCAAAGATGACAAAATAATGTAGACCTGATGCAACTCTGAAAAAATCAGCTCCTTTTCATGAAGCTCTTGAAAAGTTGCCTTCATGTAGTTTAAATGGGTCAGCATATCTCCATTCTTCTGCAGACGAGCCCTAAACAGCTTACGTGTAAGGTGTATATGTGCACCCACACTGTCTCGAACATAAAGCCTTCGCAAAACATCCCAACACCTAGCAGCAGACTCCTCACCACGAATATGGACAAGCTGCTGGTCATTCAGTGTTAGTCCAATAATGCAGAGAGCTTTCTCATTGCTACGTTTAAAGTTGTCTAACTTCTTTGCATCCTCTTCGTCATCTGGATCCCAAGCAGTAGTATCTGGTGGGTTATTTACAACAGTCCATAGTCCTTCCTTGCGCAAAAGCAAGCAGCATTTCGTGGACCAGGAAACATAGTTTGTCCCATCCAACCGGGTTATCCAGGAGATGCCTGACAACAGGTCTTGTGCCATTTTACACCAAATAGCTAACACAAACTCAGCTAGGAATACTGTGTGTACTTACTCTCAGTACAGGCCTGGGCCCATAACCAGTGTTAAGGAATTTGGTGTGCAGGGTCTCCTTGTGCTACCAAAGAGTTGCACAGACAAGGAAGGGTACTGGGAGCAGCAAGAATCACACACAGGAATACACTGAGTTATAAAAACAAAAAGTAGTTTACTTTGAGGTGGTGTAAAGACAAAAATGCACAGTCAAAAAATAAACAGTCCAGGTCATAAACAATAGCAACAGTCCAAAGAGTAATCCAAACTACAAAGTCTTCTTACCGGTCCAGAGGTCAATACACAGTTCAGGTTTACAACAGTAGTAAACCAACAGCAAAGCAAAAACAGTAACAGTAGAGAGCAGTGAATTCAGAGAGAGAGAGAAGCTACGTTCCTAGCTTCCTCTTATGGCCATGAGAACACTTACACACCCATTGGCCAATTAACATCTTAAAGCCATAGCATTATGGTTAATATATTTTCAACCCAACATTGTAGGCTAACACCATATGCCTAACATTACAGACAATAAAAAGATAAATACAGAAATAACTAAAATTGCTAATACTATATAAAATTTAGAACCAAGGAAATGGACAGCACAAGAACGAGATATTCTTTTACCTCATTAGTCTTCTCCAGTGATCCAAGCCCCCCACAAGGCCTCAAACCAACTGGCAAAACCATGTTTTTATATACTTCCAGAAGGGTAGACATGTGGGAGCTTAAAGGGTTGAAGCCATAGCAGAAAATGCTTTTCTCGTTGACCCTGCCAGCTGGAAAATTTGTCCACACAAAATGTTTTGCAGATAAAAATACCTTTTTATTAACTCTTTTTTAAAGCTTGTAAATCTACTCCCTATTCAGTTTTCCAGTCAATTGGGAAAATGAAAGGTTTCATTTTATATCTTCCCCTAAGACTTTATCCAAATATATTCTACTTATAAATAAACTGTGATATCAATATATCAGCACAACTGGGAAAGTTGGTTAGCAGATAACTTAAATAGTTAATAGAGGGAAAAGGTCAGTAATTCACCAGATTGCCTTTCTTATTTTCTCAGTGTCTGCCCAACCTATAACATCTGTGAATTGTGTGAGGCAGGATTATATTTCCATGACCCTAACCATGTCTTTCTAAAACTGAGGAGGCCCACCTGGCACATTTCAGACACACACAGTCTTGGACAGCTGTCATCTCCGCTTGCCACTTCTGAGCAAGTCAAGTTAGCACCAAACTTGTTTCCATTGTGAGCCCCTTTGAATTGTTTATATTTAGAGTGGTCATGATAATGAATATATAAACAGTGAAGAAAGCTCATGGAAGATATCAACCTGGGAAATTCAACATCTGGTTTCCCTCCATGCCTTTCTTTCACCCCTAGTATAGCTCTACTGAAATGGCAAAGACTCCATCTTGGTATTGGACAAAATTAGATACCTGATTCAACTCTAAATAGAAAAGAAGCAGAGGAACATTTTAGCACAAGGGAATGCCCTGTTGTTCAGGGAGAACTGGATGATGATTGTAGATGCCCTACTGAAATGGACAAAGGCTAATGTTTATGATAAAAGTAGTGCTTTGTTTTGGGGGTAGTAGAGGTGCATTTGTTTTACTTTGTTTTATTAAGCCTAGAAAAAAGTTTGCAGATTCCTAAAATGAATTTGCTGCTGAAAAGACAGCAACCAACAATGATATGGTTTTTGGATATCATGAAAAGGATGCTGGCTTATTGCCAGTGGGTCCTCTAACCATAGATTGTAAACTTAAAGCATTCACATTCAAGGGACTTTTCGGAAGTCGTGCTAAGCTTGCATGAAGAGTTCTAGATCATTACAGGGGGCTGTTAGGGATATGGAAAAAGGGCACTAGAATGGTTTCAACATTAGGAGCCTTTTGATTCCAGATATGTCATTTTGTTCCTAGGAGACATCCAGCTCCACATGTTCTCTAGCAAAATTAATACCTTGTTTCTAATTGTTCAGATTCCAGAAGCAGATAGACAAGCATTTCCTGAAAGCAGAAAAACAGCGCTTACGAGGAGAAAAGAAGCAGCGTAAAGCTGAAGCACGGGAATTCAAGAAGCAGCTGAAATTGCATCAAAAGTTTAATCTATGGAACTCAGTTCATGCTCTTGACAATAATGCTGCAAAATCTGAGAGCCTACAATCCAGTACATTTCTGTAAGCAAGCCTGGACCTGGCTTAGGTTTGGAAAGCACATTCTGCATACTCGGTGTTGGCTTTTGATGGACTATGAACTCCTTTTCTAGCCAACTCGTGATTTGTCCATTTGTGGTATTTTCAATATCTTTAACTTCCTACTTCTCTAAAAACATACTTTTAAAAGATTACTAGACAAATTGGGATTCATTGGGTCATCATTTCGGAGATATTTCCTTAACAGAAGAGAAACAGAATGACCAAGAACAAAACTGGAAGTGAGAAGGACTTTGATTTCCTGCTGGCTTTATCATACTAACTGCACTCCAGCAGCCAATGGTGGGGATCAGTCTTCCCAGCCTGTAGAGTGAACAAAAATAAAACACAAAGGCAGAAGACAACTTTGTCTTTTCTCCTTCTGGATATCACAATGGATCTCAAATTTTGAAGGCGTTCTGTAGGTTAGCTAGTTGAGGAACCTTGGTTCCAAAATGGTTCCCGTAGGCCTGTTTTGCCAGGCCATTAAAGGTTACAGGAATGTTAGAATGGTTAATGAGCATGCAGATTTGGAATTTTACTGATTTGTCTCTGGTTTCCTCCATTTCACAGTTCTCTGCAGCGATGCCCAGTTGTGTCAACTCTGAGTGCCGCCTTTGTAGATGAGAATTTACCAGATGGAACTCGCCTCCCACCAAAGATTATCTTCATGAAGCATTGGCGTATGAGGAACACAGGCAACATGGCATGGAGCTCAGATACCAAGGTGTTTTTTAATGTTTAATTCGTAAAAATGCTAAAATCTAGATTGGCACAGAGCCTGCTCCCATTGCTCATCTCCTTTAGCCCTTTCTGCATGAACATTGGGAAGGTACTTTGAAAGTGCAGTATACTTTGTGGCATGTTTTGGACTGAGTCCTGCTATTTTGTTTTCTGCTATTCCGGTAAATAATGGATCTCAAGCATGTAATTTGCTTATTTATGAAAGGTTTATTTTAAACTCTCAGCCACTCAATTTGGTGTTTTGGCTACACTGTTCAAAACAAAATCTATGGCTATAGGCTGCTTTTGTTCTGAGTAAATGGGAACTGAAGGATTCATTTTAATAAATCAGAGATGCCCAGATCGCAGAACTGTATACATTCAATCGGAGAATTGTGAATTGTCTCTTAAGTGTTATTAGTCTATTTCATCATCACTTGTATACCAAGATTATCTAATAATTTTCTCTCTGCAGCCCTAGGATTCTTGAGAATTAGGCTTTTATGTTATAGTCTCAGGTACTTAGATGGAAGATTCTGATTCTTCTTCATAGTAATTTTTCTTTGTATTGCATGTAGTGCCTGAGAGCCACAGAATGAAGTTCAAATCTGAATGGAAGTTTGAATCTCTGTTTACCAGCATTTACTTAATGAAGATCTTATAGGACAAGGCCTAAAAACATTGATACATGACCAGTCTGGAAAGCTCACAATAAAATAATGTTTTTCTTTTCTGTTCATATTTCAGCTAAAATTCATGTGGGGAAACATAACTCTGGTGTCTTCTGGAAAAAAAGATGTGATTGTGCCTTCCCTACTTCCTGGAGAAGAGGGGATTGTTTCAGTGGAGTTTGAAGCCCCACCAGTGGAAGGAACCTATACATCTCACTGGAGGTTATCACATAGGGGGGAGCAATTTGGACCCCGGATCTGGTGCAGTATTGTGGTTGACTCTTCTTCCACAACTGTTTGTCCTGACCATGGCAAATTGATGCCTACTGTTTGCCAGAATAGTAGATCTCTTTACAAAGAAGAGGTAAGGCCCTCGTATACCTGGGTGTATTTAAGTCTGTCGTTTTTTTCCTCTCAATATTTTTTTCTCCACATTTTGTAATTCTACTACATCTCTGCCTTCTTCTTTTTTTGCCTTTTGTCTGTATTGCCTCCACTCAGTGGCCCCTCTTCTTTAATGTGCATATTCTCTTCTGATTCAAATATAAATCCTAGAATCAATCAGCTTATTATCCTTTGGGCTGTTAGTTAATTTGTTTTAACAGTTTGAATCATTCAGATAAGTTACTCATGAAACAATCTGTGCTTGGGATAACGTTCGGATGTAACAGTCGTCTGTAGGTCCACCTCAGTTGGGCTCAAAATTGAAGAGCTAGAAAGAAAAAATAAAGTGTATGCACCATTTCTTTTCCTCTTTGGCAAACAGAATTATATGTTTGGGAGAAGTAGGGTTTTGTCAATAACATACTTCTATCAGCTGAAAGAGCAGGAACTCATTGGCAAAGTACATTTTAAATACCAAAATCCTAGATTTAGCCCCTAACGTTTTCAGGTATAACTGAAAAAAAGGAGATCTTAACCTGATAACATAGAAAGCAGCCTGCTAATCAGTCCATACTGGTTGAAGATTATGAGAGTTGCCACCCAAAACATTTGCAGGGCTCTTTACAGATCTTTTCAGGATCAATTGATCGGTCTGCATGAGATAGGATCTTGTAAACATCCATTTATCCTATTAACTTTGTTCTAAACTAATTGCAAGATTGTTGTTCCATCTATTTCTCAGCTCAGTAATATAAGGGATATATGATTTTTTAAAAAAGTAAAATAATATGCAACTTCTGAATGAACAAAACAATGGAGAAAGTGTGCTAGTGTCACTTATTTTTTTTAGAAAATACAAAGATGTATTAAAAATCATTTTTGCACATTTATTTTGCACTTCTGTTTAGCTGAAAAAGATTCAGACTTTTTTATATTAATCTAGAATAACAAATGAAAATGTCAAGATCAAGGTAATATGGAAGATGTACTGCATTATAAATGATACAATGAAGTGCCCGAGTAAAAGAATTTGCCTCAAAATCACCTTGGAGGAGCATTCTTCAGTAATACTTCTTTTCTCTAGGAAAGAGCATCAGAATTCAAGGGAGAAATAAGTTTGGCCAACCGAGTTGCTTCATCAAAGATGAAAAGAATCCTCAGTGCTAGAGAGTTCTACATCCCATCACTTGATCTTCTCACAGCCCAGGTGAAATGTCTGGTATAAACCAAAATTCAAAATGTATTCAGAGGAAATTTTCCATACAGTTTTCTCTGTCATTAAATTGTTCACCTTGTGTTCTTTCCATTAGGATTTGCTCTCCTTTGAATTGCTGGACATTAACATAGTGCAAGAACTGGAGCAGGTCCCTCGTAATACTCCTGTTGGTAAGTATTCTCTGTGCCCAAGAAGGCTTTTGGATGAGAATTGTGACAAATATATTCTCATCCTGCTTTCTCAAGACAGCATGTCTAATTGGCATTATTGGATATCTGCCAAGGCCCATAGTTCTCCAATAGGGGATTCTCTGCCAATTCCTGGCATCCTCTGGAACTGCTGCTGCTCCTTGCAAAATTACTGTGTTTTGCCTGGTATATTAAGCAAGCACTGTGCTTGTTTGCTTATTGTGGAAGATTTTCAGGTTTCTCACAGTATGGAACTGTAATGAGATTTTAATTTGCAAGCCTTAGTCCCCTCTTGTATTAGTTTCCTCAAAGTAAGAATAGTTGGTCAGCACCTGCTAGCTTTGATAGAGGTGTCAAACTGCCGGCCCACGGGTCAGGCGTGTCATCAGGAAACCGTGCCCACCCCGTTGGCAATGGAGAAAAAGCTCCGATATGTTGCGTGACGTCACATGACATTGTGAGTTTGACATGTCTGCTCTAGGCCAACATATTACGATGTATTTACCATATTATCCCTGACTGAATGACAGCTGAACTGAACAGGATAGATTTGTGATCCATATGATCTGTGATGCTTAACTAATCATTTCTCTCAACTTCTGAAAATCTTTAATTCTTTCTATTTGGTACTAGGCATGTTTAGTCCTTACCTGCTGAGCAGTCCACTTTCTTTCCTACAGATGAGGCAATGGAAGGAATCTATAAAAATGGTTTCAGAAATATATATATATATATATATATATATATATATATATATATATATATATATATATATATATATACATACTGTATTTTTTGGACCATAAGACGCACTTTTTTCCCCCAAAAGTGGGGGGGAAACGAGGGTGCGTCTAATGGTCCGAAGGTGATCTGTATGGCCAGCCCCAACCTCTGCAAGTGGAGCACGAATCAGCATGTGCTGAGAAACGCCGATCTCATGCTCCTGCAATCTGCCTCGCTCGGTTTCAGCTTCCCTTGCTACAAGAGAAAGCAGGCTGAAACGGAGTGAGGAAGATTGCCAGGAATGCGAATCGGCTGATCTCACGCTGCTGCAATCTCCCTCGTTTCAGCCTGCTTTCTCTTGTAGCAAGGGAAGCTGAAACCAAGCGAGAGAGCTTGCAGGAGCGCGAGATCGGCCGATTCACATTTCTGGCAATCTCCCTCGCTCCGTTTCAGCTTACTTTCTGCAAGAGAAAGCCGGGCCGCAGGGCCACTTCCGCAGGTACTGCTCTAATGCAGAGAGGGAAGGACAAAGAGGGAGGGAAGGAAGGAAGGGACAATGGGAGAGGGAGGGAGAGAAAGAGAGAGAGAGAGAAAGAGAGGGAGAGAGAGAGAAAGAAAGGGAGAGAAATAGAGGGAGAGGAAAAGAGAGAGGGAGAGGAAGAAAGGGAGAGAAGGAGAGAGAAGGAGAAAGAAAGGGAGGGAAATAGAGGGAGAGAGAGGGAGAGAGAGGGAAAGAGAAAAATAGGGAGCGAAAGAGGGAGATGGAGAGAAAGGGAGAGAGAGAGAGGAGAAAGAAAGAGGGAGATGGAGAGAAAGGGAGAGAGAGAGAGGAGAGAGAAAGAAAGAGGGAGGGGGAGAGAGGGAGAGAAAGAGAAGGAGAGAGAGAAATTAAATTAGTAACATGATTGTTAGGTGAATCTGGTTTCCCCACTAACTTTGCTTCTCAGAAGGTTGCAAAAGGCGATCACATGACCCTGGAACAATGTGACCATCATAAATATGAATCGATTGCCAAGCATCCGAATGTAAATCACATGACCCTGGGGATGCTGCAACAGTCATAAGTGTGAAAAATGGTCATGTCACTTTTTTCAGTGCCATCGTAACTTTGAACAGTCACTAAGTGAATCATTGTAAGTCAAGGACTACCTGTACTTTATCATTTTTTTCCTTTTTTGTTGGGGGGTCAAGTTTTTGACACCTTGCTGGGCGACTGGTGGTACTCGGACATTGCCTTGTACTAAAAGTGGTACAACGGATGAAAAGGTTGAAAAGCCCTGTTTTAGTATACCGGTACTATTTGGTTCAGAATTTTTTTTTCTTGTTTGCCTGCTCTAAAAACTGGGTGCGTCTTATGGTCCGAAAAATACGGTAAAAGGTTATGATTCTTCCTTGTGGTATCATCCTTATCTTGCTTTTCCAGATTCCATACAGGGGCCAAGTCCATACAAAAGCCATGATTGCACTCCTGTGCCAAAAACATCTGACTTTGATCAGAAACAAGAAGAGAATGAGAGAATCACATATGAATTATTGCCTGGTAAGCAGTGAGAAGTACTGAAATGGCCCTAAGAATTTCCTGTTCTTCCATTGGGTTTCCTTATCAGTCTTGGCTAAGAACTGAATGACCAAGCATTTTAATTGGCTTTATTATTGACAAATCGACTTTGCTGCAAAGCTGCTAGCTTTAGAATTTGAAAAAATTACCAGGTAGTTTTAGCAATACTGGAAAATGATTGCAAGGTTGTATGCACTTAGTAAAAGCTGCATTATAAAACAAGATAATCCAAGTTGTTTTCAACAGATTTTCTAGTTTTGTGTTTTGTATCTTCAGCCTTTTTCTTACAGTATAGCCCCTGCTTCAAGACACCCTTTATCCCTTGACAGCCATGATATGCTTGGCTCAACATAAGTCTTTATTACTAGGCTTGTGTTCAAATGCTTTAAAACCTCAGTTTCATAGACCTAGATATTTTAAGTATTTCTAATTTTTGTATAAAAGCTGCATTACTGTATGGAGGTACTAAGATCTGCCTCCAAATCAAACTCTTGAAAATTGTTTTTGTGAAGACCCTGTTCTTGCAACCCTGTAGGTTGAATGGTATTAGGCTTCCTCTTGGTGTGTCTCACTGCTTGAAGTACTTACATTCGTTAGATAAAATGAATTAGATATAAATGATTACCAACAATTAAACGCAAACTCTCAATATCTATGATAGCTTACTCCATTCTGAAATTTTTAGTAAATACTGCCAATAATATTAATCTGTAGATGCTGAAGTCAGCAAAGGGAAGGCTGAAAATTCAGGAAACCAAGAAGAAGGAGAGGAAGACATGAGTGGAACCCAGTTTGTATGTGAAACAGTCATTCGTTCTCTCACCCTAGATGCTGCACCTGATCATCAGCCCCCACAAAAAAGAAGTCTTTTCATAGTGAGTGTTTTCAAATACCTTTTGAAAAACTAGCATATTCAGAAAATACCTACAATGTAATTGATCATTTCCTCTTTTTTTGTTATTGTTGATTAGATTCTTTGCAAACATTATCCAATATTGCCCACTGCAGCCCAGAGAACAACGATTCCATTAACCCTGTTTCAGAGGAATTAGAAGCCAGAGTACCAACTCCTGAATTTGGTAAGATTTCACTAAATTACTCACAGTTGATGAGAGTTTGGTGTACAAATTAAGGCATCAGGCTGGAAACCAGGAGTCACAAACTCATCTTAGGTGTGAAGCCAGCTGATGACATTGGGCCAGCCACTTTCTTTCAGCCTTTAGAAGTAACATCAGTAAACCACTTCTGAAAATCTTTTTTAAGAAAACTGGAGGGATTTAGTCCAGGCAGTGAACAGAATTCAAAAGCTGACTTGATGGCACACACACACACCACACATTCATAGTTTCTATTTTCCGTTCCTCTCCAAGATACATATTTGAAATGTAGGTGACTACCTATGATGTGGGTGATAGGGAATAAGTTTTTACTTTATGAGGGTTGTGGCTTGGGTATACCTACAAAAGAGAATGATGAAGGCATTGTGGAAAGGACTGCAATATTGACATTTATACTGAAACACTATTGCCTGTGTTCTACTAGAAAATCTTCCAGTGTGAGATGATGAAGAAACAAACAGAGGAGAAGCTGACAATGATATTCAGGATGAATAAGGATTATATCATTGTCCTTCCAGAATGTTTTGATACTAGTCGTCCTCTGGGCGAATCAATGTACATTTCAGCACTCACTCAGTCAAATTTAGAAAACGTGAGCACGGCTCCAGCAAATCCTGAAGAAAGCCACAGATCAGTGAATAGCACCAGTGATATATTGATTACCTCTCAGACCCTTGATGAAGTGTCACTGACCCCTCAGACTGTGGAACCACAGCCAAATAAGGTACCATATAAATTAAGAATAATTCAGAACCTTAAGATTTCTTTATCTCCTATAATTATAAGTATCCTCCCAAAGAGAAGTGTTGATTTTTAAGTGTATATACCAAGCCAAAATGTACACACAAATCCAAATGAAAAAACAGCCATCTGGAATTTTACGAGATTATAATAGATACATTATATTATAATGGAACTACCTAAATGTGTAGCATGGACCAATATCTCCAATTTTCATTCATTTGAGCTTTTGGTACATTATAAATACCTGATTATTTTTCTCTAACAGATTTCTTTCTGAAAACGAGAGTTCCCGAGAAGCAACTTTTCCCACTAGAGAGGAAGCCCTGTTGATTCCTGTCCAAATGAAAGAAGGTATTGTATTGCAATGTTCTACATGATAGACAGTGAGCAGGAGTTTCTAACTGTGAAGTCGTTAGTTTTATAGATTGCTGCTCTCCAGAGATTTATGTATATTTGAGGAATACATATGTACGTATTGTTTTTATTAAACCCAGTAAATTTTACAAATTTGGTTTAAATAACACTATACTCTATCCCTTCCTTCTGGAGCACACGGATAGATTCTTTTTTTTCTGTTCTTGCTCACATGTACTTTTATTTTCACTTTCTTCTAGAATTACAAAGAGATGGTCCTGAGGTTTCATCTCCAGAGAATATAAATAACCCATCAATGTATCCTGAATCTTCTAGGTAAAGAAAACAGATCAAATTGAGATTTCATTTTTTTAAAATCCCATTTATAACCCGCCCTTCTCCGAAGACTCAGGGCGGCTTCCAATCTAAGAAGCACAAATCAATGTGCTTAGCAATAGCCTTCATTCTATGTATATGCCTGCTTATTAGGGCTTTCGGGGGGCCCCAAGCGGCATTTTTACAAAGTCAGCTTATTGCCCCCAACAATCTGGGTCCTCATTTTACCTACCTCGGAAGGATGGAAGGCTGAGTCAACCTTGAGCTTGGTGGGACTCGAACCTGCACTAATTGCAGGAAGCTGGTGTTACTTAAGGAGTCGTTAGTCCACTGCTCCACCAAGGCTCTTCTTGAATGACAATTGATTTTTTTAGTGAGAGATTTTTGATGTGTCAATTAGCCTTCTGTTTCTTCCTTTTTCAGAAATGTTGATTTAATCTTACAGTTGAACAAATCAATTGAGGCTTTAAAAACTGCACTGCTGAAGCAGGAAGCCAACAATGGCAAAAGAAACTAGAGCAGACAAATGGTTTTAAGAGAACAATGCAGTTGGGAGAGATCACTCACTACTCTTTGGATATAGAAAATGTTAATTTTAATTTCTGGCATCTTCACTGAAGATGTTTGGTCACTGGATTGGAAACTATTGCTAGTTGGAGTAGGTTATACTGTGCTGGGTGGATCAGTAGTCTAATAGAGAAAAAGCCCTTTCTCTATATTTGTATGTTTTCAACTGTAATTTGATTTGCAGACATAGCCCGGGAAATAGCCTTGCGGGTGGCCTGGTGAAAGGGGCCTTATCAGTGGCTGCCTCAGCTTACAAGGCATTGTTTGTTGGGCAGGCCTCCATGGATCAGGTAAATAGAACATCTTGTCATCTTATGAGACCCAGGAAACATACCTTTTCTATGGTTGCTTCTGTTCTCTGGAACAACCCCCCCCCCAAAAAAAAAGATACAACAGACCCAAGTCTTCTAGTCTTTTAAGACTTGGCTATTCTCTGATGCATTAGGGACCATTTGAGTGAGAAATCCCTTTTGGTTGTTTTATTATGTGCTGGGACATGTTTTTATATTTATATTTTGGGTTACTGTTGTATGGTAGGGGGGCAGTTCTCTTTAATTATTTGTGCTGCATGCTACCAAGTCACATTGCTTAAATTGTCTGGCCTTATAAAATTTAAAAATAAATAAATATAAATCATGCACTAATAATGGGAAGAGCAAGGAGGAGGAGTGTACATTTTGTAGTTTCATAATTAACCTTATATATAAAGAATTCAGCATGTTGCTAGTTTTTGTGAATGCAAAGCTTGAGAACTGGGTGATATTGTACATTATTACAAAAAGGAAAAGAATATTGAGCATTGTAGAAATTATTCCAATTTAAATTTTACTGGGATGACTGCAGTTGGAGAATTCTATATGGAGCTTTGCATTTATGTGTTTGTTTCCTCTTTATACTGATATTTCTGTATTTTTCACCCTTCCAGGCTCTTTCTGTAACCAGTGAAAATCATATGGCTTCATTTCTGGCCCACCTACATGAAATGGGCTTCTGTGACAGACACCTTAATCTCCATCTATTGCAGAAACATAAATGTGACATGAATCTTGTTGTCACTGAGTTGCTGCAGCTGAGTCAGGGTGATTGTTATGAGAGTCCATACTGAACATTTTTCACTTGTGCATTAAAAAACTTAACAGCAACTGGCACCAGCAGCTTCTAGCTCCCTTCTGTCCTAAGCAGAGCCAAGATGGCTTCATTTTTATTTTTCAGCATATTATAATTCCTACCATCTCTATTGTCCTACAGCTCAGGCATTAGTGAACCTTTTATTTTATTTTTTTCCAAACTGGTGAATGCCAGATTATAGATAGGAGAAAAGAAGCGATTACCGGTATGCTCCAGAAATATAAATGGACTTGACTTTAGCAGCCAAAGTAGGCTGGCTATTCTCCAATTTACTTTACTTCTCTTTTGGTCAAGCAATATTTTTATCCCACATTTACTGTTACGTTTCTTGCCAGGACACTGTCATTATCTGAAAACTTTGTTCTCATTAGGAAGATTCCATCAAAACCCCACAATTCCACTGTTCTCTGGTTATTTCCTTGTTAGAAGCAGAACTGAATTGTTTATTTGAAGAATAATACTAAAAGTGTAGCTGTTTATACTACATAATTCTTTAGGGAAAAAATTGATAGTGACTGCTCAAGCTACTTGAAGGGTAGATGGTGAAGACACATTTGAGTGTTTAAAAAATTATTTTTGTAGACTTTTAGCAGCCAGCAGTGTTTCACAGGAGTAAATACTGCTCTCACAAGCAGTATTCCTGATCTTCTCTACCCAGGTGTTAGACCAGATTGAAGTCCTTAAAAAAGCAATATTTTAACAGCTCTTCAGCTTAACTATATTGCTAATACCTGATAGAAGGTTTTACTTAATATGTAAGAGAAAAAAAGACAAAAATATGGATGAGTGATATTCAAGGAAAACAACTTCCTATGTCTCCATTAATCAAGACAGAGGATTCAAGAATCTGTGAGGAATTTCTGTCCGTATACTGAAAAAAATACTGTAAGGCTTTGATACATTTCTAAAGGTTTATAATTTTTGATTTGACTCTCAGGTGTTCCTTTGATTTTTTTTCGTATAGGATGAAAGGAATGTCTGTTCATAAAGCATGCTAACAGTAATGGGACATACACAAGTACAGCTTTTGTTGTATAGGTAGAATAGCAGGGGAGTGGTTTCCCACCGGCGGGAAATACACGAGCCTGGGTTGGATGTTGTTCCTGCGGTGGGAGATTCCCGGCCGGGGGTTGGCTAGCGTCCAGCGGCTGCCGGACATATATTGAGCCACCCTGACGGGGATCCCCAGTTGACTCCACGTGTATCAATAAAGACAACTGTTGCAATACCTCGCTGTGTGTGCGTCGTCGATCCGAACATAACAGTGGCGATGAAGGTGGGATTGCTCGGTGGAACAGCAAAGGAAGAGGTGGAAGCCAGCAACGCGCGAAGCAGGAAATTCAAATCGCCGTCAACCAAAAGCAGCCGATCGCCGTGAACAAGAAGCGGAATGGCACAAGTTGGATCTCTGAAGGAATTCGACCCAAACTACCCCGAAGACTGGGAGGAGTACGTCGGCCAGGTCGAGGGATTCTTGCTCGTAAACGGCATAATGGATGACCGGAAAAAGGCGGCGGCACTCCTCACCATCAGCGGCACACCGGTTTACCGGGTTGCCGTAGGACTGTGCCAACCGTTGCCGGTGGCAAGCGTATCGTACGCAGATCTACTGGCTAAACTAAGGGTCCACTTCACCCCCAAGAGATCGGAGCTGTACTGGAGGTGGATCTTTGAAAAAAGGAACCAGAAGCCAGGCGAATCGATAACGCAGTTCGTGGCGGCCGTGAGGGAAGCTGCCCTGCGCTGCAAGTATGATAATTTAGAGATCCGGATTCGAGACAGGGTGGTTCTGGGCTTGCGAGATGAACAACTCCAAAATAGAATAATTGCAAAGCCCACCGGAGATTTGCAGGAGGTGCTGGACGAGCTCCTCACCTACAAATCAACAGGGAGACGCGACCCCCCCACAACAGCAATGGCGCCCCAGCGGAAATCAATCTGGAAAGCCATGTGGACGGTGGGGAGGTGGACTACACGTGGGAAGCCGACATCGACGAGATCGCCTGAAGGTTCGGGAAGATGCTGACAAGGACCAACCGCCCAGACGGCACAGATCGAGCAAAAAGGCAACAACAACAACAACAACTACCACAACAAAGGTTCCAGAGAGAGAACTCAACCCGACTGCAAGACCCCGACGCCAGGTGTGGCAGCTGCGGCGGCAGCCACCCCCGATCTAACTGCAGGTTCTGCAACACTAAATGCAGGAACTGTGGAAAAACGGGGCACATTCAAGCGATCTGCCGAGGTAGACCGCGCAACAACCAAATGCACTATATCGACGCGTGGGCCTCAGGTAAGGTAACCCCCCGACAGAGTGGCAGAGAGAACCCCAGGCCTAAGGCGCGATCCTCCAACTGCGGGAAGGGGGTGGGGGTCAACCATATCGGGAACCCTAGGATCAACCACATACTGAGCCCCAAATTAAAAATAGAGGTCCGGCTGCAGGGTATTCCTTGCAGGATGGAAGTGGACTCGGGGGCCTCAGTATCTATTATTTCAGGCAGTACCCTGGCACATATCGAAGCAAGGAGTGGGCAGAAAATCCCCCTAAAACAAACTAGAATCCAACTAGCTGACTTCCAAAGATCGCCCATAAACATTAAGGGGAAGGTTACCATACCCGTCAGCTACAAGGGTTTTAAGGGCCCCTTAGATCTTCTGGTCACCAAGGGCCATAGAACCAGCCTAGTGGACCTCAATTGATTCAAGGCCCTAGGCATATGGGTGGGGGGAATAAACACAGTCCACCGCCTAACCCTCACAGCAGTCTGCAATAAATTTGCAGACGTATTTGATGGTTCCTTAGGGAAATACAAAGCCCCCCCATTAATTTCAATCTGGATCCAGCGGTTACACCCATCCGGCTTAAGGCCCGGAGGGTACCCTTTGCGCTTAAGCAAAAAATCGAGGCCGAGCTAGAAAAGTTAGTAGGCCAGGGCGTGCTGGAACCAGTAGAAGGAGGCCCCTGGGAGACACCAATCGTCACTCCCCTTAAACCTAACGGGGACGTGAGGATTTGTGCCGACTACAAAGCTACCCTTAATCTAGCCATGAAAAAACACGCTTACCCGGTCCCAACGGTGAAGCAGGTCCTCGTGACGATCCAGGACGGCACCATCTTTGCCAAGCTCGACTTGGCGCAGGCGTATTTGCAACTCACTGTGTCTAAGGAAGCCGCCGAGGCTCAAACGATAGTTACCCACAAGGGGGCGTTTCGAGTCCACAGACTGCAATTTGGAATTGCTGCAGCTCCAGGCATCTTCCAAGAAGTGATGGAGAGGACCTTAAAGGGCATACCTGGAGTATGCCCTTACTTCGATGATGTCCTGGTGGCGGGAAAAACTGAGGAAATCCTTGCTGACAGGCTGGAAAAGTTACTGGAAAAATTCAGGGAGGCAGGACTTAAGTTAAAAGGGGAAAAATGTTGCATTGGAGTTAAATCCACTGAATTTTTAGGATACAGGATAGATGCTCAGGGCATACATCCCACAGAGGGAAAAATAAAGGCAATTAAATTAGCACCTGAACCTAAAAACAGGGCAGAACTCCAAGCATTCTTAGATCTTATAAATTTTTATCACTCATTTTTGCCACATAAAGCAGCCATAGCCGAGCCCCTACATAGACTGTTGGATAAAAAGACCCTGTGGAAGTGGCAGGAAAAACATAAACAAAGTTTCCAAACGTTGAAGGACATATTGTCCAGCAGATCTACTGTCACACATTTTATCGAGGGCAAACCAATTTACCTGGCATGTGATGCATCACCTTATGGGGTGGGGGCTGTGATAAGCCACATGGATGACCAGGGGGTTCAGAGGCCAATCGCATATTATTCCAGAACCCTAACCAAAGCAGAAAGGAATTATGCGCAAATAGACCAGGAAGCACTAGCCATCGTGGCTGGTGTTAAAAAGTTCCACGACTATCTTTATGGCAGGAACTTCACAATATTTACTGACCATAAACCCCTTTTAGGCCTATTCACTGCAGACAGACAAGACACCCCAGATCATGTCTCCTAGGATGCTCAGATGGTCTATTTTCTTAGCAGCATACACATTCACCATAAAGCACAGACCGGGAAAGGAGATGGGTCACGCAGATGCCCTTAGCAGACTGCCCTTATTAGATACAGGGCCAGACCCAGCTCCAGCGGGGCAAATCCTCTCATTGCAAGAACTACCAGAATGCCCATTGACACCATACTACAGGAGGAAGGACGAAATGTCGTCACATCAGGGGTGCCTACTGTGGGGAAACAGGGTAGTTATACCAGAGGTACAAAGGAACACAGTCATAACGGAACTGCATGAGGGGCACCCAGGGGTTGTGTGAATAAAGGCATTAGCCAGGAGTCATTTATGGTGGCCGGGACTGGACAAGGCAATTGAGGACAGAGTAGCTGGGTGTTACCAGTGCCAGAAGTCTAGGCCTGAATTGACACATAAGCCAGTACACAGGTGGGAGGTGGCTCGCAACCCGTGGTCCCGCATACACATAGATTTCGCGGGGCCATTCCAAGGACAGACCTTCTTGGTTGTAGTGGACAGTTACTCCCGGTGGTTGGAGGTCGTGCCTGTAAAGACCATGACATCTGCCAAAACAATACAGGTCTTGCGGGGACTCTTTGCCACCCATGGGTTACCTGACGTACTGGTCTCTAACAATGGCCCGCAATTCACATCTGCTGAATTTCAGGATTTCCTCAAGGCCAACTGGATTAGGCACGCGACGTCGGCACCCTTCCACCCCTCCTCCAACGGATTGGCCGAGAGGAACGTCAGGACTACCAAGGAAGCATTGAAAAGGATCATCCAAGGTGATTGGCACCAGAGACTGGCCCAGTTCTTGTTGGCCCAACACACAACACCTTGCACTGCAACGGGGAAAAGCCCAGCGGAAATGAGGTGGGGCAGAAGACTGACAACCAAACTAGACAGGCTCCACCCAGACCGGCTGCCTGTTGAAGCAGAACAAGACAGTGCAACCAGGTCCTTGAACATTGGGGATTTAGTGTGGGCCAGGAACTATGGACTGGGAGAAAAGTGGTCACAAGGGGTAGTCATAGACAAAACAGGGCCACTATCATACATTATAGAGGGGGAAGGGGAACGGCAGATCAGGAGGCACATTGATCAGCTGAGGAGAAGGTCTCCGGAGTTCACTCAAGGGGCGACCAGTGGGGACCCCATAACACGAGACAACAACAATAGTCTTGACTGGTGGGTAGTTACACTAGCAGGCAGGGGAGCAGAAACACACCCTAGGCGAGCGGAACCACCACCGCAGGGGAACACGGCTGCACAGTCAGCAGCCCTCATAATAACACAACAACCCGTAGACCCGACACCTGCAGCGACACCCCAAGAGGCGGCAAGGCCCAACGGGGAAACCAATAACAGAGCTGACATTCCAACGGGGAGATATCCTGCTAGGGCTCACAAGCCACCCACGTACTTAAAAGATTACGTTAGATAATAATAACTCTTATCTGGGGGGGAAGGGGTGTTATATAGGTAGAATAGCAGGGGAGTGGTTTCCCACCGGCGGGAAATACACGAGCCTGGGTTGGATGTTCCTGCGGCGGGAGATTCCCAGCCGTTGGCTAGTGTCCAGCGGCTGCCAGACATATATTGAGCCACCCTGACGGGGATCCCCAGTTGACTCCACGTGTATCAATAAAGACAACTGTTGCAATACCTCGCTATGTGTGCGTCGTCGATCCGAACATAACAGCTTTTATTTGACTTTGGTAGGAAATAGTTAATGATTGCAAGGGATTGAAATGATGAACATGAGAAAAGTTTCCTAACAAAGAGGCAGACTGAGAAGCTGAGGACAAACTGGTTGTGCTATGTATTGCTTATTTAATTAAAAAAAATGTATGCAAACTGAATATCTCTGAATGGAAGAAGTAAGATCTGCAACTTCTCTTTGGGCTGATGGGGAAAACCTTTGAATTATTAGATCTTATTTTTTAAAATTACTTTGAATTACTACTTTAATCAACTAATTTCTTGTTAGCTCTGATGAAGACTGCTTTCTTCTTAAGTTTCATAAAAGGTGAAATTCTATTGGCTTTGTATGTTTTATGAGAAGTTGCATGATTGATAATTTTAACAATTCTGGTATTTAAGATATTGCATATTGCTTAAATTAAGCACCATGGTCTTTGAGATGAAAAATAAATATTAAAAATGCACAATATTAGGTTTCCCTTTGTGAAAATGTGTTCTTTGATCTTTAAAAAAATGGGTAAAGTAACGGATTACAAAAGAAACATCTAGTAAAAGCAAAAGTGTTTCCATCCATGCTAGAATGACAACACTTGTAAATACTGTGAGGCATATTATTCTTTGTACCAGTTGTGTAGGTCCAAAGATTTCCTGAGCAAGTGAAAGGCATGTCTCTTGCTCCTTATAGATGCTGACATTAATTAAAGGTAAAGGTTCCACCGCACATACGTGCTAGTCATTTCCAACTCTAGGGACCGGTGCTCATCTCCGTTTCAAAGCCGAAGAGCCAGCGCTTGTCCGAGGACGTCTCCGTGGTCATGTGGCCGGCATGACTAGACACCAAAGGCACACAGAAGGCTGTTACCATCCCACCATAGTGGTCCCTATTTTTCTACTTGCATTTTTACGTGCTTTCGAACTGCTAGGTTGGCAGAAGCTGGGACAAGTAACAGGCACTCACTCTGTTACGCGGCACTCGGGATTCGACCCGCCAAACTGCTGACCTTCTGATCAACAAGCTCAGCGTCCTAACTCACTGAGCCACCCTGTCCCTCGACATTAATTACCTATTGTCATATATATGACATTTTGTTAACTGTTGTGTGAATAATGAAATACTGTTACAAAAATGTGGGCTGCAGAGTGGGTATTTTAGAAAGAAGTCAAACTGTCACATTCAAAAGGGGGGAGTTGAAATGTGTATGTTTTATTAAAAAAGCAGGGGCTTGTTTTATACAAAGAAAATAAGGAATTAATTGATTTTTCAAGTATAATTTCTTTGCCAGCTCAAAGTTTCATCCCATTTATCAACTAATCTTTAAAACAAATATCCAACATTTGTATAAATTCGGAAACATGGCATAAAAATGCCAGTAATCTTATTTAGGAACGGATAAACACTACCACATAACTTCCAGAACTTAATTCCAGGTCAGATAAAGAAAGGTTTCCCTGGGATTAATTATTCTGGAAAGGATCTATTAAAAATTATGAGGAGGGCTAATTTAAAATCTCGTTGGCAAGATTCTCCTTCCAGGGGCTCACCAATAAAAGATAATTTTGACAGAGTGCCATCAAGACAAACTTCTTGACATCTGACTCCTCCTAATCCTCATCTTTTCAGAGCCACTGCCTTCAGTCCAACTCTAGGAAAGTAAAATGCAAGACTTTCTGTGTGAACCTTGGTAGTCAAATATTGCTTCTATACCTTCTATAGGGTGATAAGCAAAAGCCTGTCTATTATTTCATCTACAGTATAATTCCCCTGGATTAGTTGGAAGATCAGAAATTATGTACAGGCTAAATTCACCTTGCTAATGGCATTTGGAATTTCAGGGGCGCAGCCTGGTAATTCCCATTTGCACTTCTGCAACAAATGGATTTCCAAGGAAGAGGGTCTCTTGGAGGGAGGGGGGAGCTAAATTCCATTTAGTCAGGCCTGAGAGTGCAAATCTTGTGGAACCAAATGGTGACATTCTAATGTGATCACCATTTTAAACTAATGTTGCTGGAAACATCCAGAGGATTATTTTGAGACCTTAACATGTGGGTTTATGTTTATAACTTGGTGTGCCCAAGGTGGGTGAGCACCTGTTACTCATCCCAACTTCTGCCAACCTAGCAGTTCGAAAGCACGTAAAAAATGCAAGTAGAAAAATAGGGACCACTATGGTGGTGGGAAGGTAACAGCCTTCGGTGCGCCTTCGGCGTCTAGTCATGCCGGCCACATGACCACGGAGGCATCCTCGGACAAGCGCTGGCTCTTCGGCTTTGAAACAGAGATGAGCACCGGCCCCTAGCGTTGGAAACGACTAGCACGCGTGTGCGGGGGAACCTTTACCTTTACTGCCGTTTTACCCTGCCTGAGACCGACAGCTGAATACAAAGTAGATTAAAAGAGAAATTCCAGCTACATCTAACTTCCAACTTGGCTTTAAAAAACCTTCAATCGCGCAGCGATTAGAACAATTGTAATAGATACTGAAACGAAGAAGTTTACCAAATTATTGAAAAACCACATAAAATTGAGAGCGGATTTATATTCTGAATTTAAAGTGAAAGTGAACCAGAGTCTCCGAACAGCGGAGCGAGCTCAGGCACACTTCATAAGCGCCTCTTAAAATATGGAGCGAAATGCTAACAAATAGGAACCACAACCACTATTCAGTGGAGTGTCAATATTACACAAGCACTTCCTTTCACACCCTTCCAAGGTCCAAATTAATGTGAAAAGCGGAAGGTAGACGCTCAAGCGCGTGAGGGTGGCTAGTTGTATTCAAGCCACTCCTTTTATTTAACGCGACTCGCTTACGTCGCGCCTGCACCGTAGAGTGGGATAGGCTTGCAGCGTGTGGGAAGGGTAAGGTTGGTAAAGCTACGAGTTTGGGAGCTCTTCTTTGGGAGGAAGTGCTGCTGTTTTAGCGAACTTCACCTCTGCAGTTTTGAAACGAATTGATCTATTGCAAGGCTCCAATTCTCAACGCTACTTACTTTGGAATATTTCCACGAGCACTTTCAATGTTGAATAAACGAGCGCAAAGGATCACACTGTAAGTCACAAGGTTCGTTTTTTCTGTCAGTGTTTAACTTTGGCACCTCCCATTCCCGGGGGAAAAAAGTGCGGATCTGATTTTTTGCTGCGTCCCATGGTGAAGAATGCACCTTAATAGAACTGCTGAAAAAGAAGAAGTGGCGGCTGAGGGTGGAACTGCTTATTTCCCACCTCTTGCAAGAGGGTGGGAGTCGTGTGAACGGACGAGGCTGGCACCATTATAGCAGTTTATTTTCTGTTTCATGTCTATGATTGGCTGAGGAGTCCGAACGATTTAGCGTCTGCCTCTGGTCTTGGTGGGATACGGTGAGCAGATGCCCTCCTTAAGTTCTTCAGAAACCTTTCTAACGATCCACACACGACCCTCAATACTCTCCTGCCCCTTCAAACCATACTGCCCTGTTTTCTCCTCCCCCCTCACCGATTTATCTTCCATTCTTTGCTTTCGATCTTGTTTTCTCCTTTTTTAAACTATCACTCTTTCCTTCCTTCTTTCTTGAAACCTTTTGTTGGGCCATTATGAGGATTCAAAATCATCTTATTTCTTTCTGACTTCTTTCCCAACTTCTTTTAGATGAGTAATTTTTAATATACGTTGTTTTGCAGCAAAGAGTTTTGATATTTTAACACCATTATACTAACCAGAAAAATGTCCTGTTGGGAAAACGAGAACTTTGGTGAATTTCCTATTTGCTTGGAAGCAACCAATGTGGGGAGTGCTGATATTCTTTGTGAAGCGAATTCATCAATTTGTACTATTCAGATTGAATAGTGGAATGAAAAGTTAGCTCCAAGAAGGCAATCTGTTAGCTACTGTTTGTAGTTACATTTCTCAGATATGAACAAGAACTCATATTAAAGCATACACTATGCAGCTAATGAAGCCTAGGATAATGTGCATACGTAATTCTCACAATTAATTTATAATTAGGTCTGTTATGCAAAACCTAAACACTGGCTTAATGCAGTAGGTACGTTGTGTAAACCCAGCTTGGTTCCTTGTTTTTTTTTCTATCTCATTGGTAGGCACATTTGTCAGTTGGCTCCCTTCTGGCCTTTCTTCAGCAATTTGACGGAATCTTTTCACAGTATTATTGTCTGTTAATATTTTGAAGTTACCATATACATTACCACATATATTTTAAGTTACCATATATGTTAAAGATAAAGTGAAGCTGCTACAAAACAGTATTGTGTAGTAGAGCACTTAATTAGATATGCAGTCTGAATTTTTAAACAATCTTGAAAAAAATGTGAGCTAACTGTGTTTGCAGTATATATACCTGTAATAGCTGTTTTATTTTGAATATAAACTGAGTTGTTTCAAGTGTAGACAGAAATAATAAACAGAGTCAATTATTTACTGTGTTTCATAAAATATGGAGGAGAAATTCAAACACAAATTATCTACTTAGCTAATGTTTTATTGTTGTGAGCTGCTCACAGTTGTGTTTAAGGTGGAAGGCCATATTTATATTATTTATATTTATTAAATATTTATACCGCCCTTCTCCCGAAGGACTCAGGGCGGTGTACAGGGCAATAAATATCAAAGTACGAAATACAAAAGTTAAAAAACATTAAATAATTATGCCTGCTATAATACATTAGTAAAAAATCCATGTTAAAACCCCAAACCCCATACCCATCAGACCAGGCCGGCTTGTTCAAATAAATAAGTTTTTAGATCACGTCGGAAGGAGCGAAGGTCGGGGGCCATCCGGAGCTCAACTGGTAAACGGTTCCACAGGTCTGGCGTGCCCACAGAGAACGCCCTCCCCCTGGGGGCCACCAGTCGACATTCCCTGACCGGTGGCACCCTGAGGAGGCCCTCTCTGTGGGAGCGCACTGGACAGAGAGAAGTTGACGCTGGCAGCAGGTGTTGCCGTAGGTAATCTGGACCCATGCCATGTAGGGCTTTATAGGTCATCACCAGCACCTTGAATTTCACCCGGAGGGCAACTGGAAGCCAATGCAGCTCACGGAGCAGAGGTGTAACATGGGAGTATCAGGAGACCCCCCAACACAACTCGCGCGGCTGCATTCTGCACCAGTTGAAGCCTCCAAATGGTCTTCAAGGGCAGCCCCATGTAGAGACCATTGCAGTAGTCTAAACAAGAGGTTAAGAACGCATGAGTGACTGTACGCAAGACATCCCGGTCCAGATAGGGCCGCAACTGGCGCACCAGGCGAACCTGGACGAAGGCCCCCCTAGTCACAGCTCATATATGATCTTCTAAGGAGAGCTGTGAATCTAGGAGGACCCCCAGGTTGTGAGCCCTATCTATGGGGGGTAATAACTCACCCCCCATAGTAAGAGGTGGAATAGTCTGAATTTCCCGAGAAGCTGGCACGCACAGCCACTCAGTCTTGTCAGGGTTGAGCCGAAGCCTGTTCCTCCCCATCCAGACCTGGACCGCCTCCAGGCACCGGGACATCATGTCAAGGGCATCACTGGGGTGGTTTGGAGTTGAAATGAAAAGCTGGGTATCATCAGCATACTGATGATACCCGACTCCAAAACCACGAATGATCTCACCCAGAGGCTTCATATAGATGTTGAACAGGAGAGGCGAGAGGACCGACCCCTGAGGAACTCCACAAACGAGAGGCCTCAAGGTCGACCTCTGCCCCCCTGCCAACACCGACTGTGAACGTCCCAGAAGGTAGGAGGAGAACCACTGAAAAACAGTGCCTCTCACTCCCAACCCCCTGAGACGCCGCAGTAAGATACCATGGTCGATGGTATCAAAAGCCGCTGAGAGGTCTAATAGAACTAGGACAGAGGAACAACCCCTGTCCCGAGCCCGCCAGAGATCATTCACTAGTGCGACCAATGCCGTCTCCATGCTGTACCCGGGCCTGAAACCCGATTGGTACGAGTCCAGGTAATCAGCTTCCTCCAGGAACAAAGGGAGCTGATGCGCCACCACGCTCTCAACAACCTTCGCGAGAAAGCGAAGGTTGGAGACCGGACGAAAGTTGTTTAATACAGCTGGGTCCAGGGCAGGCTTCTTGAGGAGGGGTCTCACCACCGCCTCCTTCAAGGTGGCAGGAAAACTGCCCTCACTCAAAGAAGCAGTTATCACTGCCTGGAGCCAGCCTCGTGTCCCATCCCGAGCTGCATAAACCAGCCAGGAGGGGCACGGGTCCAACAAACATGTGGTGGAGCTCAGCTTCCCCATGATCCTGTCCACGTCTTCAGGAGTCACAGGATCTAACTCCTCCCAGATAACATCAACAACTCTGCCCATGTCCTCATCGTCAGATTCTGCCCAGTCGGAGTCAAAACTGGTCCGGATCCGAGCAATTTTGTCCAACAAATGTTGACTAAACTCCTCGGCACGACCCTGCAAGGGCTCCTCCCTCACCTCCTGATTAAGGAGGGAGTGGGTCACCCTAAACAGGGCGGCCGGGTGATTATCTGCGGACGTGATGAGGGTAGCAAAGTGGTTAGACCTTGCCATCCTCATCGCCGCGAGATAAGATCTCGTGAAAGACCTTAGTCGCAATCGGTCAGATTCGGATCGGCTGGATCTCCAACAGCTCTCTAGGCCCCGTCTCCGACGCTTCATCTCCCAGAGCTCCATAGAAAACCATGGAGCCCACTGGGATCTGCACCGGGTCAAGGGCCGCATGGGTACAACTCGGTCGAGTGCCTCCGTGGCTGCCTTTTCCCAGGCTTCCACTAGGGCATCGGCCGAGCTGTGAGCAAAAGAAGCAGGTGGGGACCCAAGCACCGCCTGGAACTGCTCAGGGTCCATTAAGTGCCTAGGGTGGAACCATCTCGTTGGTTCAACAACCCCACGACGGGGAGTGGCAGAACGGAAGACCAACCGCAGGAGATGATGATCGGTCCATGACAGGGGCATAACAATTGGGGAACCCCCACCCAGATCATCTAACCACCGTCCAGATAGAAAAACCAAATCGAGAGTGTGACCCCCCCCCATGAGTTGGACCCTGAATAACTTGCATCAGGTCCATGGCCGTCATGGAAGCCATGAACTCCCGAGCTAACTCAGATGATCCCCCAGGGATGGTAGATTGAAGTCACCCAGAATCATAAATTTGGGGAATTCAATCACCAACCCTGAGAGGATGTCGAGAAGCTCAGGCAGGGCTGCTGCTATGCGACTAGGCGAAAAGTACACCAGCAGCAAGCCCAACTGAGCCCTAGGGCCACATCTCAGGAGGAGAGACTCACACCCGGCTATTTGGACAATGGTGGCCTCCCGCGGACATAAAGTCTCCCTCACGACTACCACCACTCCTCCACCCCTACCGTGAGCCCGAGGCCGGTGCAGCACCTGCAAACCCAATGGGCAAAGATCAACCAGAGGGACACCACCCTCTGGGCCCAACCAGGTCTCCGTAATGCAAGCCAGGTCCGCATGCTCCTCCTCAACTAGATCACGTATGAGAAGAGCCTTATTGACTACGGACCTGGCATTAAAATACACAAGCCTGAGCTCAGGTGGCTGCCCATGAAAAACTTAAATAAACAAACAAAACCTTGAAGATGGGGCAGCTTATAAATTTTATAAACAAACAAACCTAAATTTGGGATCAACTAAAAAGCATAAAATAGAGTACATATTTCAAATTCATCAATCCTTTGTCAATGGGATAATAGGAAAATGAAAAGTCCAGAAATTAAGTCATATGCTTGTCATGAAGTAATTAAAAATTAATATCACAAAAGAAATAGTGGGGCTGAATTCAGTAGATGATGGCAATATTAGTGTAAGGTTACAGCTAGCATTCAGGAACAAAATAAATGTTTCCTCTGAAATAATTCAAAGCCATTTAGTTTTAAGACTGTTTTGTGACATGAGTGAAGTCCACAAGCTTCTGACCTGGCAGAAAGTACAATTTAGAAAAATTACAGTTTTTGTATCAGCAGAAATGGAACAAATAATAATAATAATAATAATAATAATAATAATAATAATAATAATAATAATAATAATAATAATAATAATAATAAGAAGAAGAAGAAGAATAAGAAGAATAAGAATAATAAGAATAAGAATAATAAGAATAAGAATAATAAGAATAATAAGAATAATTTTATTCATTAGGTTCATTAGGTTACAAACAGTCAAACTAAATTCTATCTATCTAGAGTTGCAAAGAAACCACACTTCAGAAAAAGAGCCCTCTTAAATAGAAGAAAATTCATTTCCTTTGAATGTTAACTTTATCCTAGGAATCAATCATTTTTCCAGAAAGGTTGCCAGGCACAGTACAATGCAATTCATTACAACATAATTAAATAGTTAATATATAATTCTCTATATAAATGAATTCTGGGGAAAAATAATTGAAAGGGATTATTTTTGCAAAGTGGGATAGATTCAGAAAAGAATCCTCTTGAAATAATTTGTATTTATTTGTGTTATTCAGTTTTTGCCAATATGTTTGAGTTAGAAGAATTTGTTGGAGCCATGCTTACCAAGTTTCCTTCTGCTATAAAACCAGTTTCCTATTTTTTAGAATGCAGGCAGTAGAGCTAAATTTTTATCCCATTCAAAAGAATTTTTTCTAGAAATTTGGGGAAATTTTTACACTATTATGTGCATTACAACAGGGCTTTTCAACCAGTGGTACGAGTACCACCTGTGGTACATTGGCACCTGGCAGGTGGTACGCGACCATCCTAGAAAAATGGTAGCGGGCGAGGGAAATGAGCTGAATCGGTGGCAGCATCACACAAGCCTGAGCAAGAGATGCCTGGAGCTGCAGGGCTGTGAGGTCTCAGTGGTGGAAGCGCCAGGATCAGCGCTTCTTTGGGGCTATCTGGGCTCAGTGGAAGCGCAAGGATCAGCGCCAGGCTCCAGCTGGAGCTCGGCACTGATCCTGGCGCTTCTGAGCCCAGAAGAAGTGCCGATCAGCTGGAATGTTGCAACATCTCCAGGGTCTTGTGATTTATGTTCACATGCTTGGCAACTGATTCGTATTTATGATGGTCACAGTGTCCCAGGGTCATGTAAAGTGACCAAAACCTGCTGCAACCACCCAGTAGATGGGGGGAAGAATAAAAACCAAATACCTCCCACCCCACCCCACCCCACCCCCGCTGCCAATCCTCAACCGAAATGCTCACAACAATGAAAACCTCAGACAGGAGGAAGAGTGCCACCGGGCGGGCAGGCAGGTGGCTTGGGGGGCACTTTTTTCAGTGCCATTGTAACTGAACAGTCACTAAGCGAACTGTTGTAAGTCGAGGACTACCTGTACTTCATCATTTCCCCCCTTTTTTTTGGTTATAAAGTTTTTGACACCTTGCTAGGCAACTGATGGTATTCGGATGTTGCCATATCCTAAAAGTGGTACAGTGGGTGAAAAGGTTGAAAAGCCCTGCATTACAACACCTTTTCTTGATTTTTCCACTCTCTTATCAACTTTGCTTCTGCAAAGTGTGGTGTAAATAAGGAACCAATCTTCATAGAGCAAATTTGAGTATCTGACAACGGCTGGGATTTTTATCCTTAGCAAATGCTACAAACTGTCCTAGCACTCCTGATGGATAGCCCAGCTGGAATCTTTTGGAGTGATTCTGAAATCTGTCTTTCTCTTCTGTAAATGCCATACCCACTTAAAGTTCCACCCAAGAAATTTTTCTCCAAAAAGCTGGATCCCCTGCCTTCTAACTGTTGAAAGAAGTGGTGCCTATAAAATAATAATACTTAGATCACGATCTATGTGGTCTAGCAGTATTTTTTTAAAAGCATAATAATAAAAGAACCTTTTCTGGAAAACGCAGGTGTTTTCTCCCTCCTCCTCAACTTTGTATTTCTGTGTGTGGACATCTTCAAGTCCATGTTGACTTCTGATAACTGCAGCTTTCTTAACAAGACTTGGGAAGTGATTTGTGATTCCCTTTTTCCTAGGGCTGAGTGTGTGTAACTTGCCCAAGGTCACCTAGCTGGTTTTATGCCCAATGCAGGACTAGAATTCATGTCTCCTGATTTTTAAGCCAATGCCTTAACCACTATGCCAAATTGGATTTCTTTTTTCTCATTAATGTATAGCAAATCTGAGACCAGTCTTAAGATTGGAGATGAATACTCACTTTTAAAAAGGTGAAGATGATTCAAGTATTCCTTCATTTCTTTTTAAGTTATTGCTATTTCTCATTGATACAACCAACCCTCAATCCAGAAAACCACTGGATAATTTTGGGTTAGTCACTTTTCTTCATATAACCTACCTCACAGGGTTGATGTTGTGGGGGAAAAATAGGATGGAATACTATACAGTTAGAACAATTAACCAGTGGAACAACCAGCCATTTGCCTGAAATAGTATAAGGTTTCCTGCCTGAGCAGGGGGTTGGACTAGATGATCTCCAAGGTCCCTTCCAACTACTTCTTCTTCTTCTTCTTCTTCTTCTTCTTCTTCTTCTTCTTCTTCTTATTATTATTATTATTATTATTATTATTATTATTATTATTATTATTATTATTATTATTATTATCTGACTGAACACAGTTAAGATCCTTTTCTAGATCTTATCTTGTGGCAATGGAGGTGGCAAAGCGCGCTTACTTCACCACCCTCATTGCGTCCGCAGATAACTGCCCGGCCGCCCTGTTTAGAGTGGTCCGCTCCCTTTTAAATCAAGGGACGGGAGAGGACCCCTTATGAAGACGGGCCGAGGAATTTAGTAAATATCTGGTGGACAAAATTGCTCAGATTCGGGCTGGTCTGGACTCTGACTGGGCAGTATCTTATGAGAGGAAAACGATGAGTTTGGCCGAGAACATTTGGGAAGAGTTTGATCCTGTGACTCCGGATGATGTGGACAGGATCATGGGGAAATTAAGTGTCGCCACGTGCTTCTTGGACCCGTGTCCCTCCTGGCTGGTCTATGCGTCTCGGGAGGTTACACGAGGCTGGCTCCTAGCAGTTATCAATGCCTCACTGAGTGAAGGGTACTTCCCTGCCGCCTTGAAAGAGGCGGTGGTAAGGCCCCTCCTTAAGAAACCTGCATTGGATCCAGCTATTTTAAATAACTTTCGTCCTGTCTCCAACCTTCGCTTTCCTGCGAAGGTCGTTGAGAGCGTGGTGGCATGGCAGCTCCCTTTGGTCCTGGAGGAAACTGAGTATCTGGATCCGTACCAATCGGGTTTCAGGCCCAGGTATAGCACGGAGACGGCATTGGTCGCGCTGGTGAATGATCTCTGGCGGGCCCGAGATAGGGGTTATTCCTCTGTCCTGGTCCTATTAGATCTCTCAGCGGCTTTTGATACCATTGACCACGGTATCTTGCTGCGTCGTCTTGAGGAGTTGGGAGTGGGAGGCACCGTTCTGCGGTGATTCTCCTCCTACCTCTCAGGCCGTTCGCAGATGGTGTTGGCAGGGGGGCAGAGGTCAACCCCTAGGCCCCTTAGTTGTGGGGTGCCTCAGGGGTCGGTGCTATCGCCTCTCCTGTTCAACATCTATATGAAGCCACTGGGAGAGATCATCCGTGGCTTCGGGGTGAAATATC
This sequence comes from Vipera ursinii, assembly GCF_947247035.1. Taxonomy (NCBI): domain Eukaryota; kingdom Metazoa; phylum Chordata; class Lepidosauria; order Squamata; family Viperidae; genus Vipera; species Vipera ursinii. The sequence goes on from NC_139517.1 coordinate 48,677,208, forward strand.
ATCAATATGCTGATGATACCCAGCTTTTCATCTCCACCCCGAACCAACCCAGTGATGCCCTCGATGTGATGTCCTGTTGCCTGGAAGCGGTACAGATTTGGATGGGAAAGAACAGGCTCCGGCTCAACCCGGCCAAGACTGAGTGGCTTTACGTACCGAGATCTCGTTTAGTCCAAGAGGTTCCATCTTTGATTATAGGAGGAGAGATGTTACCTCCCGTTGATAGAGCACGCAATCTAGGCGTCCTCCTAGATTCACAACTCAGTTTTGAAGATCATATTGGAGTCGTGGCTAGGGGGGCATTTGCCCAGATTCGCCTGGTACACCAGTTGCGCCCCTTTCTGGACCGAGATGCCCTACGTAGAGTCACCCACGCACTCGTTAAATCCCGTATAGACTACTACAATGCTCTCTACATGGGGCTGCCCTTATTATTATTATTATTATTATTATTACCATCTTGAGCCCCTGTATAAAAAGACAAGATATAAATCTATTTAATAAATTACATGAAAAACTATGATGTATTTAAATAAATAGTTCTTCATTTTTCAAAGTGTTTCTGCTCTTGAAACAATTATTTGAACTTAAAACACCTGCATGCCACTGACAGGACTGAATTACGGTAGATTACCTAATTACATCAATTTTACTATTCCACTGATTGATAAACTCAGGCTGGATGTAGTTTATATATTAACAAAATTCCACAGTTAACTGAGCTTAAGACCAGAAAGCAGTAGCATTTTCAGCATCACATAGTTGGATGCAATAAATTCCTGGGATGTGGGAGAAGCTTTAGAAGGGAAAGATATTACTGGAGAAATCACTGATTTTAAATATGCTTTTCAAGATTGTCTGTCCTAAACTCAGGAACGAAGTGTTGAAGAACCTGTTTACTAGAAAGGAGGCAGAAGAAAGCAAATCGATTGAGCAGAAAAATTCATATGCTGAGAATAAAGCATCCTGTTATGGCAGCATTAATGGAGCAGATGCTTCTGAGGTGTCTTGTGTTCCTTGCGGTAACCACACCAGTCAGGTTTTGTCACTTGTCCTACTTGCCAAGGCACTGGAAGAATCCCCCAAGGTAGGTATATTTTCAAGACTTTGTTTTGCAGAAGTTATCTGGCCTTGTTGATTGACATCTAGAGTTAAACCAGACCCCCTTCTGTTTTCTATATTGTTTAACCAAGGGATACATTAACTGGGCTTAATAGTACTGGTCTATAAAGCTGCTTTGGCCTGATTAAGATTGCTGCAGACAGGCGGTTCTCATGTAGTTTCTTTGCAGTGAAAGTAGCCAGACCCGTATATCACGTTTTGCACATGGGGAGGCTTTTATTAAATTGACAGATTCTGGCAGTTTTGAATTTTCCTAAAGATTTGCTTTTCCAGACTATTCACTAATTTTCTCTCTCTTCTGCTGTCTTCCTTCTAGAGCAGGAGCAACAGCTAGTGGCTCTCATTCCATATGGAGACCAGCGGCTGAAGCCTAGACGGACGTAAGTACATCTTTTTCTGCTAAACGAGTTTTTCCTCATTTTTTCTTCAGCCTCTTCATAGTGGAGTTATCCCCATTTGTTAGACACTGCTATCTGTGATTGCTGTGTATGATGAGGTGGGATTTAATTCTGCTATCACTAACTGCCTGTGATCTGTTTTGGCAGGAAGCTGTATGTATTTCTCACAGTAGCCATTTGCCTGCTGACAACTTGTGTCATGATGTACTTCCTGTTCCCACGTTCAGTTGCTGTGCTCCCCTCAGGTCTCAATGCCTCCACCATCTCTTTTGACAATTCTACTTCCAGCATCATCCTGAATATGACTGTAAGTTCAAGGAACAGAGTGACAGAAGAGTGAGTTGGGGAGAGACATGGACCAGATTCATTATATGGATTTTTTAAAAAAAATTCATCTGAGATTGAATATAATTTGTGTGGTAGCTTTAAGAAGCAGGGAGAAAATATTGCAGGGCCGCTAACTGAAAAACGTGTCAATTTTTATCTGGAAGCCTCTCTTTTGTCCAGTTCTATAACATGCAGTTGCTCATTTTTCAGGGAAAGCTTAGAGGTAATTTTTGTCAGAAGATTATATTAACAATGAACACTGGTGGGTAGAATAGTTGTTGGGATAAACTTTGTCCCCAAATTAAATCTTAATTCTTTAAAACAAAAAATAGATGACTAAATGAGATTAAAAGGAATAAACTTTAGTCAGTCCCAATTTCTATTAACCCAGAGGAAGTACTTCACTGGGTTTTCTTTGTGAGCATGGTTCAATTTCTTTTTAATCAAAACTTGAAACCTGTGAATAGATAGCGTCCAAAGAGAAGAAACATTATGTATCATAGTACAAGTTCCAAAAATCTTGTGTCTGGCCACATGGTCTCTTCTTTTTAAAGGCATTTCATAATGTTTTATCTTCAATATATTATGGCTTAATATAGCTTGTTTTTAAGGAGAAGACTTTTAAACTAAAATGAAATAAATGACCTAGTGCAATGTCTAAATTCAGCATATATGAGCCGAGAAATAGATTATACATAAGGGGGAAAAAGGATTTGTGTAGCTCTTGATAGTACATTCCAGAAGATATTTTTCAAGGCACAATAAAACATATACATGGTTAATAAACATCAAGAATTTGTTTCCTACTCAGAAGGGCTAAGGCATGAACTTCAATATTTGTTGAATTCTTAGATCATGGCTAACAAACCTTCTGAAAAGGAAAATCTAAACATTTGCTCAGAATTTTTCTTGCAATCAAAACATAGGAAAGAAAAAAAACCTTCAGTGTTAGCAAGCAGTAATGCAATTTATTTTTTGCAGCCTTGAACAGCAGTATTTTTCTAAAAAGTAAATACTTTGAGTACTCCATATAATGGAGTCTAAAATAATATGCCAGAATGCAAAGAAATGTATTCATCCATAGAAAATGCCAATTTAATTCTTGCACCCAAGATGATGCTCTTCAGATACTACAGATTATGGCACCCATCATCCCAAATTAGCACAACCTGTTGTTTAGGAATAGAAAACTGTAGCCTAAAACATCTGAAGAGCTTTAAATGGCCTGTACCTGATGAAAATACCAGAATCTGAATATATATTTTAGGAAAGAAAAAATCCGTTCATTAAATTCATATTTTTCTTTTGGGGAAAAAGAAATTGAACTTAATTATTTTTATATATGGAATAAAATATAGTAAAGGTAAAGGTTCCCCCGCACATGCGTGCTATTCGTTTCCAACTCTAGGGGCCGGTGCTCATCTCCGTTTCAAAGCCGAAGAGCCAATTGTTGTCTGAGGACGTCTCCGTGGTCATGTGGCCGGCATGACTAGACGCCAAAGACGCACGGAACGCTGTTACCTTCCCACTGTAGTGGTCCCTATTTTTCTACTTGCATTTTTACGTGCTTTCGAACTGCTAGGTTGGCAGAAGCTGGGACAAGTAACAGGCGCTCACTCTGTTACGCGGCACTTGGGATTTGACCTGCCAAACTGCCGACCTTCTGATCGACAAACTCAGCATCCTAACCCACTGAGCCACTATGTCCCTTTTTAAAATATAGTACATATCATCTATTACATTGGCAGACCAATCTTATTGAGTGTTTTCAAATATCAACCTATTTTTATCAATAGGTTAATTTGTGCAGTAAGCATACAATATATACTCTCCTTGTTTAGCAACCACAATACATTCCTTAATTCAGAAGGAAACAGAGCACTGAATATATGACAGAGAAAGGGAGGGAGAGGGACAAAGTGGGGGGAGAGAGAGCTGCTTTGAAGATCAATGGTTGTTGTTCTTTCATGCAGCAAACCCAATATTACTCTGGCACAGAAATTTGGTCATAATGCACACATTGGTTGGAAAAATTGTTATATCTGTCATGTTTGCAAACAGTTACTAAATGAGGCATTCGCTAAAACGTGTGCTATTTTATTTTATTTTTATTTTTATTCCATTTATATCCCGCCCTTCTCCGAAGACTCAGGGCGGCTTACAAGCTTAGCAGTAGCCTTCATTCTATGTATATGCCTGCTTATTAGGGCTTTCACACACACCCCCAAGCGGCATTATTACAAAGTCAGCTTAATTGCCCCCAACAATCTGGGTCCTCATTTTACCTACCTCGGAAGGATGGAAGGCTGAGTCAACCTTGAGCCTGGTGGGATGCGAACCCTCTTTTCCATTATTCCACGGTGCATGTATACTAAAGTTGAATCACTGGTTTCTAATAACTTCATAATGAAGTATATTGTTTAGTTATCTAAAATAATACCAGACCAAGTGTGCAAAGATGAAATTGCAGTTCCTATAAAGCTTTCTTTTCTCCCTCTATCTCTCACTGTTGTAACCTCTGCAGTCATATCATCAGCACAACTTGTACAGAAGCTCAACAGTATACCACACCCAAACATAAAAATGTATTTTGCAGATAAACATTCAAAGCAGCATTATGCTACCAATAAATAAGCACTATATTATTTCATGTGTAGAAATGCTGATTGCAAATGAATGTTCTGAAGAACATGGAAGGATAGCAGCCTTCATCTCATGGATAAAATGAAATTGATCAAAAGGAAGCTGTTCTTGATTTAGTTTGGTTAGTGTTGATCTGTACCTAAGAGAAGCAGGGAATGCAAAAGCATCTGCCATGATCCACAGCTTGGAATAGCGGCACAATAATTCTTAGCAGTTGTCCTGCATGCACCAAATACAAAAACATGTCAATTCCATGTTCTGAATAGATTCTTGTATGTTAATAGAACTGGCTCCTGTGACTCTTAAAAAGATAGATTGAGCCAAATTAAAGAGTAATATATACAGTGAGTCATAGAAAAACCTTCATCCTGGGCCAACTTGCTACTTGTCCAGATCACTGTCACACAATCATTGTCTTCTTTCCTTTTGCATTCAGCCATTTATCCCCATAAAAGTAAATGACTATTTATCATAGATATGCTTTACTGTTTTAAGACATGAACCATGGGCTGCACAGCACTTCGGATTTGATTTCAAAAAGATGCTTGCATGATCTGGGGAAGAGAGTTGCAGATATGGACTGCATTTAAGCACCTGTGCACTTTTGAATTAAATCTGAAACTTTGCACAAACCTGGAAACCATACGTTTCATGTTTTCTATTATATCTTAAAAAGTAGTAGCAGCAGCAGAGACAGAATAGGGCCCTCTTAAGGGGAAAAGTTCAGGAGGATTCTTTTATGAAGGAGAACAATGTGTACCAATTTACAACTTTTTTCTCATCACCTATCCTCCTTCTCTTTAGAATATATTAAATGTGACAAACAACAATTTTTATCCTGTGTATGTGGCTCAGCTTGATATTGAAGTCTTGCATAAAACAGTGGTGATTGGGGAAAAACAGTGATGACTCGGTTGGATATCAAGCCTTTGCAGAGTGCCCAGGTGAGACTTGAAGGAATTTACTAATTTCTCTGCAGAACACAAACATAATAATAAACCTTTATTGTCAAAGTACAACATGTGTACATTGAGATTAGCTGAGCCTCCCCCCGTGCTCTCTTCCCCCAATACTCAGTGACAACAAACCCACCATCCTACCACACCATGTGAACCAACTACACCACACACTGGCTTCCCAAGTCAATTCTGCATAAGTTCACAGAGATTATATCCCATTCAAAAGCCCAACAGCCCACGGATAAAAGCTATTTTTCAGCCTGTTGGTACAGCTGGCTATACTCCTATATCTCCTACCCAATGGTAGGAGAGTAAAGAGATACCATCCAGGGTGTGAGTCATCCCTGAGAATTTTCCTCACTCTTCCAAGGCAACGAGCCCTGGCGATGTCATCCAGTGGTGTCAGGGGACAGCCCACAATGTCTTGTGCTGTGCTCACTACCCTCTGTAATACTTTCTTGTCCGCAGCTGTCAGACCAGCATACCAAACCACAATACCATACGAGAGGACACTCTCTATAGTGTCCTCTCTATGAATACACTTTGCAGTAATTTTCTCTTTTTGATATATTTTTAGATCCTTTATAGCGTCTCTAGTACAATCATGGATACCAACACTTAGTAAGTATATCTCTAAGAAATGATTCTGCATTCTGCTGATTCATTTTAAAATAATGGTGTCAAAACTGAAATTTTACTTGTTTTGACAATTATTTATCTGTCTTTTAATCAACTAGTTGATAGATTTGTATGTTGCAGAACTAATGGAGAAGCTTTTAAAAATATTTGAAGGAAGGATCTGCAGTTCTCCAGAATCTAGAGTTCTTTTCCTCCTCACTCGCACCATGGCAGCATTAAAATAGTAAAGGTAAAGGTTCCCCCGCACATGCGTGCTAGTCGTTTCCAACTCTAGGGGCTGGTGCTCATCTCCGTTTCATAGCCGAAGAGCCAGCGCTTGTGCAAGGACGTCTCCGTGGTCATGTGGCCGGCATGACTAGCACGGAACGCTGTTACCTTCCCACCGTAGTGGTCCCTATTTTTCTACTTGCATTTTTCATGTGCTTTCGAACTGCTAGGTGGGCAGAAGCTGGGACGAGTAACAGGCGCTCACTCTGCTACGCGGCACTCGGGATTCGACCCGCCAAACTGCCGACCTTCCGATCAACAAGTTCAGCGTCCTAACCCACTGAGCCACCGCGTCCCTTAGCATTAAAATACTTGACACCTATGTATAAGTTGGCTGGAAATTATAAAAAACCTTTTTCACATTTGAATCCCTTCCTCCTCTTTGTTCCTCTTTGATGGATTTATATTTTCTTACTGAAGCATTGGTCCCTATTGGGGGATTACCTCGCTTTGTTTCTTGTCCCTATTGCTAGAAAAGCAAGCACATCTTCCCCTTGGTGTGTCTTTAAGGATATATTGATTCCATTGATACACTGATATATTTGATTTCAACTCTTGTACAGTACTTGATAGTTTCCCGTCTGATGTCTTCATGGGTCAAGTAAAGAAGCAAACATGGTTTTATCATTATTCTTAATACTTGAACTAAAAGGATGAGGAAAAGCTTGTCATTTCACCTGATTAAAGGATAAGCGGTAAAAGAACTCCACCATTTCAGTGTGCCATCAAAAAGCTTGTAAAAACTCAAGCAAGTTTCACCAATTCATATTTATTTCTGCCCCTTGGATATAAGGGGAAACTAGAAAACTCTAATCAAGTTCACTTGGTAAAAAAAAAGGTCCACCTTTAACCAATGCATTTGAATTGTTTAAAAGTGCCTAGCCTTTCACATTTCCACTGGTGAACTTACAGACTAAAAAGTTCAGCCTTTCACCATTCCATAGTCCAGCAACCCAGGATGAAATAGTAGCTGAGGCTTTGTTGAGAATGATAAGCATTCCTGCCCTCAAGAGATATTAATGGCCTATCCTTGCCATAAGGCAACCTGATTGAGCAGATCAACCCTTAAGGATTTTTCTGGTTATTTTCCCAAGATACTTTGATTTATGGATTTCAAGGACTTGAACATACAAATTTCTGGGTGCAAAATATCTCTGTGCCATGGATCAAAACTTTTCATTAATATGGAATATACCCATTTCATCTGTAAAATCTGGAGAAACTAGTCTAATACACACCAGAAAGGAATACTAAAATAAAAAATGAATTATACTTAAGATGTGATTATGCATGTGCCATATAGAAACAGTAAAATTCCCCTTCATTATTTCAGCAAAATTTGCACATGGATCAAAATAAAAGTTCACAATGTTCTTCTGCATATACAGTAAGTCTGATTCTCTTTTCTAGAACTGTTTGTTTTGTTTTCCCTTTATGATAGCTAACTCCTGGTCCACTATTTGCATCTTCTAACCTAAAATGCTGATGGTTGGATGATTGGAGTAGGGCCAAATATGTCATCCTGCTCAAATGGAGACCATGCCTTTAATCAAGAGAATCTTCTCTAATTTAGATAGCTGTTTCACTCCTCTTGTTTGATCATTTCATCCTATCACTAATCAATGTAATTAATGTAATTTCTATTGTGCTCCTAGGAATTATATTACATTGGTTCTCTCAGTAATAACTAATAAGCTTCTGTTGTTAATTTTACATTCTCTATCTATCTCTTATCTCTCCCAAAATATACCAGCCTGGGATATAATTTATTGGTAGAGATAACGAGGAGGTATCGTATTTACAAACATTTTATTACTATTGAATTCCTATTTTTCTCTCCCACAGAGGTACCCTGACTTGTTCCTATCTCTCTCATTCGGAGCAACTCTCCTTTGAAAAGTATCAGTATGTGGATTGCAGAGACGGTGTCCTACTGTCTTTATTCTAAAGTCTCATGGCTACAGTAGAGTCTTGGAGGAACTTCTTTTAGCTATGTCTTCAGTCCCCTTCAGTGAAATTGCAGTAGCATGAAGCTTCTGGAGATTTGTGGGAAGAAACTGAAGCTTTGATTTATTGCCAGTTCTACAAAACAGGAAGATGGCTATGGTACCACATTCCTTTTAAGGTAGCATGTAATAATGCTGATGGATTAGCTTCATTTTAAAAGAACAGCAGTCGGCACCTGAAGTGCAGAGAATGGAATGCAAGGAGAACATGGTAACATAAGAGAGTTATACTTCATATTGGAATTTGAGTGGACTTAGGGTACAAATAAGACAATGTGTATTTAGACTTTCCTTTTATCTTCTTTGAAATTGGAATTGACCATGGGCAAATTAAAAAATATTGACCAGGACTGTGAGATGGGTGCTTAATACTTTTTTTTAGGTATTAAAAACCAACCCTACAGCCTCAGTCAATCAGAAGCAAAATAAAACTTTCAAAGATAAACCATTACAAAATATGTTCAACTGGACATATTTCTTGGTGAAATTCTAGGAATAGGGAAGAATTTTTCTGAGTAACACAGCCTGCTTCTGTTTTTAATTCCTGATCTGCATGGGGAGGAACAGGCTTCGTCTCAACCCCGACAAGACGGAGTGGCTGTGCGTACCGGCATCCCGGGATATTCAGGATATTCCACCCCTCATTATGGGGGGTGAGTCATTACCTCCTGTAGATAGGGCTCGCAACTTGGGAGTCCTCCTAGATTCACAGCTTTCTTTAGAAGACCATATTGTAGCTGTAACTAGGGGGGCGTTCGCCCAGGTTCGCCTGGTGCGCCAGTTGCGGCCCTATCTAGACCGGGATGCCTTGCGCACGGTCACTCATGCGCTCGTGACCTCTCGTCTTGATTACTGCAACGCTCTCTACATGGGGCTACCCTTGAAGACCACTCGGAGGTTCCAGCTGGCACAGAATGCAGCCGCGAGAGTTGTGTCGGGGGTCTCCCGATACTCCCGTGTTACACCTTTGCTCCGCGAGCTGCATTGGTTGCCAGTTGTCTTCCGGGTGAGGTTCAAGGTGTTGGTAATGACCTACAAAGCCCTCCATGGCATGGGTCCAGAATACCTTGGGGAGCACCTGCAGCCGGCGTCAACTTCCCTCCGCCCAGTACGCTCCCACAGAGAGGGCCTCCTCAGGGTGCCGCCGGTCAAAGAATGCCGACTGGTGGCCCCCAGGGGGAGAGCGTTCTCTGTGGGCGCACCGGACTTATGGAATCATCTTCCGGTAGAGCTCCGGATGGCGCCCGACCTCCGCTCCTTCCGGCGCGACCTTAAAACCCATCTTTTTAAGGAAGCGGGCCTGGCCTGATGGGACGGGGTGGGTTTTGTTATTATGACGTTAATTTTAAATCTGTACTATGGGCATTGTTTAATCATGTTTTAATTAATTTTAACTTTTGTATCTATCTTTTACGTATTGCCCTGTTAACCGCCCTGAGTCTCTTGAGAGAAGGGCGGTATATAAATTAAATAAATAAATAAATAATAAATAAATAAACTTCTGTTTTAGTTTCATGGGCAATTACAGACTAGCAATGCCTCAGCCAGTGCTAAAGGGCCTAGCATGACAACTTAAATGTGTCCTACCAGATTCTTTACCAGTCTTTTTCAAACCTGTTCCCCAAAAGGAAGGAGTTAACAGACAAGTTTGGGTTGTGGTTGGAAGTTTCAGGGAGAAAAGTGGGGAGTGGTCATAGCAAAGTTTCACACAGAGGCAGGCACTGTGGGTCTGTGACTCCAGAGAACTTTCATTACACTTTCAGAAGAGTTCCCAAAAGTAATCTTCACTGTATACTCTGGCAGAGTGTTCATCTCAGACATGTGGTGTTGTGTCCTGCAGCACAGTTACAGAACAACATTTCTCCATGCAGTTTTCACTGTATTGTTACCACTGTTGTATATAGTCTAAAGACTAGAAGAGAAAATACAGCCCATTAATTCCTAATCCAACACCCACCCCATCATACCCAAAGCCAAACATTATAGTTAGAATATGTTGGAAGAAAAAACTCTGAAAGTGGAAAAGGCATCCCAGTTAGAGGAGAGGAACCGAAAGGTGGTGGGCCATAGAATCACAAAGAATCAAGACCCAGAGAATGCCAGAAGCCTTACAGAGAAGAACAGTAGATAAAGGAGAACTGTGATTCAAAACTAGTTCCATTAATATCCTACCTAAAGTTTCAACCCAGAAAATCCATTGAGCTCTACAGCACCAACTATCTCGTGCAGTGGTTAGAATGCAATATTCCTCACAGACTGAAGTTCGATCCCGACAGGGCTAAAGCTTTCCATCCGAGGTTGGTAAAATGAGGACCCAGATTGTTGGGGGCAATACGTTGACATTGTAAACTGCCCAGAGACTGCTGTAAAGCACTAATTTAATTTAATTTTAATTTTATTAGATTTATATACCGCCCTTTCCTGAAGGACTCAGGGCGGTTTACAGGGTATTTAAAATCAGCAATACAAATACAAAAGTTAAAAAACAATTACCGGTTGAAACCCCGGTTAAAAAATTCTCAGCCTGGGCCGGAGAGCTCAAAGAGCCAGGTCTTCAGGTCCCGGCGGAATGAACGAAGGTCAGGGGCAGTCCTCAGCTCCACGGGCAGCTGGTTCCAGAGGGCAGGTGCACCCACAGAGAAGGCCCTCCCCCTGGGTGTTATCCGCCGGCAGTCTTTTACCAGCGGGACCCTGAGGAGACCCTCCCTGTGTGAGCGCACTGGACGAAGGGAACTTGATGCTGGCAGCAGGTGTTCCCTCAAATATCCCGGACCCAAGCCATTTAGGGCTTTATAGGTCATCACCAGCACCTTGAATCTCACCCGGAGGGCAACCGGAAGCCAATGCAGCTTGCGGAGTAGAGGTGTTACATGGGAGTATCGGGAAGCCCCCATCACTACTCGCGTGGCCGCATTCTGCACCAGTTGAAGCCTCCGAGTGGTCCTCAAGGGCAGCCCCATGTAGAGGGCATTGCAGTAGTCTAAACGGGAGGTCACGAGCGCATGAGTGACTGTGCGTAGGGCATCTCGGTCCAGATAGGGTCGCAACTGGCGCACCAGGCGAACCTGGGCAAAAGCCCCCCTGGGGCAGTAAATAATAATAATAATAATAATAATAATAATAATAATAATAATAATAATAATATTGGAAGGGACCTTGGAGGTCATCTAGTCCAGCCCCCTGCTAAGTCAGGAAACCCTATACCATTTCAGACAAATGGCTGTCCAGTCTCTTCTTAAAAACTTCCAGTGTTGGAGCATTCACCACTTCTGCAGGCAGGTTGTTCCACTGGTTAGTTGTTCTAACTGTCAGGAAGTTTCTCCTTAGTTCTAGGTTGCTTCTCTCCTTGACTAGTTTCCATCCATTGCTTCTTGTCCTGCTTTCAGGTGCTTTGGAGAATAGCTTGACTCCCTCTTCTTTGTGGCAGCCCCTGAGATATTGGAACACTGCCATCATGTCACCCCTCACCCTTCTCTTAATTAAACTACACATACCCAATTCCAGCAACCGTTCCCTATATGTTTTAGCCTCCAGTCCCCCAATCATCTTTGTTGCTCTTCTCTGTACTCTTTCTAGAGTCTCGACATCTTTTTTTACATCGTGGTGACCAAAACTGGATGCAGTATTCCAGGTGTGGCCTTACCAAGGCATTGTAAAGTGCTATTAGTACTTCACGTGATCTTGATTTTATCCCTCTGTTAATGCAGCCTAGCACTGTGTTGGCTTTTTTGGCAGCTGCAGCACACTGCTGGCTCATATTTAAGGGATTGTCCACTAGGACTCCGAGATCTCTCTCACAGTTACTACTATCGAGCAAGGTACCACCTATACTATACCTGTGCATTTGATTTTTCCTGCCTAAATGTAGAACCTTACTTTTTTCACAATTGAATTTCATTTTGTTAGATAGTGCCCAGTGTTCGAGTGTGTCCAGATCCTCCTGTATCTTAAGCCTATCTTCTGGAGTATTGGCTATTCTTGCCAGCTTGGTGTCATCTGCAAATTTGATGAGTTCCCCATCTATCCCCTCATCCAAATCATTGATGAAGATGTTGAAGAGCACTGGGCCCAGAACAGAGCCCTGGGGCACCCCTCTACACACTTCCTTCCATGTAGATGCAGTTCCATTGAGGACCACATGCTGAGTATGGCCTGTCAGCCAACTACGATTCCATCTGGTGGTGATGCTATCTAACCCACATTTTTCTATCTTATCAAGTAGTAGGTTGTGATCTACTTTATCAAATGCCTTACTGAAGTCCAAGTAAATTATATCTACAGCATTCCTCTGGTCCACTAGTTTTGTCACTTGGTCAAAGAATGTAATAAGATTTGTCTGGCATGATCTGTTTTTGACAAACCCATGTTGACTTTTAGTGATGACTTTGTTTGCATCAAGGTGTTCGCTGATTTGTTGTTTGATTATCTTTTCCAGAATCTTCCCAGGTATTGAGGTCAGGCTGATAGGTCTGTAGTTTCCTGGATCTATTTTTTCCCCTTTTTTGAAGATGGGAACTACATCAGCTCTTTTCCAGTCCTCTGGTAGTTCCCCAGTGTTCCAGGATCTTTGAAAAATATAGTTCAGTGGTTCTGAGATCACGTCTGCCAGTTCCTTGAGAACCTTGGGGTGTAATCCATCTGGTCCTGGTGATTTGAACTCGCCTAGGCTGGACAGGTGCTCACTTACCATTTTCTTGCCTATCTTAACTTGCGTTTCTATTCTGTTTTTTATGGCACTGGTTTGGGTAGGTTGGACTGTTTTTTCCCTTTGTGTAAAGACAGATGCAAAAAACGAGTTAAATAGTTTTGCTTTCTCCCTGTTGCTTGTCACCTTCTTGCCACTTTCCCCCACTAATGGACCAATCATTTCCTTAACTTTTTTCTTGTTTTTTATATGTTGAAAGAAGCTTTTTTTGTTATTTTTGACTTTGATCGCAAGCCTTAGTTCATTTTGAGCCTTAGCTTCCCTCACTTCATCTTTGCAGGCACGGGCTGTTTGCTGATATTCTGCCTTAGTTATGTGCCCCTCTTTCCACTTCTTATACTTGTCCTTTTTATCTTTCAGTTTATCAGAGAGTTCTTTATGCAGCCATGCTCATTTCGTTTGAAAGCTTTTATTTTTCTTCTTTGTTGGTATTGTGCTAGACTGGGCCTTTATTATCTCACTTTTCAAAATTTCCCAAGCTTCTTGAGTTGTTTTCCCCTTTAGGATTCTCATCCATGCACTGCTTTCTAATTGCTTGCATTCAATTGCTAAGTGCTAGTTCACGTGTATGTTGTAGCTGGTGCTATCCGGCCCAGACTGGTTGTCTCCAGCCGGCTAAGTAGGTCTTTGGGCGGGAAACCTATCCTTCAAACCTATTGGTCTCCACCTATTGGCCAACCATACAAACAGCTGCACAGCAGCTCCCTTGTTGCTTCTGTTCTTTTCTGACCTTTGATAAAGCATGTTGCTGTTTTGAACCTTCCATCTTGCTCAATGCCTGCAAGAACCGGCTACACAACAATGGTGGTGATGCATTCAGTCATGTCCAACTCTTGGTGATTCTATGGGCCAAGTCTTATTTTAGGTCTTATTTTAGGGAAACAGTGTATACATCTTTCATATAAATGCTAAGAGTTTGTGTAATTTTCCAATACAGAAATGTATGCCACATTTCGTTTGAATATTGTCAAAAGGGTTTTATCCAGGCTAAACTTTCATCATTTTTTCTTTTATTGTTTGTTTAAGGACACTTCTGGATAGAATGGAGAGAGGTACACTTGAAAAACAGGTGTGTAAATGCAGAAGCAACCACAAGTATTACAGATGTGGCTTAGGCAAGCCTGAATAATTAATAATAATAATAATAATAATAATAATAATAATAATAATAGTAGTAGTAGTAGTAGTAGTAGTAGTAGTAGTAGTAGTAATGTAACTGGGTGGTGGATTTTTTTTTTTAGATTTTGCAGGCTGCCATAAATTTGTTTAAATAAATAAAATATAATCCTGTCATTTTGCGAGTGTAATAAACTCAATGGGGCTTAGTTCTGAGTACATATACGTTAGGATTGGGTTGCAGTGTTTAAGAAAGATTGGCTTTTACTTGGCAACTGATGTCTAGAGCCATCTGTTGTACTCTTTTTAAAGGTAACTGCTCCTGTTTTAAAGTCTCTCATTGAATTTTAAAGTCATCTAAGCCAGCACTGCAGTAGTGTGGATTAAGAAGGCAGCTTCCCATCCATTCCTCCTGAATTTGCCATTTCCCTCGCTTCTCTCCATTTCTTCTGGATCCTGTAAGCCAATCCATTGTCTTCAGGAACAGGAAGCACCCTTATTTTCTGCCCACATAGAAGTAATTCAGAACCATTCTGCTCTGTGTAGAAGGAGAAGGAGGCTGTTGTAATAGCCAATGGTCTTGATCCCAGCCTGTCCTACACCTGTGATTTCTAGATGACTGACAGTTTGAAATGCCCAAATACATGCTATAGTATTTAGAAAAAAGCAGTATTTTGAACCTTTTTGGTAGACGTTTTTATGACATACTGCAGTTCCCACATTGTGCCAAACTGTGGATGACCAGAAAATTATTTCTGGAATAAATCACAATGGCTGGATTCACAAAACCTGAAATGAAAATATGGCTTATTTGCAACTTAATGTGTAAAGTGTATTGAGTCAGGTGCACAAACCATGTCATACAGTTTTATGTATTTTGTATAGTATTCCTATGGGATCTTTTCAGAAGAAAAGTTTTGCTATAACCAGTTGTGACTTATTAAATATACCAATATTAACAAAGATGGCTTTGTTTACTGCAAGTATATTTGTATCAACTAGATGAATTGATAAAAGCCTCATTCCCAAACAATATTAAAGCATGCATTTATTTCATAGATCATAACTAATCCCAAATTAAATGACATATATTAAACCCAACACCACTTCCAAAATTTAGGAATACTAGGACTGGGGAATTTTTTTAAATTACAGCTACTAACTACTAATGTTACTGGCTACTAATACTAATTGGCAGTAGTACAAAATATGTTCCAGGATTCCCTATCGTAGATAAAGAGGGAGCTAAAACTGGTGACCTAATTAGGAGTTCACAATTAAGTTTGCTCTAATTTCCTAGCCACATATTCCTTCAGGAAGAACCTCCATTCCAGGAATTGGAATTTGAGATTCAAATAAAATGATAATGCAACATATAAATTAAAATCTTAGAATGAAGTTTTATGATCATTTTTAACATCCTTTCCTCATGTTCAGACATCAGCATCATCATTTCAAAAGCCTCTTTGGTTTAAAGATATGTATCAACCTCTAGAGGAAATAAGGAAAAAAGACATGATTGATAAATTACTTGATGAAGAGTCCACAGGAGAGGGGGACTTCCGGGTGGCAAGGCGTCGCCGGAGGCAGCCATTTTTTGGCTGTCAGCCTCGTGTCTCCGTAGAGCCGCCGAAAACAGCGCCGATCAGCTGTTTCGGCGGCTCGGAGGCCCCCTCCTCGGGAGAAGAGGAGGGGGTGAGTGCCCAGGTAGGGGTAGAGCTCTCCGGGGCCACCAGAACTTAAAGTTTTGGCGGCTGAAGGATTGAGCCCCCCCGAAGCCTGGGCATGCTCCGGACTGCGAGGCGCCTCTGCTCCGGGTTTTTTGGAGCAGAACAGGGCATTCGCAACCATCCCTGCTAGCAAGGAAGAACTTTTGAGAACGAAGACGCAGGCAGAGCGATGCAGGAGATTTTGGTGAAGATGGTGTTTTGATCTTTAACTCAATGGACTTTGCTGAGATCGTACGTGGAAGTGCGTAGCTAACAATAGTGGGTGAAAATGGCAGCTATATCTTCTAAAGTTCCTGCATGGGCGCAGCAGTCCTCACTGCAAACGTTATTGTCCCCTGCACCTGTATTTGCATCAGCCCTTACAGTAAAAGATTTACAGAATGTGCTGCAAGAGACTATGGAAAAGCAAATGCAACAATTTGCTGAGATAATGGATAAAAGGTTGGAGGAGAAGCTAACAGAAAAACTAGCTAAGGTTATGGATGAAAAGATTACAGAGAAATTAACAGAAATGAGAGCAGACATTTTATCTGCATTGCAAGGCATGGTTACATGTATTGAGAATTTGGATGAAAGAATGGAAGATCTCAGTCAAAATGATATTAGATTGGAAGCAAAAATGACAGAAATTGAAAATGTGGTAGAGAAAATTGATCATGATTTTATCTCGACACAGTATTATCAGATGGAGTTTGCTTTAAGGATTAGAGGCCTAAAAGAAAATCCTAAAGAAAATTTGAAGAAAATGGTTTCTGAGGCTTTGGAAGGGGTGCTGGGACGACCAGCAGTTGAAATAATGGAAGATATAGATAAAATTTTTCGTGTTAATTCTTGGATTGCAAGACAAAGGAAATTACCCAGAGATGTGGTGGTTTATTTTACAAAGAGAATGATTAGAAATGAAGTTATCCAGGCCTCCTACAACATTGATTTTGTAATTGCTGAGCAAAAAGTTCTGATTTTAAAAGAGATCCCTCCAAGAATTTTAAGAAAAAGGAAGGAATTTGCTTTTTTGACACAAGAATTGAGACGACGTGATATCAAGTTTAGATGGCAGATACCAGTGGGTATGGTGGTGACCTATGAAGGTACAAGGCATTGTTTTACTACGGTGGTTCAGGCACGTGATTTCTACAGTAATGTTTTAAAAGCAGTCCCCATGCCACTTTTGGAATCTACAAAGAAGAAAGGTGAGAGAGAGTCCCAACGATACAGAGAGAATCTACAAGATGTTGAAGGAGCAATGCAGGCAGATGAGAAAGTTACAGGAGTGGATCAAATTTCAGTATCACCGGAGGAGGCCAGAAATTGGAAGAGGCGTGCTGCTTCTAGACGAATGAACCAAGCCTGAAGATTTAGTTGTATAAGTGCAGGAGATAACAATGTAATAAGGTTTATGGGAATTGAAATTGTTAGGAGGGCTAAATATCTGGGGATATACTTTTCACCCTTATAAAATAACTACGTGTTTGTAATATTTTGTGTTGCTTTAGTTTTAAGATGATTATGAAAATTTAACAGGGAAGATTTGTAGTAGTGCTTACTGATATTTTGTAGGTTATGATTTATTATTTATTATTTGGTTGGTATGTATATTTACGGTGTGATAAGAAGGTGGATATTGTGTTCCAGGTATATACTTTGCGATATGCTATGGGCAACTTTGGGAAAAATTATAGATGAAAGTTAACTGGTAATATTTTAATAGGTAATAATGAAATATGTAATAGAAAATATAAGAACGATGTGATTATATAAAAAATTTTAAGCTTGGGAATATGCTATGGTGCAATTTTGGGAAAAATTATAGATGAAAGTTAACTTGTAATATTTTTATGGGTAATAATGAAATATGTAATAGAAAATATAAGAATGCTGTGATTATATAAAAAAATTTAAGTTTGGAAAGTAATGTATGGTATCTTAAGTAGTATAATATATTAGGAGAAGGAAAGGTTGTATAAACTTGGTTTTAGTATGGAAATTTAAAGTCTAGTTGGAAAGAAGAATAGTTTTTAATAATTGATATAAAATTGTTTTATTTGTGATTGTTCTTATTGGGTATTGATATTTTTCGAGGATATGGTATCTTAGTGCACCTGAAAGACTATTTGCAACAGAGAGATACTATGGAGTAAATGGGACTAAAAAGTATTATTTTGTATTTGAATAATTATTGATATGATATATATATACGTTTGGAGTTTATCTATATGAGTTAAAGTGCGATAGTTTAAATCAGGGGTCTTCAAACTTGGCCCTTTTATGACTTGTGGACTTCAACTCCCAGAATTCCTCAGCCAGTTACGCTGGCTGAGGAATTCTGGGAGTTGAAGTCCACAAGTCGTAAAAGGGCCAAGTTTGAAGACCCCTGGTTTAAATAGTTTAGGATTGTTTGCATAAGTTAGATTATGATTGTTTGTATTTTTATACCCTGTACTCAGCTCTGGGAAGTCGGGGGGAGGGGAAGGGAGGGAGGGGTTGGGGAGGGTTGGGGAGTGGGAAGAGGGTGGGAGGGGAGGGGGTTGGGAGGTGTTTTGTTTTGCTAAAGATAAAATGTATTGTAAAACTTTTCAATAAAAAAAAAGAGTCCACAGGAGAGGAAAGTATATACCACAGGTCGGCAACCCGCGGCTGCGGAGCCGCATGCGGCTCCCAGGCCTCCTCCCTCTGCCATGTTTACTTTTGGGGGGAAAAAGTGGCACTAAAAAATTTAATCAATTTAAACTTCTCACAAAAAAACTTGAAAAGTTTAAATTGATTGGTTGGTTTTTGGGACCGCCCACAAACCGTTTGTGGTTCCGCCCACAAACCTCTTTGTTTTTTAACTGCACTTGGCAGAGTGGAGGAAGAGATGGGAGAACTAAAAAGGTGAGTAGGGTGGGTGGCGGAGGCTTGCATATCTGCTGCCTTCACCACCTCTTCGTTTGCGGTGGGGGGGTAGGGTTAGGGTTGCCTCCCCTTCTCCTCGCCGAGGCTAGCAGCCCCGGCCGGGAGAAGGCACGTTTCCCCCCCTTCCTTCCTTCTCGCCGAGGCTAGAAGTTCCAACGGGGAGAAGGCTCGTTTTTTTCCCCTCCTCCTCGCCGTGGCTAGAAGCTCCGACGGGGAGAAGGCTCGTTTCCCCCCCCCTTCCTTCTCGCCGAGTCTAGAAGCTCCAACGGGGAGAAGGCTTGTTTCCCCCCCTTCCTTCTCCTCGCTGTGGCTAGAAGCTCCAACGGGGAGAAGGCGCATTTCCCCCCCCTTCGTTCTCCTCGCTAAGGCTAGAAGCTCTGATGGGGAGAAGGCTCGTTTCTCCCCCCCTTCCTTCTCCTCGCCATGGCTAGAAGCTCCAACGGGGAGAAGGCACATTTCCCCCCCCCTTCGTTCTCCTCGCTAAGGCTAGAATCTCTGACGGGGAGAAGGCTCGTTTCTCCCCCCCTTCCTTCTCCTCGCCGAGGCTAGAAGCTCCGATGGGGAGAAGGCTTGTTTCCCCCCCTTCCTTCTCCTCACCGTGGCTAGAAGCTCTGACGGGGAGAAGGTGCATTCCCCCCCTTCCTTCTCGCAGAGGCTAGCAGCCCCGGCAGGGAGAAGGAAGGGGTGTTTTCCCCCCCTCCCTTCTCGCCGAGGCTAGCAGCTCCGACAGGGAGAAGGCTCATTTCCCCCCCCTTCTCGCCGAGACTAGAAGCTCCAACGGGGACAAGGCTCATTTCCCCCCCTTCCTTCTCCTCACCGAGGCTAGAAGCTCTGATGGGGAGAAGGCGCGTTTCGCCCCCCTTCCTTCTCCTCGCCTAGGCTAGCAGCTCCGACGGGGAGAAGGCTCGTTTCCCCCCCTTCCTTCTCCTTGCCGTGGCCAGAAGCTCTGACGGGGAGAAGGCTCGTTTTTCCCCCCCTTCCTTCTCCTCGCCGTGGCTAGAAGCTCCAATGGGGAGAAGGCGTGTTTCCCTCCCCTTCCTTCTCCTCGCTGAGGCTAGCAGCCCTGGCAGGGAGAAGGAAGGGGCGTTTTTCCCCCTTCCTTCTCCTCGCCGAGGCTAGCAGCTCCGATGGGGAGAAGGCTCGTTTCCCCCCCTTCCTTCTCCTCGCCGTGGCTAGAAGCTCCGATGGGGAGAAGGCGCGTTTCCCCCCCTCCCTTCTCGCCGAGGCTAGAAGCTCCGACAGGGAGAAGGCGCATTTCCCCCCTTCCTTCTCCTCACCGAGGCTAGCAGCTCCGACGGGGAGAAGGCTCGTTTCCCCCCTTCTCCTTGCCGTGGCTAGCAGCCCCATTTCCCCCCCTTCTCCTTGCCATGGCTAGCAGCCCCAGCAGAAAGAAGGGGCGGAAACAGCAGCCCCAGCAGAAACAGTTCCTCCATAAACATGTAACCGAATCATTACTTGACTCTTTCACAAAAACTAATACATTAATCTCTAGTTTGCACATTAGTTTCTAGCTTCATAAAAATGTTCTGCACTTGGTTTTCCACTAAGGAAGCAAAAAAGACATATCCAAATTTTAAGGGTTTTATTTAAACTTCATTTGTGAAGCATGTAACTTTAACCTTGATAATCATAAGCAGCTAACATTGCTTTTTCACTTTGTGCAATTACTGAATTAAATTTGTATGTATATTTGGAGCCGATCTTGAGCTGACTTTACTACTTTTAATTCCTCCCTTCTGTTTATTGTTATATTTAGTTGTATAGCTAAAGCTGATTTATTCTTAAAAGCTTTTCCATTGGTATTTTGGGTCACTGGACATCTTAACATCTTAAATCCAAATGTTATGTGATTGATATTTTTATTAGGTCCAGTTTTCAAGTGTTTCCATAGCTATAAAATTCCTATCTTGTGAAACTTCTAGAGCAGACCTTACGAGCAAGTTACCACTATTATTGCAGAGAGCTTATCCTTGTTTGGGATTGTGGTCTGAGTTGGTAAAGTGATTTCTAGAGAGCTGCAAACCAAGTATTTTATAAGGGACTTTATATTTCACACAGATTGTGCAACCCTCTAATAAATGTTTCATACTCTGCAGGGGGAGCTCCTCCCCCCCCTGCCCCCCCAAGAGATGGAATTGCAGCTTCTCTTGCTTGGTGGGCTTTGGGAGGGGGGCAGGAAGACCCTTGGTTCCTTCCCTCCCTCTTTCTCTCTCTTTCTCCTCCTCCTTCTCACCCTCTGCTCTTGGATCAGGCTGTATTTTGTTTTTTTTCCCTTTTTATCTCTTCGATTTTTCTGTTTTTCTTCTTCTGCTGCTTATAAATGAATAATAACAGTCACCAAATGGGAGGGGCGTTTACTCGTTCCCAAGCAGCTGAGGGGAAACGGTCTTGGAGCTGCTCACAGCCACCTGTGTGCAAGGCTGGCATTTTAAAAAGGATTTTACCTTAAGAACCTGGGTGAGGAGGCGCAGGTGGGGCTACCAGCCCCAAGGACTCGGGTAGGCAACCTTGGCTCTTTTATGACTTGTGGACTTCAACTCCCAGAATTCCTCAGCCAGCCATGCTGAGGAGAAATGGAGAGGTTTCCATGCTGGCTCAGGAATTCTGGGAGTTTAAGCCCAGGACTCATAAAACAGCCAAGGCTGCCTACCTGTCACAAGGGGAAACCAGATTCACTTAACAACCCTAACCCTAATTTATCAACTGCAGTGATTCACTTAGCAATGGTGGTAAGGTCGCAAAATGGAGCAAAACTCATTAAACAAACGTCTCACTTAACAACACAAATCCAACCCAACCAAATAAAATGGCTTAACAAAAAGGTATTCGTCTCTTAACAGTGATTTTTTGAAAACTGCTGGAATACTGCTGACTAAAGAAAAGGCCAGTTTATTCCTCAGGTGACTGTCCTACTTTCCAAGTAAGTGGCAGGGAGGGGGGAGGGAGAGAGAGAGAAGGAGAATATGAATATATGTGGTTGTCCTTACTAGACTTTTAGTAAAGAACTTTAATGAAATATTTGTGGTTTTTATAGTTTGCACTGGCTTTTACTATTTTCATTTATAATCCTTAATATAAATATTTGAAAAACAGGACATAAAAATGTGACAGAGACAGAGAGAAAGAGACAGAGAATAACCTGCTATAATCCTGCTGGAATGAAAGGTTATGGCAGCTCAGATTACATTGCAGGATCCTCTCTCAGTGTGGATGTTGTGAGTCCTCTGGCTTTCAGAGGGTGGGGCCAAGAGAGTGACTGGATGAAAATGAGTGCACCTGACCAAGTGCAATTAAAGTTCTTAAACTTTTTTTGTGATACCGATTAAGATGGTGAATCATTTTAATGTCCATGTTAAACTCATGAAGAGCTGGCTGGCTGGGGAGGGGGGATCATGGCTCTCAAAAAATAAGAGCCGGCTGTGCTTCTTGCTCATGTTGGGGGCAATAAGCTGACTTTGTAATAATGCCGCTTGGGGGGGGGCGAAAGCCCTAATAAGCAGGCATATACATAGAATGAAGGCTATTGCTAAGCACATTGATTTGTGCTTAGATTGTAAGCCACCTGGAGTCTTCGGAGATGGGCGGGATATAAATGGGATTAAATAAATAAATAAATAAATGTTCACTTGCCTTCTGCACCTTGGATGTGGGGGGGAGGACAAGCTTTGCTGCTGCGGTTTGCTTGGCCATGCCCGGGCTATGTCCTGCCGCTGCCTCCCAACCTCCACCTTTGCCACTGGGTAAAGCAGCGGTGGAGCTCTCTGTCCTTGGGGGGAAGCAGCAGTGGCAGTGGAACCCTCCATCAGGTGGGGGGGAGTAGTGGAGGCTGGGTGCTGTGTGTGTGGGGGGGAGAATCTTTGCAGGAAACTGGTTCTTACATTATTTGATTCACAATACTGGTTATAATTGCCACCATGCGACACCCACCAGCATGAGATTTATTTTGCTGTTTGCCCCTCAATAGGCCAACCATGGACAAATCATCCAAGAGAAGAAAAATTTCAGAAGAACACAGAGTGTTTAATGATGAATGGGCACATTCTTTTGCTTTCACCACTGACAAGACTGGTTTACCAGTATGTCTAATATGTGGTGAGAAATTTGCAAACAACAAGAAGTCTAATGTTGCAAGACATTTCCAAAATAAACACACAGCCTTTGCTGAAAAATACCCAGAAGGAGAAGAGAGAAAAAAAGCTGTTTCAGAATTGATGCGGAAGGTTGATCAGAGCAAGAATCAATTTAAGAAGTGGGTGACGTCTGCAAGTTCAACTACATATGCTAGTTTTGTGGCTGCTCAGGAAATAGTCAGGCACGGGAAGCCGTTCACAGATGGAGAATATATGAAGGAATCATTCATTAAGATTTCAGAACATCTATTCTCAGACTTCAAAAACAAGAGTGAAATTGTGCAGAAAATCAGAGATATGCCCCTCTCTGCGAAGACTGTTAAAGACAGAACCCTAAAAATGGCAGAAAACATCACCAGACAGCAAATTAAAGACATCAATTCAGCTGAGGCATACTCAATTGCCTGTGATGTATCCAAAGACACAAGTGATATTGAACAAATAGCGCTGTTCTGCCAATATGTGAACTCTGCTGGGCCACAGGAAGAAATGTTTGAGTTGATACCACTGAAAGGCCAAACAAGGGGAGAGGACATCTGTGAGGCTGTCTTGGATTATTTTAGAACCAATGAAATCAACACCACCCACCTTGTGTCAGTGGCTACTGATGGGGCACCGAGTATCACAGGAGTGCAGAAGGGCTTTGTGGCTTTACTGCAGAAGTCGCTGGGTAGAAAGCTGCTAACATTTTATTGCATCCTGCACCAAGAGGCATTGTGTGCTCAAACATTTCCTCCAGAATGCACAGAAGTGATGAACCTTGTCATTCAGATTGTCAATAAAATAATGGCACAAGGTGTTAGATGTTTTGTGCCAGCCATGGCAGTTCCCCAAAAAGGTCATCAGATGGGAGCAAAGAGGCTTCTTTGCTCCCCTGCAGCCCCATTGGCGAGAGTGTTTTATGGTTATCAGTCAAGATCAGCAACCCTGCCTGCAGCCCCTGAAGCAAACTCAGCTCCAGGTGAGAGCACAGATGACCTCCATTCCCTTAGAGGATCCAGTGGGGCACCAGGGACTCCTTCAAATGCCTCCCTACATCTGAATGCCACAGAGGGAAGCATGGAAGGCTTGCATTCCACCCAAGACTGCTCAGATGCAGCAGAAACGGACCTGGCTCAAGCCAAACGCCGCGTGAGCCAGATGACTGAACAGGAACGCAAAGAGCTGCTTCTAAAGCTCCTTACAACGCAAAGGACGCCACAAGCCTCTCCACGGGGGACCCCAGCGCAGAGGGACTCTGGACGCCGGGTAGGTCCTTTCCCAGAGCCCACGAGGCCCCCCAACATGGCCACCCTGAGTGACCCCGGGACCCCAGAGCTTTTGGCGTGAAATTTCCCGCCAAGCTATGACCTACAGCTTCCTGGGGCAACCGGAAGCAAGATGGCAGCCCCCAGAGCGTCCACATGGCCTGATACCGGAAACAAGATGGCGGCCCCCAGTAACCCCACATGTTCTAACAAAGATAGGCCTCAACTAAGACTGAAGGCCCAGCAGTCTGTAGCATCCAGCCAAAGCAGCATGCAAACCACCTGGTCCTCCCCACCAGAAAGCCTTAGGGCCTATGATAACAATGAAGCCCACCCAGCCGCGCCTACTGCAGCAGAGATTGGAGCTTCTATCCGGACCCTGGTTGCAACTCTGGAGGCTAAAACGACTTCAGCCTCAGCATCGGGGGTAGCCAGCCTCCCTCACCACTCAAGGCCTCCTGTCCTCTCCCCGGGGCCTAACTGCCAGGAGGCGCCCAGCCTAGAGCCTCCCAACTCTGTCCAGCAACCCCAGAGGGCCCCTACTGAACCCCCAGGGCCCCCAACTTTCCTTTCGCCGCCCCCAGACACTCTCCTTACCAGATGGCCTTCGGGGGGGCTATGGATGAGGGCAGCCGCCCCCAGGTTCTTCAGGACCAGCGATGGGCTTTTCAAAACAATCAAGGCAATCCAGTGCCCAGGGGATTTCAGGAGGAATCTATGCAGCATATGAGGCCTTCTCAAACAAAAACTCAAATGCAGGCTGGCAAATCTGGGCTCTGCCCCCCCTATGCCTCATGGGAAGAAGGGAAAAATCCTGAACAACACCCTCCTCCGGATCACATGGTTTCTGGGCACGCCCAGTTGGAGCTATTCAATAATCAAGGAAAAATTCCCTCCATGACCACTAGAGGGATACTTCTACCTTTTATCTCAATGGATAGCTCTCAGATGTTTGCTAATGGGACTGACAAGAATTATCCCCCAGCATCTAATCTACCAAATGACTTTAAAAAACTACAACTTGGGGGGGAGAATTACAACAGTAATTGGGCTGGGAAAAGTTGAAGGGGTATTGCATGCTCCCTCCATTGCCAATAACCTATTAAGCATTATCAAATTATGTGACGATGACAAGGTGGAAGTTTTATTTCGTAAAGGGGGAGGTCATGTCACCCGGAACCAGAGGGTCATTGGAAGTATTGCCATCATAAATGGTTTGCCATACTTCTCCCCTGAGAACCCACCCACCTCAGAAGGGGACCCACAGCCAGCCCCAAGGCCGTTTAAGGAGCGCAAGGCCGAAGCGGTTGCACCCAAGCTCCCACAACCTGCCCCAAGGCTTCCCAAGGGCAGTGTGGGCAAGAAACCCGAACCTCAGCAGTCACCTCCGCCATCACCGCTTAAGGCAACCAGAGCCAAGAGGGTGTCAGTGGGGAAGCCGCTCCACGATAAGTGTGCCCATCTCTTACACAGAAGATTAGGTCATGCGAGCTTCCCTGTAGTTGAAAAGATGGGAGAGTTTGCTGAGGGAGTCCAGCTCAAGGATTGTGAGGTGTTTCTGGACTGTGCCATTTGCAAGAAGACAAAGAGGAAGGCTGTCCCCATCCCAAAGGTGTCACTGCATAAAGCCCAATACCCATACCAACTAGTACATGTTGATTTGGTTGGGCCTTTCACACCATCCCTAGGGAAAAGACAGTATTTTCTCACTGCCGTTGATGATTTTTCACGATACGGCCACGTGTATACCCTCACAGAAAAATCCGAAGCCTTTGATGCCATAAAGTCACTGTACAACTTTATAGAGACCCAGTCTAAGACCAAGATCGCACAATTGCAGAGCGACCGCGGGGCTGAGTTCATGTCCCGAAAATTCCAGGACTGGGTAAGGCGTAAGGGCATCCGCCATTTTCTTACTGCACCATTCACCCCTGCTCAGAATGGCATAGCAAAAAAAAAAAAGAAATGGAATCCTGCAAACTATGATGCGTAGTCTGATTGCAGACGCTGGGGTCACAGAATCATACTGGGCAGAGGCGATGCACTATGCCAATTACACCTTAAACCGCACCTGGAGCAGTGTTGTGAACCAGATCCCATATTTCCTGGTCCACGGTAGGAAACCAAGTCTGGGACATTTACGTGTTTTTGGTTCCTACGCATGGGTGCACATCCCCAAGCAGCTGCGAAAGAAGGGGAGATCTGTCTCCCAGAGACTGAGGTTCTTGGGCTATGCTCCTGGCTCCAAGGCCTATCGTTTCCTGGGAGAAGGGGGCAGGCCTGTGACTTCCCAATCTGCCTCTTTCGAAGAGGACTCCAATTAGACCCAGATCCACTCGAATGATCTGAGCCCATATGTCAACTGACCCAGCAAGAACACACCGACCACGACATCACGTGAGACGACCACATACCCTGCCACCGACGAAAGTGAGGAACAAGACGAGGATGAGCCGTCCAGTCCCATGGGGAAAGACACGCTGTCTTCATCCCCAGCGACGCCTCAGAGACCCGCGGAAGAAAAGGGTGGTGAGTGGCAGAAGGTAAGGAGGTCAAAGCGGTCCAACAAAGGGATCCCGCCAAAGAGAATTGACATTGGGCACATCGCATCTGTCAACAGTGTTGTGGTCACCCCAAAATCCTTCTCTGACATCCAGGAGCTGCCCATCGAAGAACAGGAGAAATGGCAGCTCGCGATGGAGAAGGAGATGCAGAGCCTAAAGAAACTCAAGGTCTTCACCCCCCAGCAACCACCAAAGGAGAGAAAAGTCATTGGCACAAGGTGGGTTTACAAGGCCAAACCACTTGCCAATGGCCTCTACCTGTATAAGGCCCGTTTGGTAGCTCAAGGGTTCGCTCAACGCTACATGGAGGACTACGCGGAGACCTACTCTCCAACCGTCTGGGCAGAGAGCATCAAGGCCGCCCTCGTAACTGCAGCCGCTTTGGGGGAGGAAGTCTTCCAATTCGACATCCAGACGGCTTACCTCCACGCCAACTTGGACCGGCAGATCTACGTGAGGGCCCCTCCTGGCTACCAGCAAGAAGGGGAAAATACATGGTTGCTCCACAAAGGGTTATATGGCCTCAAGCAGTCGGGGAAATTTTGGTATGACTGCCTTAGAAAAAGTTTAGAGCGAGTTGGTTTCAGTGCTTCCCATGCAGATGAATGTGTTTTCACACGCAACTCCAAGGGTACCACAGAACAGGTGTTAGTTTATGTGGACGACCTACTATATGTAGGGCCTGACAAGGAAGGGTGTGATGAATTTGCCAAGGCCCTGGAAGAAAAGTTTACCCTGAAGTCTTTGGGGCGGGTTGACAAGTACTTGGGTGTGCACATCTTGGCCACTAAGTGGGGGTTCGCTCTATCTCAAAAAGAAAAGATAGAGGAGTTATTGGCCAAATGCAAAATGGCAGAATCTAACCCAACGCATAGCCCGATGCAAAGTGACTATTACAATCACACTCACAAGGACGGTCCTGAGTTCACAGATAATACTCTTTACAGATCTGTGATTGGCTCCTTGCTATACATCAGCAATTGGAGCAGGCCTGACATAGCTTTAGCTGTGAATCTATTGTCCAGGCATGTGGAACACCCAAAGGAATTCCACTGGAATGCTGTTAAGAGGGTACTTAGGTATCTCAGGGGCACAACCGATGCTCTCCTTATGCTGGAACCAGAGAAGGGGAAGATGACCCAGCTCTCCGCTTACTCAGACGCAGACTGGGCTGGTGACACCAAGAGTAGATGGAGCACCTCTGGTTTCCTCATATTGCTAAATGGCTGTCCTGTTCACTGGCATGTTAGGCAGCAAAAATTTGTTTCTTGCTCCACGGCCGAGGCGGAATATGCCAGCCTGTCAGACACGGCCAATGATTTGATTTGGTTCAATGCTCTGATAACGAGCATCTGGGCATCTCCTCCTCTGCCCATCCAAATTCAAGAGGACAATACAGCCGCAATTGAAATCTCGGGGGCATATGCGGTGGGCTCTAGGTCCCGCCACATAGACATACGTTATAAAAATGTCAGGCAGCTTATCAAAGAAGGGCTCATGCGTGTTGAGCATTGTAACACAATTGACCAGATAGCTGATCTGTTCACCAAACCTGTTCCCATTGACTGGCACAACCTTCTGTGTAAGCGTTTGTGTTCGGTCTTCTGAATATTTTCATACATGTCTATGACACCTGCTCGCCCCTCACATACATTCACTGGTCCCTGTCATTGGCTGGCAAGAAGGGGAATTGTTAGATGTTTTGTGCCAGCCATGGCAGTTCCCCAAAAAGGTCATCAGATGGGAGTAAAGAGGCTTCTTTGCTCCCCTGCAGCCCCATTGGCGAGAGTGTTTTATGGTTAGGGAGGGGCTGAGACCCCCATAAATACCTCTGCTCAAGGGGCTGCTCTTTGTTCTTGTTCTGTTCAGCTTCTTGCTCTGTTCCAGTTATGCTATGCTTGCTTGCTTGCTCTCTTTCATGAAGGCATGGATGCCTCCATGCCATATAGCTCTTTCTATCTAATCTAACGATGAATAAAGCTTCATATGATTGCATCTCTGCGTGATGCCTTTTACTTGGAAGCACCTTAACGATCCATCGACCTCATGAGACTATCTCACACAAGGTTTAAATCACCGTCAGTTTGCTGCATGTCTGGAAAAGGTGAAAACGTACCTGGGCAGCAAAGGGGTCACCTATCCTGAGCTGGAACATCCAGAGTGGCTGGAAAAGCTATACTTCATAGTAGATAAGACAGCACACCTGAACAAGCTGAACACAAGTCTTCAGGGTAAAGGAGGCACAGCCCTGCACTTGCTGGAGGAAGTTATGGAATTTGAACGCAAGTTGACAGTGTTTGACAGAGATTTACAGAGAGGTACACTGTCTCACTTCCCCTCTTTGAGAGAGTTCAAACAAGGTAACAATGTGATAGATTCAGAGTATTTGCAGTCTGTAATCATTGCAATGCAAACAGTGTTTGGGAAGCGATTCTGTGAGTTCAGAGAGGAAAAAAATACATTATCTTTCCCTGTCACTCCCCTGACCAGCGATCCATCTGTTTTGAATATGACTGTATTTGCAGGTGTAAGTCAACCAGATCTGGAGATGGAACTTGCAGACATAGCCGACAAAGAGATATGGGCATCCAAGTTCCAACGCTTGACAGATGCTCTTGAAGATGTTGCCCGTCAGAAGGCCAGTCTTGCACTGAATCACAAATGGAGTGATATTGAAAACCTTCCCAAACAGGACAAGCTTATATTTGATACATGGAATGCCCTCCCCAGCATGTACAGAAATATGAAGAAATATGCATTTGGAGTCCTGTCAATCTTCGGATCCACATATGTATGTGAACAGGTCTTCTCCAATATGAACTACATTAAAAACAAATATCACTCACGCCTCACAGACAACAGCTTGCAATCTTGTTTAAAAATGAAGGTGACATCTTACAGCCCTGATATGCAGATGCTGTGTGCTGATGTTGAGAAGCAAAAATCACATTAACCAGGTAAAATAATTATTTTAATTTGCTATTATTTTGCAAATATATATTTGATGTTCTTCAGTGAAAGAGTGCTTTTTTTATTCCTTGCCAGCTGACTGCACACTCCAGTACAGATGGACTGGCGGACAGGCACATGGACTGGTGGACGAGCAGACGGACGGACAAGCGGACGCATGGGCAGATGGACTGGCAGATGGGCACATGGACTGGTGGACAAGCAGATGGACGGACAAGCAGACACATGGGCAGATGGACTAGCAGACGGGCACATGGACTGGTGGACAAGCAGATGGACAGACAAGCAGACGCATGGGCAGATGGACTGGCAGACGGGCACATGGACTGGTGGACGAGCAGACGGACGGACAAGCGGACGCATGGGCAGATGGACTGGCAGACGGGCACATGGACTGGTGGACAAGCAGACGGATGGACAAGCAGACGCATGGGCAGATGGACTGGCAGACGGGCACATGGACTGGTGGACGAGCAGACGGACAGACAAGCGGATGCATGGGCAGATGGACTGGCGGGTGGACGGATGGACAAAACGTCAGAAGCAGAAGCATTTTGGGTTTGCTGCAGGTGGATAAGTTAAGTTTGGATTTTTATTTCATAAATATGAGGACTCAAATAGACATTGAGTATTATATTTGAAATTAACATTTAACCCAGTGTCTTTTTTTTGGAGTTCAAAATGTTTCTGTTGCATGCTAAAATAAAAATTGGCTATTATTTTGCAAATATTTATTTGATGTTCACTGAAATAGACCTTTTTTTATTCATTGTCAGCTGACTGGACGCTACAGTACAGACATATGGGCTGGCGGATGGGCAGATGGACAGGTGGATGGGCAGACGGACGGGCAGATGGATGGATGAGCAGGCAGATGGACTGGTGGACAGATGGCAGATGGACTGGCGGGCGGATGCGCGGATGGACAGATAAGAGGACGATGGGCAGATGGACTGGCAGACAGGCAGATGGGCGGGTGGGCAGATGGGCGGACGGACAGAATGACAAGCAGACAGCATTTTGGGTTTGCTGCATGGGGAAAAGTTAAGTTTGTCTTTATTTAATAAATATGAGGAGGACTCAAATGGACATTGAGTATTTTATTTGAAAGTAAACCTTCAACCCAGCGACTTTTTTTGGAAGTTCAAAATGTTTTTGATGTATACAGAAATAAAAAATTTTCTTTGTAGAAGTTCATTGATTTCATAAATTTTGCAGCTCCCAATGTTTTGTTTTTGGTGAGAAACGGGGACGCCAAGGTGTTCAAATCTGGGTGGGCTCCCAGCAAACACGCACCAAAGAAGTGATGGGAAGATGGGGGGGAGCGCCCCGTTTCTTCTTCAGGCAAAAACTCTGTGCTGAAGCCGGATTGGGGAGGGGGATGATGAGGAGGAAGAGCTGTGATTGACAAACTGCCAGCCAAACTCTTTGGGAGTGGGGGCGCAGGATGGAGAGGAGGGCAGCTTGCCTTGGAGAAGGCGGGGGGAGCCAGTTTTAAAGGTTGTCCAGCTAAAAGGGAGCAAAGAATCTGGGCTGGAGTGCCTTGGAAAGGTGAGCAGGCAGCGCATCTGCACGGGCTGGTTGGGCTTTCTGCAGGTTTTGCCTGCAATTAAGGTAGGGTGAGTTTTTTGGCTCGGGAGGCTGGGGGAAGGGGGAGCTGCTTGTGGGGGGACATGCCTGCTCACATAAGTGCAAATGTGTTTCTTCTGCATAGACGCTGCTTTGCTGAAGGTTATATCTTCTTTCTTTCCTTCCTTTTCTTCCACGTTCTTCGCCTCTCTGCTTTGTTCCGCCTCTGGGGATGGAGGGGGAAATTTGCTCTGCACCTTTTCCTCGTGTTTATGTGTGTGTGTGTGTGTGTATGTGTGTGTGTGTGTGTGTGTGTGTTTGAAGCCTCCGTTTGCCTGCCTGGCAAGGCGAGGGAAATTTGCTCGGCCTCCTCTCCGGTGTGTCTCACTTAGGTAAGCTCCACTTTAATCAAATCCTGTTCTGCGCATGTGCATGCACATGTGCGTGCGCACGCGTATTTTGTGGCTCCCAGGGTTTTTTTTAGTGAGAGAACCGGTTCCAAGTGGCTCTTTCACCGATTCAGGTTGCCTACCCCTGATCTAGACTCTTTCAGCCTGGTTTCATGCTTTGATATGGGATCAAAACAATATTAGTTGTAGGAGGCCTTTCTGCAACTTCTTCTTGTGCACCAGTTGTACCTGTCACTGGACCAAGAGACTCAGCTCATAGCCACTGATACCCTCGTCGCCTCCCATATGGATTATTGTCATGCACTCTACATAGGGCTGCCCTTAAACAGCACCCAGCTGTGCAGGCATGTTATAGTGCTCCTTCTATGAACACACATTCCATCTCTACTGTGTGAGTTGCATTGGCTACCAGAACATTTCCAGGTTCACTTCAAGGTAGTAGTGATTCCTTATAGAACTTACTCTACCTAGAATTAACAGCCAATATTCTCCCTTCTGTTTTTCTCCCCAGTCCTTTCTTTTTACTGTCCATTTCATGATTCAGTCTTGCCATGGCCACCAAGCAAATAAGGAGCATTTTGCTGTTCAGTGGTATATCAGAAGACCACTCCAATATCTGGGGCTGAGGACTAGCTCTGTTGGTGCTCTAGTGTGCTTTTTTGTTTACTTGACATGTTAACCTCAAAATAGACAATACTGTGGCTACGCAAGCTGCACAATTCTTAGAACTACTAGAACTCCTATTGCTACTCCCTTAGGGACCTAGATGGCCAAGCATCACAAAGGATTGGTTTAGTAGTTCCAGTTCCCCTGTTTTCCTTTCCACCCTGTGCCAACTTCTGATCTCCTCAGTTCAGGAGGAGCTAATTTCTCCGATCAACTCACATTTTTCCTGCAAGAGGAGCATGGAAATCTTTATAGATTTACCCAATGGAATAGGACAGAGTTCCTCTCTTATTATCAATTGTCACATTTTAATTCACACTGCCCTAGGTTATCTCAACCACCTGTAGTGGGTGGCCTACCTCGATAGCACTGGTTTTGGAGAGCATAATAAAAATAAATCGGAGAAGAACAGTTTAGTATGGGACTCACGTGTCCATAGCTTTGACATAAAGTATGAGGCTGAAGAAGTGGATCATATCGTCAACCGGGAGAATCCAGCAGGCATTCAGATAGCTGAGGCAGTTCCTAAAGACTACCTGAGAAGGTGGGGGCTGTTAAACACTCCCCTCCCCGAATTCTAATAGAACATGACAGCAATTATAAATAGCAGAATAGAATTGGTCACTTCTCAAGAGATGATGGTGGCAGTTCACCTGATTAAGCCACATCAGTAACTGGGTCACATAAGAGTATATTCCAGGCTCTTTCTCCTTTATTCAAAACAACTCTTAAAGCTTTGGATTGTGACATCCTGTTTCAGGTCCTTGCCGCTCATTGCCCTGCATTCAGACCACCACCTTGACTCACAGAAATTGTTAGGAACTCTCTTGTTTTAGCCTTTTTGATTGCTTGGGCCTCTAAATGATTCCTGCTGGCAGATTGCAAACTACTCAAGTAAAAGATAGCTAAAAAAATTTCTAACTCTAAGTTCTAATTACCCTTTATTACAATATTTGTCTTATCACCACTGGTTATCTTTTCAAGATGGCAATAAAGACTCTTTGAGTTTTTGTTCTGTTTTCTCTCTTACCTACCTTGCATAGGACAAATTGTTTCCAAGCCACAAAAATCTTAGAATGTACAATTTCAGTGCCATGAGGTTTTGTTATTAATCTGGTAACTGGCCCAGTAATGAAATGGGCTGCTCCGTTGCCTCTGCTACAAAACCCTTGGCTGGCTCATTTGGATGAATTCATAAGCTATAGTTAAAAATAACGTTTGAGGATCCTACCAAATCAACAACCCACAACCCTTGCACCTGACAGTTAGAGCAGGGGTGCCACCTCCAGCTGTGTATGTGAACGACTTCAGGCTGTTGCTCAAGATTCAGAATGGAATGGAGCCATATCGGTAGGCTTAATTTCAGGAAGGCTTAATTCATGTGAAATACCAGATGATTTGCCTACAGCTATTGTCCATCTGTGCTGCAAGATCTGATCCAACTTTGCTAGCGGGTTGATAGGAGCCTGGAATGGTGATAAAGTCCTTTTAGGCCAGAAATGTTGCCTTTGTGAGCCCCTGGAAGAGAATCATTATGGTCTTACAAAGAACCCATGCAGATTCGGAGAGCCTGATTTCATTTGTCTCTGAAGAAAGCTGAACCACAGACAGGTTGTCCTATGCCTCTACCTCAGAGGCTAGGTCTCTTGCCTCCACATATTCATTGAAGCAATATTGCCATTCCTCTTGCCTGGGAAGCAGCACTACCCAGTCTAGATGAATTTCCCATGCTAGAAAAGGACGTAGTGTCCAGCAAGCCCAAGCTATAGAGTAGTTTCCAAGCCAAGACCTTGTAGTAAGTATTGTGTAGTGGGTCCGATGCTAGGAAGAGACGCCAGCCGGTGTGTGAGTTCAGCTCTTTATTGAAGGGGGTAGTGAACTGGGGAATGAGGGCTACCTGGCCTCCTTATATACCTGGCCAGGTAAGCTAACAGCCAATGGGGTTGGCCCTAGGTTTCCTGCCGAAACTGTCCAGGCCAACGCCCCCTGGTGGCTGTTGCTATGCAGGTGCCTGCATACATAACACCCCTCCCCCCTTAGAGAAGAACCACATAACAACAACAACTTGCAACTACTATAACTATGATTATATATATAGAAAAAACAGTGGTGTCCTTGTGTGAGGGTCACTTGCACACATAGTCCGACAGGTAGGCTGGTGTCCTGTGTGGACGGGTGGATCGTCTGGGTGTGCTTGGCCCCTGGGCTTGGACCGTGGGTTCCTGAGGCCTTTGTGCAGGGCTGCAAGGAGCCGAAATCAGGAAGTCCTCCTCCTCTGGTCCCTGCTCTGTGACGTCCACGGCTGGGTTGACCCCTCCTGGAGTGTGGTCCTCCTGTTGATCGTGTGCGTTGAGTTCAGGGATGTGTGTGATGCGCTCAGGGGCGAGTGTGATGCGCTCAGGGGCATGTGTGATGTGCTCAGGGACTCTTCCTCTGAGCTGATCGATGTGTCGCCGTATGCGTCTGTCCCCCTCCACCCCTACAATGTACGAAAGGGGTCCTGTTTTCTCTACCACTGTCCCCGGAACCCAGGGATGTCCAGCCCCATAGTTCCTTGCCCAGACCAGGTCCCCCAGGTTGAGGACCCTGTGTGTGGGTGATGATGGCAATGGTGATGGTAGTGATGCTGGTGGTGATGGTGATGATGGTGATGTCGCCCTTCCGGTCTCAGTTGCTACCCGGTCTGGGTGTAGGCGGTCCAGCTTGGTGATGAGGCGCCGTCCCCATCACAGTTCTGCTGGGCTCTTGCCAGTAGCCACGCATGGTGTTGTGTGTTGGGCTAGTAAAAATTTGGCCAGTCTGTGGTGCCAGTCCCCGCTGATGATGCGCCGGAGTGCGTCTTTGGTCGTCCTTACCATCTGTTTGGCCTGCCCGTTGGTAGATGGATGAAAAGGCGCGGAGGTGGCGTGCCTAATCCAGTTCGCCTTCAAGAACGCCTGGAAATCAGCAGCAGTAAACTGAGGCCCATTATCAGACACAATTACGTCGGGGAGGCCGTGTGTGGCAAAGAGAGCTCTGAGCACCTGGATTGTCTTCCCCGAGGTCATCTTGGGGACAGGGACTACCTCTAACCACTTGGAGTGACTGTCCACCACTACTAAATATAGTTGACCCTGGAATAGCCCCGCATAGTCAATGTGAATGCGGGACCATGGTGTGTGTGTGTGGCCTCCCACCAGTGTACTGGTGCATGTGGCATTTCTGGCCTGGATCTCTGGCACGTGTAACAGGCCTTCACCCGATCCTCAACCTCCTTGTCCAACCCGGGCCACCAGAGGTAGCTCCTAGCCAGTGCCTTCATTCTGACCACCCCCGGGTGCCCTTTGTGTAAGGAGTCCAATACCCTGGCGCGTAGTGCGGGTGGAATGATGACCCTGCTACCCCACAGGAGGCACCCCTTGTGTGTGGAGATTTCGTCGCGTCTAATGAAATAGGCCTGAAACTCTGGCCCCGGGGATTTGTCCTGCCACCCTGTGCAAACCCATGAGTGCACACTGCCCATGATGTTGTCTGTGGCTGTGTGGCTGGCAATGTCGTTGGCAAGAACTGGACACTTGGGGTAGTTCCTGCAGGGCTAGGATCTGTGTGGCTGGTGCTGGGTCTGGGTCGTGTGTGTCTAAGGAGAGCCTACTTAGACTGTCTGCATGGCCCATCTCCTTCCCTGGCTTGTGCACTAGCTTGCAATTGTATGCTGCAAGGAAGATGGACCACCGGAGCATCTTGGGGGACAGAATCTGGGGGGTTTGCCTGTCTGTGGTGAACAGGCCCAGGAGTGGTTTGTGGTCTGTGAAGACAGTGAACTCCCTGCCATATAAGTAATCGTGGAATTTCTTGATTCCTGCCACGATTGCCAGGGCTTCTTTGTCTATTTGGGCGTAGTTTCTTTCTGCTCCAGACAGTGTCCTAGAATAGTATGCTATGGGAATTTGTGCCTCGTTGGGCTCAAGGTGGCTTAGGACAGCGCCCACACTGTAAGGGGATGCATCGCAGGCGATGCAAATGGGCTTGGACTCGATGAAATGGGTTACTGTGGACTTGTCCGACAGCAATGCCTTCAGGGCCTTGAAGCTCTGGTCATGGGTGGCCGTCCAGGCCCATGTTGCCTGCTTGTCTAGCAGCCTGTGGAGTGGTTCAGCGATGGCTGCCTTGTGTGGGAGGAATGTTTGATAGAAATTCAGCAGACCCAGGAATGCCTGAAGCTCTGCTTTGTTCTTGGGTGTGGGTGCTAGTTTGATGGCCCTCACCTTGGATTCTGTGGGGTGGATTCCCCTGGCGTCTACTCTGAACCCCAAAAATTCCATGGAAGGAATGCCTATGCTGCATTTTTCCTTTTTGAGTTTGAGGCCAGCTGTGTGCAGCCTTGCCAGCACTTCCCTAAGCTTACCTGCCAGTTCCTCTGCTGATGCTCCTGCGATCAGGATGTGATCAAAATAGGGGCAGACTCCTGGAATGCCCTTGAGGGTCTTTTCCATAACCTCTTGGAAAATGCCAGGAGCAACGCTGACTCCAAACTGCAGTCTGTTCACCCAGAACGCCCCCCTGTGGGTTACTATGGTTTGGATGTCAGCTGTTCAACGTGAGTTCAACGTACAGTTCAACGTGAGCCAGGTAATGGGCCCAGGTTTTGGGGCGGCAGGTCTCGAATTCGCGGGGCTGTCTGGCTCTAGCCATGGCGGCAGTTGCGGTCTTGGTCATGGATGTGGCGCTTGGCGTTGCCGGTTCGGCTGGCGGTCGGGAAGAAGGAAAAATGCCTTTCCCTTCAGCTCGCGGAGCGTTTCCCCCAGTGACTTCAGCTCTTGGTCAGCAGCAATCCCACCTTCGTCGCCACTATTGTGTAGTGGGTCCGATGCTAGGAAGAGACGCCAGCCGGTGTGTGAGTTCAGCTCTTTATTGAAGGGGGTAGTGAACTGGGGAATGAGGG
The DNA here is from genome assembly GCF_947247035.1 of Vipera ursinii. Taxonomy (NCBI): domain Eukaryota; kingdom Metazoa; phylum Chordata; class Lepidosauria; order Squamata; family Viperidae; genus Vipera; species Vipera ursinii. The sequence goes on from NC_139517.1 coordinate 48,714,489, forward strand.
CTACCTGGCCTCCTTATATACCTGGCCAGGTAAGCTAACAGCCAATGGGGTTGGCCCTAGGTTTCCCGCCGAAACTGTCCAGGCCAACGCCCCCTGGTGGCTGTTGCTATGCAGGTGCCTGCATACATAACAGTAAGTATGACTGCAGGTTTGTGGCCAGAGGAACATTGATTTAGGAGCAATCATCAGTTTCAATGACTAAATTGTACTAGAGCAGACATGTCAAAAACAAGGCCGGGGGGGTGGATCCAGCCCACAAAGTGGTTTCATGTGGCCCGTGAAGCCATCCTGGAAACAGTGAGGGAACAGCCCCTGCTGCCTTGGCCCTGGCCCAGGCCAGCTGGGAGCCAATGTACAATTTCATGATGGTTATCTATGCTGAAACACATTCAGTCTTAGCTTCACAAGGCCATCTGGAAACAGCGAGGGACCGGCCCCTGCCGCGTCGGCATTGCCCCCTGGGCACACGCTGGGGAGGTATCACCCTTTGTGCGGAATGAAGAAATGCACCATCACCTGGAAGTGGCCAGCACATGGCCCTGCCTACTTTGGGCAGGCTAGGGGCTGGGCAATGTTGCACTTCTCTTCAGATTCGTGCCACCTGGCTCAGCATCTCAGCACTGTGAGGAAAGTGCCCTGCTGCCTGCCAAAACCAGGCAGGCTGGGGGCTGGGCAGCATTGCGCAGGTAACATCGACTCTCACGCTGCTCATGGCATCCCCTCCCCCAGAGCCCACCAAGCCACATATGTGAAGTAGGTGAGGGCCATGTACTAGCCACTTTCAGGCGATGGTGCATTTCTTCATTCCTCACTAATGATGACACTTCCCTAGCTGCATTTCTTGCTTGTTTTTCTTCCTCCCTCACCTCAAATATTTTCCCACCATTCTGTACTAAGGAAGGAAGGAAGGAAGGAAAGGAAGGAAGGAGAGGGAGGGTCTGAGGGAACTCCTGCCTTAGTCCTGCCCTGCTGCCCTTTAACCATCCCCTTGCCCCCTCCTCCTGGCCTATCCTCGGGGGTCTCCCATCCTATTGCTTTGGATACAAAGCCAGGTCTCCTCACATGGAGAAGGAGCCTCCCCCTTGACTTTGCCCTCATACCCATCATGAGCAACCTGGCTAAAGAGAACAAGCACAGCAGCAGCAGCCTTGAGGAGGAGGTAACTGCAGCTAGGCGCCCCCTTGGGAAAGTGGGGCAGGGCTTAGTGCTGTTGATGGTTGGGCTGGGCATTTGACCTCCACGCCACCGTCCACCTCCCTCCCTCCCGCATGACCTGAGAGGAACAATGAGGCTCCTCCAGTGGACCATGCCTTGGCACTTGCCCTTGTCCATCTCCTTCTGCCAGAGACCCTCAGATCTGTCCCACTCCTGCCCAGGCTCCCATAGGCACCCTTGACACGAACAATGTGGAGCTGGCCATGCCCACCCAGTAGGCCACATGTACTCCAGCCACGCCCACCCAGTAGACCATGCCCACCCTGGCCACCCCCCCTCGAGGGCAACCACAATGCTGATGCGGCCCTCAATGAAATTGAGTTTGACACCCCTGTACTAGAGACTCATTGTATTCCTCAATGCCCAGTCATATTCCTCTTGTGGTTAAAACCATTGACACGAGGCCATAGTTGTCAATAAGAGTGGAATGGGTTACATACCCAGTCTGGATACTTTTGACTGACCATACAGAGCAGTTAAAAGGGACGCGGTGGCTCAGTGGGTTAGGACACTGAGCTTGTCGATCAGATGGTTGGCAGTTTGGCGGGTCGAATCCTGAGTGCCGCATAGCAGAGTGAGCGCCTGTTACTTGTCCCAGCTTCTGCCAACCTAGCAGTTCGAAAGCACGTAAAAATGCAAGTAGAAAAATAGGGACCACTACGGTGGGAAGGTAACAGTGTTCCGTGTGCCTTTGGCATCTAGTCATGCCGGCCACATGACCACGGAGACGTCCTCGGACAAGCGCTGGCTCTTCGGCTTTGAAACGGAGATGAGCACCAGCCCCTAGAGTTGGAAATGACTAGCATGCATATGCGGGGGAACCTTTACCTTTACCTTTTACAGAGCAGTTAGAATTCTACCTCACCTCTGCCCCATACTTGTAGAGCAGACATGTCAAACACAAGGCCCGGGGGCCGGATGCGGCCCGCGAAGTGGTTTCATTTGGCCTGCGAAGCTATCCTGAAAACAGTAAGGGAATGGCCCCTGCTGTCTTGGCCCCGGCCCAGGCTGGCCAGGAGCCAATGTACAATTTTGTGGTGGTCATCTATGCTGAAATACATTCAGTCTTAGCTCCACAAGGCCATCTGGAAACAGCGAGGGATCGGTCCATGCCGTGTCAGCACTGTCCCCTCAACGCATGCTGGGGAAGTATCACCCTTTGTGAGGAATGAAGAAATGCACCATCGCTTGGAAGTGGCCAGCACATGGCCCTGCCTACTTCGGGCAGGCTACGGGTTGGGCAGTGTTGTGCTTCTCTTCAGATTCATGCCACCTAGCTCAGCCTCTCGGCACTGTGAGTAGAGCACCCCGCTACCTGCCCAAACCGGGCAGGCTTGGGGCTGGGCAGCATTGCGCAGGTAACATCGACTCTCACGCTGCTCATGGCATCTCCTCCCAAAGAGCCCACCAAGCCGGATAAGTGAAGTAGGCGAGGGCCATGTGCTGGCCATTTCCAGGCAAAGGTGCATTTCTTCATTCCTCATGAAGGATGACACTTCCCCAGCTGTGTTTCTTGCCTGTTTTTCTCCCTCCCTGATCACAAATATTTTCCCACCACTCTGTTCTTAGGAAGGAGAGGGAAGGTCTGAGGGAAGTCCTACCTTAGTCCTGCCCTGCTGCCCTTTCACCATCTCCTTGCCCCCTCCTCCTGGCCTATGCTGGGGGGTCTCCCTATTGCTAAGGAAGCTTTGGATACAAAGCCAGGTCTCCTTACATGGAGAGGGAATGGGCCTCCCTCTTGATTTTGCCCTCATAACCATCATGAGCAACCTGGCTAAGGAGAGCAAGCACAGCAGCAGCAGCCATGAGGAGGAGGTAAATGCAGCTGGGCACCCCTTTGGGGAAGTGGGGCTGGGCTTAGTGCCGTGGGTGCTTGAGGGCTGGGCTAGGCATTTGACCTTCGTGCCACTGTCCAGCCCCCCCATGGCCTGAAAGGAACAGTGAGGTTCCTCCGGTGAACCATGCCTTGGCGCTTCCCTGGTCCCGTCTCCTTCTGCCAGAGACCCTCAGATCTGTCCCACTCCTGCCCAGGCCCCCATAGGCACCCTTGACACAAATAATGTAGAGCTGGCCATGCCCACCCAGTAGGCCACGCCCACCCTGGCCACACTCAGCCAGCCCCCCCGAGGGCAACCGCAATGCTGATGCGGCCCTCAATGAAATTGAGTTTGACACCCCTGTTGTAGAGGGTTAGGAAAATGACTTTGATGGAGGCATGTAACCTCTGTGCCAAAGCAACAGATAATGCTTGGAGATCTTTCAGACAGATGCTTTCTTAATTCACTGGAGTATAAGAAAGGGAAGGAGATACAACACAGTCAGATTTGCAAGATTACTGTCAGCTCCACAGATCAAAAAATCAATTTCACAGGAAGGCTGCAGTCAAGTGAAAAAGTAAGTACACCTGGTTTTATGTATCAGGACATCATAAAAATCATCTGGTCCTTAGCATTTCTTAAAAGTAAGTAGATACAACCTCAGATAAACAACAAAACATGAGATATCACAAGACTTTTGGAAAACTGTCCTTTGGACAGATGGGACCAATGTGGAGATACTTGGCCATAATACACAGTGTCACTTTTGGCAGAAACAAAACACAGCATATCAGCAGAAACATCTGATACCAATCATCAAGCGTGGTGGAGGGGGTGAAGATTTGGGCTTATTTTGAAGACACAGGATCTGAGCACCTTGTAGTCATTGAGTCGACTGTGAACTCCTCTGTATACCAAAACATTCTAGAGTCAAATGTGAGGCCATGTCTGACAGCTAAAGCTTGGCCAACATTAGGTCATGCAATACAATAATGATCTCAGACACCCCAGCAAATCTGTAACGGAATGGCTAAAAAAGAAAAGTATCAAGGTGTTGCAATGGCCCAGTCAAAGTCCAGACCTCAACCCGATTGAAATTCTGTGGTAGGACCTCAAGAGAGCTGTGCATAAACAAATACCAACAAACCTCAATGAACTGAAGCAATGTTGTAAAGAAGAGTGGGCCAAAATTCCTCCAAAACAATGTGAGAGACTGATAAAGTCATACAGAAAACAATTACTTTAAGCGAAAAATGGTTCTTTACAAGCTCTTGAATCATAGGGTATACTTATTCTTTTGCACGTGGCTTTTCCATTTTAGCTTTCTTTTTGTAAAATAAATGATGACATGGTGTGATATGTCGTGCGTTGTTCATATGAGTTTGTATTAAGCTTTTTACATTAAAAAACCCATCAAAATATTTCATTAAACATTCTTTACTAAAAGTACAGTAAGGACAACCACATAGATTCATATTTTCTCTCTCGCTCCTTCCCTTTCTCTCTCTCCCTTCCTCTCTCTTTCTGCCCTTGGTCTGCCAGTCCTCTCCCCCACTCAGTTTGTTTGTTTGTTTGTGTGTGTGTGTGTGTGTGAGAGAGAGAGAGAGAGAGACAGAGAGACAGAGAGACAGACAGAGAGACAGAGAGAGAGACAGAGACAGAGAAAGAGGGGCACTTGCGCTTCCCTTCTCTCTCTCTCCCTCTCCCTCTCTCTCCCTTTCTCTCCCTCTGTCTCTCCCTCTCTCTGATCTTCTGCTCACCTGGCAAGCTGGCTTCACACTGTTCTTGGACAAGCTGACACACATTCTTATTGGGATGGCTGTCCTGCCTTGCTTTCTGCTGCTTCCTGTGGAGACGCAGCAAAGGCAGGAGCCCTGCCCAATAAGCTTGTCAGCTTCTTGGAGAACAGCGTGAGTTACACACATACACGCGCACGCACACACACACACACACACACAGAACGACTGAGAGAGAGAGGTGCAAGTGCCTCTATCTCTGTGTCTCTGCAAACTGGGAGCCACAGGAGAAGGCTGAAAGAGTCGCATGCGGCTCCAGAACTGCGGGTTGCCATGGTCTACGTTATTAAAGAGACTGTAAAACAAATCAACTCTTTACCTTTAATTATAGTTTTTTGAGTGGTCCATATACTCTCTGTTCCCCCTCTATTAAGCTTTATAAGGGACACTTTAGTAGTGGGAACTGAGAGGAAAGATGGGAATTGCCTGCAGTGATTATGCACAACTTACAGAGGTTCTTAGGTTTAGACTGATTCTAAGTTTGCCCAAACTCATAATGCTTAGGTATGAATACAAAAGTGGTCCCTTGAGTAATCATGCTGCAATGTGCCACTTCTGACATTTGAAGACGGGAGATAGGCTATGGTTATACATGTTAATAACTATTGCTAAGGCAAGTAAACATTTGTATAAACAGAATAGATTAATAAAGGAGAATATTTATAGCTCAGACCTTAAATGTGGGCTACTTGGTGCTCTCTGAGCTTGGTTGTTTTCTTGCAGATGTTTCATTCCTCAGTGATGATGTTACCTAGTTTGGGTAATGAAACATCTGCAAGAAAACAACCAAGCTCAGAGAGCACCAATGTTCTCTCATAGAATGGATTGGTGGAATTGGAATAGGTCATGCTGACATCACTGCTATTGTGTGATAAAATTCTTTGTTCCATTTCAACTGTTCAGCGAAAAACGGAAAATAAGTAGCATTAGTTGTTTTCTGTTCTTACTTTGTGTCCAAAATGTATCATAAATTGAAGCCCCTTTTGCCCCTGAACTTTAATCTTTAGTTGCTTAAAGCAATGTATTATATTTCATGATTTATAATTAATTACGTACTGGAAACTTTATTACTTTGGCTTTAGAGACCTTTTTTTTACTTATTAAGCTTTATTTTCTTCTGTTTTCTTTATTATTTCTAAAATGTTTAATAAAATACATAAAATAATAAAAATGAGAGAAAAAATGAGCTTATAAATTTGATATAATGTAAAGCTTCCAGCAAATTTGGAAAACTCAACAGTGGCCACAGGATTGGAAAAGATCAGTTTACATTCCAATTCCAAAGAAAGGCAGTGCCAAAGAATGTTCAAACTATCGCACCATTGCACTCATTGCTCATGCTAGTAAAGATATGCTTAAAATCCTACAAGCTAGACTCCAGCAGTATGTGGATCGAGAACTACCAGAAGTACAGGCAGGATTTCGAAGAGGCAGAGGAACTAGAGATCAAATTGCCAACATACACTGGCTCATGGAGAAAGCTAGAGAGTTCCAGAAAAACATCTACTTCTGCTTCATTGACTATGCTAAAGCCTTTGATTGTGTGGATCACAACAAACTGTGGCAAGTTCTTAAAGAGATGGGCATACCAGACCATCTTATTTGTCTCTTGAGAAACTTATAGATGAACTTTTTGCTAGTCAGGTAACTAAGGTATGTAAGAAGCACATCACAATAGTAATGGGGGACTTTAATTACCCTGATATCAACTGGGAGACAAACTCTGCACCAAGTGGAAGATCAAACAGATTCCTGTCAAACCTAGCAGAAACCTTTCTCTCCCAAAAAGTAGAGAAGGGAATTAGGGGATTAGCCATATTGGATTTAATTCTCACAAACAGAGATGAAATGATAGAAGGTGTCAAAGCCACAGGAACCTTGGGGGGAAGTGATCATGCAATATGGAATTCAACATTCTGGAGGCACAAGCAATAGAACCCAGCCAAACTAGAGTCTTGGACTTTAAAAGAGTTCATTTAAATAAACTTAGAGAGACCATGGGAAGAATTCCATGGATGAGAATCCTAAAGGGGAAAACAACTCAAGAAGCTTGGGAAATTTTGAAAAGTGAGATAATAAAGGCCCAGTCTAGTACAATACCAACAAAGAAGAAAAATAAAAGCTCTCAAAAGAAACCAGCATGGCTGCATAAAGAACTCTCTGATAAATTGAAAGATAAAAAGGACAAGTATAAGAATTGGAAAGAGGGGCACATAACTAAGTCAGAATATCAGCAAATAGCCCGTGCCTGCAAAGATGAAGTGAGGAAAGCTAAGGCTCAAAATGAACTAAGGCTTGCGACCAAAGTCAAAAATAACAAAAAAAGCTTCTTTCAACATATAAGAAACAAGAAAAAAGTTAAGGAAATGATTGGTCCATTAGTGGGAGAAAGTGGCAAGAAGGTGACAAGCAATAGGGAGAAAACAGAACTATTTAACTCGTTTTTTTTGCATCTGTGTTTACACAAAGGGAAAAAACAGTCCAACCTACCAAAAAGAGTGCCATAAAAAACAGAATAGAAACGCAAGTTAAGATAGGCAAAAAATGGTAAGTGAACACCTGTCCAGCCTAGACGAGTTCAAATCACCAGGACCAGATGGATTACACCCCAAAGTTCTCAAGGAACTGGCAGACGTGATCTCAGAACCACTGAACTATATTTTTCAAAGATCCTGGAGCACTGGGGAACTACCAGAGGACTGGAAGAGAGCTGATGTAGTTCCCATCTTCAAAACAGGGAAAAAATAGATCCAGGAAACTACAGGCCTATCAGCCTGACCTCAATACCTGGGAAGATTCTGGAAAAGATAATCAAACAACAAATCAGCGAACACCTTGATGCAAACAAAGTCATCACTAAAAGTCAACATGGGTTTGTCAAAAACAGATCATGCCAGACAAATCTTATTACATTCTTTGACCAAGTGACAAAACTAGTGGACCAGAGGAATGCTGTAGATATAATTTACTTGGACTTCAGTAAGGCATTTGATAAAGTAGATCACAACCTACTACTTGATAAGATAGAAAAATGTGGGTTAGATAGCATCACCACCAGATGGATTCGTAGCTGGCTGACAGGCCATACTCAGCGTGTGGTCCTCAATGGAACTGCATCTACATGGAAGGAAGTGTGTAGTGGGGTGCCCCAGGGCTCTGTTCTGGGCCCAGTGCTCTTCAATATCTTCATTAACGATTTGGATGAGGGGATAGATGGGGAACTCATCAAATTTGAAGACGACACCAAGCTGGCAGGAATAGCCAATACTCCAGAAGATAGGCTTAAGATACAGAAGGATCTGGACAGACTCGAACACTGGGCACTATCTAACAAAATGAAATTCAATTGTGAAAAAAGTAAGGTTCTACATTTAGGCAGGAAAAATAAAATGCACAGGTATAGTATAGGTCACAGGTCTGCAACCCGCGGCTCCGGAGCCGCTTGGTGGCTCTTTCAGCTGTCTCCTGTGGCTCCCAGTCCTCTGCCATGTGCAGTCCAAAAAAAAAAAAGTGGGACTAAAAAAGTTCAACCAATCAATTCAAATATGCAGGGTAGGTGCATATTTCATTTCATTTTCATTTTATTATATTTGTATACCGCCCTTCTCCCGAAGGACTCAGGGCAGTGAACAGGGCACATATAAAATACAAAATACAAAAATTAAAAAGAATTAAATAGTAGCCCAGTTAAAACAATAACAGTATAAAAACCCCATTAAAACCCTGACATATCCTCCATCATATCTCGCCTTGGCTCCACTCTTCAGTCAAACCCTGTTCTGCGCATGCGCGCATGTACGCACATGCGCACACATTTTTTGCGGCTCCCAGTTTTTCCTTTTGTGAGGCAACTGGTTCCGAGTGGCTCTTTCACTGTTTCAGGTTGCTGACCCCTGGTATAGGTGGTACCTTGCTCAATAGTAGTAACTGTGAGAGGGATCTCGGAGTCCTAGTAGACAATCACTTCAATATGAGCCAGCAGTGTGCTGCAGCTGCCAAAAAAGCCAACACAGTGCTAGGCTGCATTAACAGAGAGATAAAATCAAGATCATGTGAAGTACTAATAGCACTTTACAATGCCTTGGTAAAGCCACACCTGGAATACTGCATCCAGTTTTGGTCACCACGATGTAAAAAGGATGTCGAGACTCTAGAAAGGGTACAGAGAAGAGCATCAAAGATGATTAGGGGGCTGGAGGCTAAAACATATAGGGAACGGTTGCTGGAATTGGGTATGTGTAGTTTAACGAAGAGAAGGGTGAGGGGTGACATGATAGCAGTGTTCCAATATCTCAGCGGCTACCACAAAGAAGAGGGAGTGAAGCTATTCTCCAAAGCACCTGAAAGCAGGACAAGAAGCAATGGATGGAAACTAGTCAAGGAGAGAAGCAACCTAGAACTAAAGAGAAACTTCCTGACAGTTAGAACAATTAACCAGTGGAACAACCTGCCTCCAGAGGTGGTGAATGCTCCAACACTGGAAGTTTTTAAGAAGAGACTGGACAACCATTTGCCTGAAATGGTATAAGGTTTCTTGCCTGAGCAGGGGGTTGGACTAGATGACCTCCAAGGTAACCCTCATCCTTCAGTACGCTACCCCCCTTTCAATAAAGAGCTGAACACGTACTCCGACTGGCGTCTCTTCCTTGCGTCGGACCCACTACACAATAATTAGGCTCTTCTCCAGTGAGTCCTTCCTTCTCATTAGGTGGCCAAAGTATTTGAGTTTTAGCTTCAGGATCTGGCCTTCTAAAGAGCAGTCAGGGTTGATCTCCTCTAGGACTGACCGGTTTGATTGCCTTGCAGTCCAAGGGACTCGCAGGAGTCTTCTCCAGCACCATAGCTCAAAGGCCTCAATTCTTTGGCACTCGGCCTTTCTTATGCTCTGACTTTCACTGCCATACATTGCAACTGGGAAGACCACAGCCTTGACCATATGCACTTTTGTTGACAGGGTGATGTCTCTGCTTTTCAGTGTGCTGTCTAGATTTGTGTGTACACAATGTCTTTTTAAAAAGCTACAACTTTTTTCTGGTCTGTTCAGCTGCTATGAAAGTTGTTCCAATATCTGCAAAGGCTTCTGTAGACACAAGCAGTGTATGTGCAGAGTAGCTGCTAGAGAGCCAGGAAACATTTGCAGTAGCTTTGATGGTTCGAAAAGAGCTACTATGGGTAGTCCTTGTGTTACAACCACTTGTTCAGTGAGCATTCAAAGTTATGAGGGTGCTGAACAAGAGGGACTTAGAATTGGTTATTGGAGTTCCAGCCATGTTCCTACAATTGTGTCATTGCAATCTGGGCACCCGGGCTGGCGACTTGCTGAAAGTTGTGGTCACATGATCAACAAGCGAAGTCAGTGGGGAGGCCAGCAGAAAGGTTGCAAGTTGCTCCCCAAAGTTTTTCTCCCCACTTTTTTCCCTGAGGTGCCCCACTACAGAGTAAAAGATCCGAAGGACCACTTCTCACTGCCCTTCCTGACCTACCTGCCCATTTATAACCCCTGTGGCACCCTGTGGCTCCCACTGGCCAGTAGCACCCATCCACAGCACCCACACACCTTCTCACCCATCAGCTTGCTTGCCTAGGGCTCAGGATGGTCTGTTGCTAAGCATTGAGGTTAACTGATGTCATGCTTTATGACCCTTATCGCTTAGGGATGGAAAGTCTGATTCCAGTTAAGGTTTTAATCCAAAGACTACTTGTACATATATGCTCTTGCATCTTCCCGAAACATGTCTCTCAAAGGGTTTACCCAGCTCTTTTATGTAATAGTTATCCAAAGAGTCCATGTATATATTTATTGTTTTCATAATAAGGTCGGGAATTTTGATAGGCATATCTATATTTCTATCCATTCAGTCAATATTTACTCATTCTATTTTTGCAACATCATCTTATTTTGTAGTGTTTTCTGTTCTGTAATGAATTCTATGTATTTTTTTCTCCTTTTTTTTAATTAAAAAGTTTTACAATACATTTTATCTTTAACAAACCAAAAAAAGAAAAAAACCCTCCCAACCCCCTCCCCTCCCACCCTCTTCCCCCTCCCCAACCCTCCCCAACCCCTCCCTCCCCTTTCCCCTCCCCCCCCCGCTTCCCAGAGCAGAATACAGGGTATAAAAATACAAACAGTCATGATCTAACTTACACAAACAATCCTAAACTATTTAAACTACCGAACTTTAACTCATATAAGAAAACTCCAAACATATATATATATATATATATATATATATATATATATATATATATATATATATATATATATATATATATATATATCATATCAATAATTATACAAATACAAAATAATACTTTCCAATCTAATACCAAAACACAGGGTATAAAAATACAAACAATCATGATCTAACTTACGCAAACAATCCTAAACTATTCAAACTCTCAAACTTTAACTCATATAGGTAAATTCCAAACATACATATATATATCATATCAATGATTATTCAAATACAAAATAATACCTTCCAATCTGATACCCAATAAATAAACCAATTTATATCAATTGTCTAAAACTATTCCTCATTCCAACTAAGCTTTAAATTCACATTATCCTAATGTGTTATACAACTTAAAATACCATAAATTACTTTCCAAACTTAATTTTTTTTATATAATCACATCATTCTTATATTCTTATATTCTATTACCTGTTCCAATATTACCCATAAAAATATTACAAGTTAGCTTCAATCACAAAGAAAACAATTTATATCAATTTTATAAAACTATTCTTCTATCCAACTAAAAGCTTAAAATTTTTCATCCAAATAACAAATCATAACCTACAGAATATCAATAAACACTACTACAAATCTTCCCAATTAACTTTTCATAATCATCTTAAAACTAAAGCAACACAAAATATTACATAATTATTTTATAAGGGTAAAAAATATATCCCCAAATATTTAGTCCTTCTAGCAATTCCAATTCCCATAATCCTTATTACATTATTGTCTCTTACAGTTATGTGACTAAATCTTCAGGCTTGATTCATTCGTCCAGAAGTAGCACGCCTGTTCCAATTTCTGGCCTTCTCCAGTGATAACGAAATTTGACCCACTCCTGTATCTTTCACATCTGTCTGCATTAACCCTTCAGCAACTTGCGAGTTCTCTCTGGAACGTTGGGACTCTCTCACACCTTTTTTCTTTATAGATTCCAAAGATGGTATGGGGACTGCTTTTAAAACATTACTGTAGAAATCACGTGCCTGAGTCTCCGTGGTAAAACAGTACTTCATACCCTCATAGGTCACCACCATACCCACTGGTATTTGCCATCTAAACTTGATATCACGTCGTCTCAATTCTTGTGTCAAAAAAGCAAATTCCTTCCTTTTTCTTAAAATCTTTGCAGGAATCTCTTTTAAAATCAGAACTTTTTGCTCAGCAATTACAAAATCAATGTTGTAGGAGGCCTGGATAACTTCATTTCTAATCATTCTCTTTGTAAAATAAACCACCACATCTCTGGGTAATTTCCTTTGTCTTGCGATCCACGAATTAACACGGAAGATTTTATCTATATCTTGCATTATTTCATCTGCTGGTCGCTTCAACACCCCTTCGAAAGCCTCAGAAACCATTTTCTTCAAATTTTCCTTAGGATTTTCTTTCAGACCTCTAATCCTTAAAGCAAATTCCATCTGATAATACTGTGTCGAAATCAAATCATAATCCATTTTCTCTATCACATTTTCAGTTTCTGTCATTTTAGCTTCCAATCTAATATCATTTTGAGCAAGATCTTCCACTCTTTCATCCAAAATCTCAATGCATTTAGCCATGCTGTGGATTGCAGATGTGATGTCTGCTCTCATTTCTGTTAATTTCTCTGAAAACTTCTCCTCCAACTTTTTCTCCATTATCTCAACAAATTGCTGCATTTCCTTTTCCATAGTCTCTTGTAACAGACTCTGCAAATCTTTTGCTGTAAAAGCTAATACAGATTCAGATGCAGAGAACAATGAAGTTTTCACCGAAGACTGCTGCCTCAGGGCAGAAACTTTAGAAGATATAGCCACCATTTTCACCCTCTATTGTTAACTACGCACTTTCACATGCAGATTCAGCAAAGTCCATTGAGTTAAAGATCAAAACATCATCTTCACCAAAATCTCCTGGATCGCTCTGCCTGCGTCCTCGTTCTCAAAAGCTCTTCCTTGCTAGCAGGGATGGTTGCGAATGCCCTGTTCTGCTCCAAAAAACCCGGAGCAGAGACGCCTCGCAGTCCGGAGCATGCCCAGGCTTCGGGGGGGCTCAATCCTTCCGCTGCCAAAACTCTAAGTCCTGGCGGCCCCAGAGAGCTCTACCCCTACCTGGACGCTCACCCCCTCCTCTTCTCCCGAGGTGGGGGCTTCTGAGCCACTGAACAGCTGATCGGCGCTGTTTTCTACGGAGCCGCGAGGCTGACAGCCAAGAAATGGCTGCCTCCAGCGTCGCCTTGCCATCCGGAAGCCTTTTCTCCTTCTTGTATTGTATCTTTTCAGATTCTACCTCTATTGCCACGGAATATTCCCTAAAATTTGATGAGTCTATGACAGAAGATGAGATTGAAGAGCAATCATTTTGGTCTTTGTTGCCTTCCGAGAACCACCGCAGGATCAATCTGAAGAAACGAAGTCACCAAGTTTATTCTGATGAGGAAGCTTCTGAAAAGCCTACGCTGTCACCTGTTAAGGCAAGATTTCAATAGGCTGTTCCTGTTCATTTTTTGGAGTCTCAGAATTTTTATTTGCCTGTTTTCCAATTTCTAATTGATTATGTGGGAATTTTATTCCTGGATATGTTCTAGTTGTTTTAGCTTTTTAAAATTGGTTATAGATTATGCAGTATATGTGTAACTGCTCTTAGAAGAACATTCATCATAATCAGCAGAAATAAATATGTTGCTCACTGAAGGTGACATTATCTGACATTCTTTGCACTAATCTAACTGCTGGATAAATGTCTGCAGAGGTTCATCATTATGTTGACTGTTAAAAATTCAACATTTTGCGTAAGTTGTGGTTTTCTTCCCATAAGTCTTTTCATGGAGAATAAAAAGAATCATCTCATTCAATGTAGTGTGAATAATTCAGCAAATAATAGGCGTAATTCATGAAGACAGTTTTAAAAATATGAAAATCGGTGGGTGAGGTGGATTTATAGAGATCTCTGGAAGTGGTAATACATGTATTAAAACCTGTTTTAGATGCATCATTTTGCCAAATATCGTTTGCTGAATTAATAATTTTAGTAACATATTTTTAAGGACAGAAGTACAAGAGGCCAGTTTCTACTTGTGGCCTTCCTAGAAAGCATGTTTCAGATATTATTGTAAATAGGCAACACATATGAGTTAATAACGGGATTCTTCTCAGGTGCACTGGGAAGGATAATAGATGCCGGAATACCTTTGTACCTAGAAAAACATATATTTCCCTGTCCTTTTCTGCCTCAGCTGTAACTCTGTTAATGCTCTTATTGTCTGTTATTCTGTTGCTGCTTGTCTCAAGTTACTGATTTTCATATTCTCACATATAAATTTATTAAATGAATAAATGAACATACTTTATACATAAAATGTCCATGTATCTTCACTGTAGAAAACAGTATTTCTACATAACAACAATGGAAATCTAGTAACAATTAATGTAAAAGTACATCAATAGTTTGCAAACATTTTGACCAGTAAAGAGATTGTGAATTCTGGGGAAACTTTTTTTTTATTTTATTTTTTCATCAGGAGCTAAACCTGCCATTTTCAGGAGGACAAGTCAGTTTTTCTAAATTTACAATGGAAATGGTACGGCAGTACATGAGAGAAGAAGAAATGCGAGCAGCTCACCAGTCTTCACTGCTCCGATTACGTGAAAAGGCACTTAAAGAGAAGACTAAGGCTGAACTAGCTTGGCTAGAACACCAGAAAAGGTAAAAGTTGGAAACCACACGATGTATAACATAGCCAAGAGTTTTCCCATCCTAAGGATTTCAGACTTTTTTGATTTATGTTACATTCTTATTGCAAATGTTCCGTGAATATCATGAAAGAGATAGCAAGAAAAGGAGAGTTCTTTGCAATTTTAATATGATCACAGTCTTTAATATAATTTTGTTTTGTTTGTATTCTCACCCAGCCACTCCATTTTTGTATTTATGACCTTATACATTACATCATAATGTTATTTTCTCAAATGAAGTCTTTTTTTAAAAAAGATTCAAATGCAGTTTTGCTTCTTTGATTTGTGATACTTTCCCTACAATTATATATAATATCATATATTTAATTATCTCACCTACTTAACATCTAAGGTTTTTAAATAAATGTTGAATACCTTCCAAATTTCCTTTATGCATTTGCTGACATTGAAAT
This sequence comes from Vipera ursinii, assembly GCF_947247035.1. Taxonomy (NCBI): domain Eukaryota; kingdom Metazoa; phylum Chordata; class Lepidosauria; order Squamata; family Viperidae; genus Vipera; species Vipera ursinii. The sequence goes on from NC_139517.1 coordinate 48,729,694, forward strand.
GAAACTCATATGTTTTATCAAGTGTAAAAAAAGAATAAAAAGCAACACCAGCACCCCCAAAGAAAAGAAAATAGAGGGCAAAGTAATTCAATGCCAAAGTGGAAGAAATTTAATTTTCCTGCTACTTATTTTTAGACATTTACGAGATAAAGGAGATGATGATAAAATGCCACCTATCCAGAAAAAACAACGAGGCCTGCTTCTTAAACTTCAGCAGGAGAAGGTAAACACTACTTTTACATTTGACTGCTTTGAGCTGCCGCATATGTAGGGGTATCTGGCTAATCTTGGCTATTCTCAGAAGGTAAAGAAGACTGGCCAGAATTTGGGCAGAGGATCTCCCAAGAATTCCAGGGATGTAGACTGGATTGGGTAGGAAACAAACAAACCTCCTCAAAGCACTTCTTTTATCCTGTCAAGAAATTAAAATGGATGTTCTCATCAAGAGCTGGAGTAGTTTGAGGTAGTTCTGACTCAGTTAATTCTCAAACGGGTTATTAATTGGCTATAGACATATTCTGAAAATCATATTAAATATTCAAATATTTAAAGTCATAATTAGTGGAACTATCAGTACAAATAATAGATTAATTAAGATTTACAATAGATTTATTGGGGGAGGGGTTAATTAATGTTGATCCATAATACTACCTTATCTTGCGTTTTATTTAGTGTGTCCACATACATAACGATCATTGCCAAGAGGCTGGTTCTGGGATGCTGGAGAAGCTAGATCTTGTAATAATTTGTACTAATGTCATATGTATTTATTTAAAGAAATATAAATTTCAATAGACTGTAATATGTTAATAATTTGAATTGACATTTATATGAATACATATTTTCTCAATTAAATTGACTGTGTAGGATGGTATACAGTACTGGCCATGTCTAAATAGGGCATTTATTGTAAAATAAATGGTGAGAAATTATCAATTTTGTCCTGTAAAGTGACAATTTTGATAAAGTACAGCACTTATTATTCTAAAAGTGAAGACTGTGCACTGTGGCAACCCAAAATTAACAACTGTAAATTATTATGTGCACAACCATGTGAAATCACAGCTGTCCATTCTTTAGCTGGTATTGACCTTCATGTGCACTGAATTCTTCCCAAGAACCTAGGATATCATAATGTATCAGCGTAGAGTATGTGCAGATTCAACTAGTGTGGCCTTTTGTAACTGCAGATTGAAATGTTGTCAATGCACATATTTTCTAAGTGACATCTAGCACTTAGCAACCATTGGGACCATTGGGTGCTTTTTGCCATAATCTTTCAACTTCAAGGTTCAAATTTGGATGCTTTGTAATCTTCTCCAGTTCTTTGTCTTCTGTTCTATATCCTCTGGTATTGCCACATCAATTATCCAGTTAAATTTGGTGTGTTGTGCATCAAGACTTTTATCAGTTTGACTTCCGGGTGGCAAGGCTCCGCCGCCGGCAGCCATTCAGGCTGTCAGCCTCGTTGTTTCCGTGGAACCGCCGAAAACAGCGCCGATCAGCTGTTTTGGCGGCTCGGAAGCCCGCTCCTCAGGAGAAGAGGAGGGGTGAGCGCCCAGGCAGGGGTAGAGCTCTCCCGGGCCGCCAGAGTTGAAACTCTGGTGGCTGAAGGATTGAGCCCCCCCGAAGCCTGAGGACGCCTCTGCTCCAGGGCTTTGGAGCAGAGCAGGGCGTAGCAACCATCCCTGCCAGCGAGAGTGAACTTCAGATAACTTGGACGCAGGCAGAGCGGTACAGGAGAATCAGGTGAAAGCAAGTTTATGAACTTTAACTCGGTGGACTTTGCGGAGTTTGATAAAAGTGAAAGTGTGCAACAGGCAATAGTGGGTGAAAATGGCTGCCAAATCTTCTAAAGTTCCTAGAAGCACGGGGGCTTCTCCGGTGCAGCAATCTTCGCTACAAGCTTTAATGCCCCCCCTGCCCCTGCCCCTGCACCTGTACCAACTTTTACAGTGAAAGATCTGCAGGATGTTTTGCAAGAGGCTTTGAAAAAGCAATCTCAACAATTAGCCTAACTTATGGAGGAGAAGCTTACAGAAATGAGGGCAGACATCTTACTTGCATTTCAAGGCATGGCTGTTTGTATAGAGCGTCTGGACGAGAGAGTGGAAGATCTCAGCCAAAATAATATCAGATTAGATGCAAAAATGACAGAGACTGAAAATGTGGTGGATAAGATTGACGACGATTTGACCTTGGTACAGTATAGGGAGATGGAGTTGGCTGTGAGAATTAGAGGTTTAAAAGAGGATTCTAAGGAAAATTTGAAAAAAATAGTTTCAGAGGCTTTGGAAGGTGTTTTGGAGCGCTCAGCAGAAGAAATTATGGAGAACATAGACAAAATATTTCATGTTAATTCATGGATTGCAAGACAAAGGAAATTACCCAGAGATGTGGTGGTTTACTTTACAAAGAGAGCAATCAGAAATGAGGTTATTCAAGCTTTTTACAATAATAAATTTGCAATTGCTGAACAAGAAGTTTTAATTTTAAAAGAGATCCCTCCAAGAATCCTAAGGAGAAGGAAGGAGTTTGCTTTTCTGGCAGAAGAATTAAGAAGATGGGATATTCAGTTCAGATGGGAGATACCAGTGGGTATGGTGGTGATGTATGAGGGCACGAGACATCGTCATCTTACAGTGTTACAGGCACGTGATTTTTATACCAATGTTTTAAAGGCAGTCCCCATACCACTTTTGGAATCTAAAAAGAAGAATGGTGAGGGAGAGCGTCAATCACAAAGTAAGAATGCACAAGGTGCTGAAGGAGCTACGCAGATGAAAGATGGAGAATTTCAGAAAGTTACAGGAGTGGATCAAATTTCAGTATCATCGGAGGAGGTTAGAGACCAGAGAATGACACGTGCTGCTGCTAGACGAATGACACAAGAGCAAGAACAAGAACAGCAGAGAGTTATGATGGCACCTCCAAAACTTACTTGCAGTGAAGCAGTGAAAGGAGCGCCACCTAAGAGAGTGCAGGTGATTTTGGAAGAAGCACTCCAAAAGCTTCAGGTCGCGAAAGATGGCGACAAAGTTTCTAACCTGGAATGTTAATGGTTAAATTTAGCACAGAAGAGAAAGAAAGTATTTCAATACTTAAAGCAATTTAAGAATGATGTTATTTGTCTACAAGAAACACATATTAGAGCCACGGATCAAAAGTATTTGTTAAACTCAAGGTTGGGTACACAGTTTATTGCTTCTGCAACTGATAAGAAAAATGGAGTGGTTATTTATGTTAAGCATACTTTGACAGCGGCTTTAATTGAAGCACATAAACAAGGAAGATATGTTATAATTGAATTGTTAATAGAAGGCAAGAAAACGCTTTTGGTTGGACTATATGCTCCTAATCAACAACAAGGAGATTTTTACAGTTTATTACACAGCAAGATTATTCAGTGGGATTATAAATCTTGTATTTTGATGGGAGACTGGAACGGTATTTTGGATGTACAAATGGATCAGGGGTTTTTTTTTAAAAGCACCCCAAGTCATGCTAAACTGCCTAAATCTTTTTTTGAGATGAAGGATGACTTGGAATTGCGAGACATTTGGAGAGAAAGGAATTTGCAAGAAAAGGACTATACTTTTTTCTCCGACAGGCATCAATCTTTTTCTAGGATTGATTTTGTATTAATTACTAATGATTTTTTTTCTAGGATTAAGAAGATCAAGATTTGTCCAAGAACTATATCTGATCATAGTCCAGTATGGTTAGAGATAGAAAAAGATAATAGGGATAGACGGTCCTGGCGCTTAAATGAAAATTTGTTTAGATATCAGGAAAATGTGGAAGAGTGTAAAAAACAGATGAAGGAATTTTTAAAAATTAATATGCATAAAGGTACTTCTATTGAGATGGTTTGGGATGCTAGTAAAGCTTATATGAGAGGTGTATTAATATATTTGAACAATAAATATAGACGTAAATTGGAATTTAGGAGGAAAGAATTAGAGGATGAAATTAAGGAAAAAGAAAAGACTTTAATTTTGAATCCATCTGATGGGAAGATTAAAGAGGTAATTACTTTATTAAGGGGTCAGTTTGATAAGTTAATGGCAGATCAAGTGGCAACTAATTTACGGTATGCTAGACATAATACTTTTTGTAATGCTAATAAACCAGGTAGATGGTTAGCTTATTTGTTAAGGAAGAAGCAAAGGGCTTCTAATATAGATAGAATAGAACATAAGGGTAAATTAGTGTACCAGCAGTCTTATTAAAGACTTTTGTTGATTTTTATTCTAAGTTGTATGCTAGAGATAAGATTAGAGATGTAGATATAGATAATTATTTGATAAGAGCTAATATTCCTGTTCTTACGCAAGAACAAAAGGAAGGGATGAATCAATTGATAACTGATGAAGAAATTTTTTTAGCAATTAAACAACTGAAAGTGGGTAAAGTGCCGGGTACGGATGGATTGACTGCTGTGTATTATAAAAATTTACAGTTAGAGATGGTGAAGCCTTTAAGGGAATTGTTCCAGACAATTCAAATGGGAGGAGGGGTACCTCCATCTTGTAAGACTGCTTTTATTTTTTTGATCCCGAATGAAGTTCAGGATGTCACCCAAGCAAAAAATTATAGGCCAATATCACTTTTGAATACGGACTACAAGATATTTGCTAAAGTTTTAGCTAATAGATTAATGAGGGTAATACAACAAGTAATTCATGGTGATCAAACTGGGTTTATAAGTGGTAAACAAATGAAGAACAATGTGAGACATATTGTAGATTTGTTCGAATTTTTGGAAAGAAACAATCAGATCCCTGCAGCGCTGATCTTTTTGGATGCTGAAAAAGCCTTTGATCAATTGGATTGGCAATTTCTGATGAAAGTATTAGAGAAAATGGAATTTGGGGATAAATTTTTACAACCAATCAGGGCAATATATCAAAAGCAAACAGCCCGTATAATAGTTAATAATAGTCTGACTGAATTATGTAATATTGAAAAAGGTACAAGGCAGGGGTGCCCGTTGTCACCTCTATTATTTGTTTTAACATTGGAAATATTACTGATTAAAATACGTGATTTGGATAAAATTAAGGGAATTCAAATTAGAGACCAGGATTATAGATTGAGGGCGTTTGCAGATGATCTGGTTGTTACAGTGACTCAGCCTGATTATTCAGTTGTAGAATTGATGGAGATAATAATGCAATATGGGAAAGTTTCTGGATTTAAGATTAATATACAAAAAACTAAAATGTTGTCTAAAAACATGACAGTATCACAAAAGGCTGTTTTAGAAGAGCTAACGGGATTTGAAATAGTTAAAAGGGTTAAATATTTGGGGATATATTTGTCACCCTCAAATGTGAAGTTATATAAAAATAATTATGAAAAGTTATGGGGAAAAGTACAAAAAGAATTAGATAGTTGGAAAAAATTACAATTATCTTTATTGGGAAGAATTGCAGCAGTGAAAATGAATGTTTTGCCAATTTTTTTATTTTTATTTCAAATGATACCTATACTTAAAAAAGATTTAAATTTGGAGGAATGGCAAAAAGGAGTTAATTAATTTGTTTGGGCAGGGAAAAAGCCACGAGTTAAATTTAAGATAATGCAAGATATGCGTGAAAGAGGTGGTCTTAAAATGCCTAATTTTAAATTATATTATGAAGCTGCTGCTTTGTCAGCGATAAGTGACTGGTTTAATTTAACACAAGCGAGATTATTAAATCTTGAGGGTCATGATTTGTTATTTGGATGGCATGGATATTTATTGTATGATAAGAAGGTGGATAATGTGTTTAAGATACATATTTTAAGGTTTGCTCTGTTGCGAGTTTGGAAAAAGTACAGACATAAGTTAAATTATAAGATACCTATTTGGGCAATACCTAAACACGCTATTGAAAATATAAATGTGGGATTTAAACATGATGTGACTACATATAAGGAAATTTTAAGTTTGGAAAGGAATGTATGGCAATTAAAGTCATATAACATTTTAAAAGAAGAAAAGATAGTACAAACTTGGTTTCAGTATGGGCAATTACAGGCTAGGTGGAAAGAGGACCAGAAAACTGGTTTTTTGATGACTGATGAAAACTTGGTAAAGCAAATCAGAGATCAAGGTCAAGCACATATAAAAAGGATATATCTTGCATTGATAGAAATTGATTCAGAGATGGAACTTGTTAAAGATTGTATGATAAAGTGGGCTCAGAATTTTGAAGAAGTTATTACAATGGATACTTGGGAAAAGATTTGGGTGAGAAATGTAAAATTTACACAGGCCCAAAATTTAAGAGAGAACTTTTATAAAATGTTTTATAGGTGGTATTTAGATCCTAAAAAATTAGCAAGTATGTATCCGAACTGTCAGCCCAAATGTTGGAGGTGTGGTTGTGAGGATGCAACGTATTTTCATATATGGTGGACTTGTAAAAAGGTTAAAGCTTTTTGGATTAAAATTTGGTGGAATATGCAAAAAATATTCAAGAAAAGGATAAAGTTTTCTCCGCAATTGTTTTTATTGGGTATTATCACAGATACCACTGTTGTAGATATTAAATTGATGCTGAATTTAATTACGGCAGCGAGACTTTTAGTAGCGCAATATTGGAAGAAGGAAGAACTGCCGACTATAGAAGAATGGACTTTAAAAGTTTCTAACTTGGCGGAGATGGCAAAGATTTCAGCGTATATGAAAGATCAATCGCAACAGAGATGTACTGTGGAGTGGAAGAGATGGATAGATTATATTCAGAATAAATATGGGACTAAAAAGTTTCACTTAGCATTTGAATAAGTAGCGGATTTATATGATGTATAATTAGCTTGTAGTTATTTTATTAAGAGTTAAAGTGCGATAGAACTTAATATCTTATTGTTGTTTGCATATTTTAGATTATGTTTGTTTGTATCTTTATACCCTGTATTTAGCTCTGGGAAGTCGGGGAGGGGGGAGGGGAGGGGAGGGGAGAGTTGGGGAGGTTTGGGGAGGGGGGAGGGGGAGGGGAGGGGTTTTGTATTCTAAAATGTACCGTAAAACTTTTTAATAAAAAAAAAAGACTTTTATCAGTTTGTATTTGGAAATCCCACAATATTTTAACCTACTCATTTTCAACTACTGTTTCAACTATATATTCCAACCAGTTTTTCATTTTTACAGATGATCCAGTGAATCTTTTTAGCGACTGTGTTATGTCTTTGTTTATAATCAGTTTACGTGATCTTGCACATAAACTGAATATATGATCTACACTTTTTTAACAGAATAACAGAGTTGAAAAAGACCTTGTAGGTCTTTTAGTCCAACCACTGCTCAGGCAGGAAACTCTATACCATTTCAGACAAATATTTTCTGCCTCTTTGCACAATTTACACTTTGAATCATTTGATGATTTTTCATTTGTGCCTTTGATTTCATTAGCTTACTCTTGAGCATCCAAAATCAAGACTTCAGTTTCATTTTTTAATGTTCCAGTTATAGGCCATTGCCAGGTTTTATCTTTATCCACTTTGCCCTCAAATCTTTATAGAAATTGACCATGTAATGCTTTCCCCTTCCAGCATTCAGTTTGTGTTTTTTATTACATTGTTTCAACATTCATATTTTGTTTCCTGTCCATTCAGTAAGTTTTAATTTTTACTTGCATCAATCCTTGTTCTTGGCTGTGTTTTACTTAATCAGCCAATGCAAGCTTTTCTTCTTTGACAGTTTATTTGACTTGAAGTGAACCTCTGCCTCCATTTCTATAAGGCAGGTATAATCTATCAATAAGGGACATGGTGGCTCAGTGGGTTAGGACGCTAAGCTTGTCGATCAGAAGGTCGGCAGTTTGGCGGGTCGAATCCCGAGTGCCGCATAACAGAGTGAGCGCATGTTACTCATCCCAGATTCTACCAACCTAGCAGTTCGAAAGCACGTAAAAATGCAAGTAGAAAAATAGGGACCACTACGGTGGGAAGGTAACAGCGTTCCGTGCGCCTTTGGCGTCTAGTCATGCCGGCCACATGACCACGGAGACGTCCTCAGACAAGCGCTGGCTCTTCGGCTTTGAAACGGAGATGAGCACCGGCCCCTAGAGTCGGAAACGACTAGCACGCATGTGCGGGGGAACCTTTACCTTTACCTTTAATCTATCAATATCACTAGAGGGATGTCATGCACAGTGACTAGTCATGTATTTTTTATCAATCCAAACTGTTCAGATGAGCTTATATCCAATTAATAATTCCAACAGGTATCATATCACAGGTATTGATGGCTTTGGTGATGTTTGAACCATTCATATTTAGCAATTTTCTCATTCTTTGGATATATTCTTTACTAATCACATTTTTAACTTATCCATACTTCAGGTTATCCAACTTTAAAATGCCCAGATGCTTGTAGGCTGCTTATATTACTATTATTATGATTAGCTCCGAAGTCAGTCTGATTGGCTTTGGGATTTTTATCCACTTACTGAGTCCTTTCCAAGGACCTGAGTTAAGCAGATTTTGTTCTTTTATGATGTTAAAAGTATGGTCACAGGATGTTAGCTATTTTCAGTAATACTGCCTTTTGCAATTGATTGATGGTGATTTTATCAATGGTGTTCAAATGGTGCTCCAGATGTTCTGGGATTGCACCTAACGCACTTATTGGTACTATCTTTGCTTTCTGTTGCCACAGTTCTTCTACTTCTATTTGCAGGGTTTATACTTTGTGATTTTCTCCAGTTCTTTCTCTTCTCTTCTGCTGTCTCCAGGTACTCATTATCCACTATCCAGACTTTTTTGTCTGTCTTACTGAAATTGTTAAGCGTGGGTGTTATGTGGCAGGTGCTTGTCTGTTTGAATTCTGAAATCCCAGGGTACTTTAGCTTCTTCATTTTCTATTACTTAATCTATTTTGTGGTCCCACCAGTTCTTGCTTGTAGGCAAATTGTATTTCTTGCAGATATTTCAGTGCATCTTCCATTCTTTCTGCTTCATCATGCTATTGTTTGTAGTCAGTCTCTGTGATCATCTTGCAGTAGTTAATTAGTGCTGAAAAGCAGAAAGCCAAGCACAGAGGAGGCCTTGGGAAGCCCAGGGCAGACAGGCCTAGACCTACACTAGGCCTTTAAGGGCTTCTCCCTTATATGAGGCACCCTGTGCTCTGCTTAATGGCCCATGCAGTTGCTTAACAACCACACCAGGGAGTGAGGAAAGATGAGGGTTGTTAAGCAAGGCAATAATGTGGTCTTAACAACCATCATGACTTGCGACTGTAATGGACAGGCTCCATAATAGTCATAAGTTGATGACTATCTGTACTACTTAAAGTTATCTGTATCCTTAAAGTTACAGTTGTTGCAGCACCCTCAGGACCATGTGATCAAAATGTTTGGAGCTTGGCAATCCACCTGCATTTATGACATAGCGTGCACTTCCTATGTCCCAGCTCTCTCTTCTTTCCTTTTGGCTGCCCTGCCCTTTGGTACATACCCCTGCTGTTCCCAGCTGATTTCCCCCCCCCCATCTTCTTCCTCCTGTTGCTGATGAAGTGCACCCTGGCTGAGGCTGCTGCTCATTTTTCATTTACGGCCTTCGTGTAACCTCCAAGTGCCAGCAGCTGCCTCAAGCAAGTAAGTCTCAGCAGAAGCGAGAGGGGGAAGATGACAAAGGTCAGCTGTGGGGAGAGGGAGGACAGCACTGGTAAGTGGTTACAGAGTGCAAGAAGACCCAAAGGGCAGAGATGGGAGAGAGATAGGTGGGAACTGAAGTAGAGGTAAAGTGGCTGTGCAGGGGAAGTATGAGGTACTCACCTAATGACTGTGTGGTCCTGATCACAACCAGGACTATTGATACTGCCATTCCTAAGTGGTGTAAATACATGATCTTCCACCTCATGATGGCTTTGCTTAGCGATGGAAATTCCCAATTAGAGTCATTTGTGGCTAAAAGAAAAGTCACTTGTCGAAGAATCCTAGTGCAAAGGTTAGGAAGATTTCAGTCTTTGTGCCAAATCACACATTTGCACCCACAAAGCAGGACAAATTATTTTGGAAAAAGCAAACAGATAATAAACTCAAATACAGGGAATACTATTCCCCGCCCAACATTAATCATAACTATCACAGGGATATGAAGGAAAGTTCTTAATTAACCTTTTAAAAAAAGTCATAGACTAGGAAAATTGCCTTTTGCAATGGGAATTTCCTGAAGCAAACTGTTACCTATAAGCGCTTTTTGGGGGCAAACAGACTTCAGTAGATGTTGTCCTTGCTCACAAGCTTTGGATCTGAAGTAACCAAACAAGAAGGAAATTGAAGAGCAGAGAGTAAAATTGAAAGCTGGGGATTCTACATTTTAATTTTAGTTTTAAGAAATTTATTATAAATTTCTATTGCTAGAAGTTTTCTTAGGAAAATTGTTTTAAAAATAACAACAAAAAAAGATAGCAATACACGAAATTCAGAAAAAGATACAATAAAAAGGGAGAAGCCAAATTCACAGTAACTTCTAACTAGTAACTAACTAGAGAAAATTGGTATGGGAAAGAAGAGAGAACATTTATATTTTTAGAAAGAAGATTAGATACAGTAGTAAAAAATAATAATAAAATGACAGTATAAAATTAGAAGAAGGAAACAGTGGAGAGTTCTTTAGGGATTGGGATAAACTTCTAATAAACTTTGGATAAAAGCAACAAGCAGGAAATTGTCAGTTGTGGCAGAGCATAAAATAAAAATGAAAAGTTAAGGTTATTTAAGAGGTAAGCTAATGAGGAAATAACGTTTCTTTTTTTTTATCCTATTTACCCATAAAGGCAGAAATTAAGCGCCTTCAGGAAGCTAATAAGGCAGCTCGGAAAGAAAGGCAACTGATTCTTAAACAGCAGGAAGAAATTGAGCGGATACGCCAAACCACTTTGAAATTACAGGAAAAACTCAAATCTTCTGGTGAAAACAAGGTGATAAGTTACAATGCAACTAATCTGCTTATTTTATTTATCCGGTTGATATTGTCAAATGAAACAGCATTTCATTTGAAGAATAAAATTTGTGACATTCTTAAGATACAAAAAAGAAATGAACTTTAATTTCCTTAGTGTAGTAATTGTAGCTGCAATAATCTTAGATTTGGGGCTAACCTTAACCTTATATTGTGTGTATAATTGATACAAGAAACATAACTCAGAAAGTGATATGACATCATCCTTCTCAATCCACATATGTATTTTGGTTACCAGCAAATTTTGGTTAAAAAAAAAGCCATTCCCTCCTAAGATCTAAGCAGTTAAATTTACTGGTTTTTAAAAAATAAAATATAAAATACTGGTGGTCCTCTATTAATGGCCACTCTTTCAGTGACTATTAAAATTTGCAATACTACTGAAGGAGTAGTATTTATGACTGGTGTCTGAAGTTTCAACTGTCACAGTGTCTCTGTCATCACATGATTGCAGTGAACTCGCCCAGATTTCCGACCATTGCATGTCCCTGTGCTCATATGATCAGGACATTTCCTGCCAGCTTCCCACTGGCAAAATTAGTGGGGAAACTGGCAGGTAGTCAGAGCTTGCAGTTATACGAGGTTCTCATTTAATGACGCACATGGTCCTTAAACAATGATAAAAGACACTTCCAGAACTGTTGTTGCTAAGCAGCCTGATCATGTGATATTGTAATTTATGATCACGTTGCCTGCCTAAAAAACCTCAGTCCCAGTTACTGTGGTTAAGTGAAGGCTATCTATATAGAAGGTTGGAAAACTGTCAGACTTTGTTCCACGGCGTCTGGATTGAAAACATTTAATCTAGGGAACAAGAATCAAAAACCTCTGGTTTAATAATATTTATAAAAAAATATACTGCAACATTTCCAGCTTTAATTACAAATTAGAAATCTATAAATAGACAATTTTAGATAGGCAGAACTCTTGTCCATTTCCTTCTAGCCTTTCTGTCCTGAGGGCCTGTAAATTCACAGAGAGTTCTCGGTTCCCTGTCTTGATAACGCTCAACCTTTTTATTAGCATTAGGAATAACTCTTCTGCAGAAATCTGAAAAAAATTCATTGACTCATTTGAGCAAATCTAAAACCTAATATTGTATTCATCTGACTTCTTAAGTGATTTCTGTTTGTTTATCTGTTTTAGGAACACCGCAGTGAAGATGATAAAAAACAAACACATTCCTCAAGCCCTCAGCCAACTGATGCAGAGGCCTATAGCCCTTCCTCCATTTCCAGCTCTGACACAAGTAGTATCATGCAGAAATTAAAGAAAATGAGGAGACGTATGGATGAGAAGTAATTTGTATTTTGTTTTATTCCTAATAGAAATGGCTTCCAATAGCTATTGTGGAATTTCAGTTTAGTTTTGATGGTGGTTTGGTAGCTTGAATATATTAATAAATATTTATATATAGGGCTGCCTTTCCATCATGAATAGGCATGAAAAGCTAATGTTCTTGATACCTGTCATGTTTAACTGGTAAATGAACCTGGGGCTTTCTGCAGGCAAAGCATATGATCTATCATTGCATCTATTTAGGAACCCCTTTTTGTAATTGGTACAGCAATTACAGACCAGAGTTTTATATACACAAGTATATATTACTTTAATGCAGAATGCTTGCTGTAATACAGTGTTTGTATATAGCTTTTTACAAAGTTGGTTTTCTTTTTGAATTATCTTCAGTCAAAATATATTCTCATGCCTGAAAATTCGACTTCATTAGGAGAAAAATGGATTCCTAGTATAGAATATTGGAATTTGAAACTGTATACTGAGCTAAATTTTCACAATTTTTCTGGGGGGAAAAGTTGGGTTTTGCAATATTATGCATCTCTATAGTAGTAAAATGTGCAACTAATATTTCCTTCACAACAAAAGAAAGATGTACCATTATGTGACATAGCTACTAATTGTAGTAGTGAAAAATTTGGTTGTAAAAATGTTTTTAATTTATTGCATGGCGTTTCAGAATGCATATAGGACATTGGTATATGTTCCTGGGTTTCAGTAGTAGAATTGGATCTTTGTCAATTTTTCACAGCCCTTCGAGAAACTGAAAATGTGAAAATTCTATGACTTTCGGAATATCTTAAGAGCCTGGGACTTCTAGTCACATTTTTTTAAGGAACTCAGTATATAATAGAAGAAAAATAATATGGTGGTAAAAAGCAATCTCTCTTTCTAGTTTTTAAGATTATGGAGGAACAGCAGTTACCCTCTGCTTTGTTAAAAGAAATGTATTACCAATATTTCAATTTAGTAAAGCTTTTGAACATGTATTTAGAGTGAGGATAGAAAGCAAGATGCAGATATAAATGCTGAATAATGCAGAATCAGGTAGGATATTGTATTAGTTTGGGAAGAATATATAAAAAAATAGCATAGTTTTAAAAAAATATTAAATGGTGATGAATTGGATAATGATGCCTCCAGTAAGATTTTGTTTAAATACAGATTCTCGGGAGTACCATAATTGATCTTTGGATAATGAAGATAAAAAGGCTATTGAATGGTTTGCATGTGAATAGGAGCATGCTCTGTCAAAGAATTAATCTCTTTTGATATTAATTTTAATGTTATGTTTGTACATTCTTAACTATCTAAGTAGTGGCTTCTATGTTCTAAAAGCTTTCTCACCTATTTTCCCCCCTTAATTTCCCCTTAAAATGACAGCCTATAAACTCTTGAGTTTACATAAATATTTGAGCCATTTTTAAACTAAGCGATCTTATGAACTAAAATTGCTTTTGTTTGAGTTTTGGAGCTTATTCATTTAGCTTACAATAGTTGAACATCGAAATAAATACAGTTGAAATACAATAAATACAACACAACTTGAAACCTTGGAGTAATTAATTAAAATAGTGTAATGAACTTTTTAAAAATGCAATATTAAATGAATAATTGGAATTGCCCTTAAATGTAGTTCTTTAAACAACTGGAGAATTATCTATAGCGTTATACCATAATAAGGTAAAGTTGCTAGTGTAAGAAACGGGGAGCAATTAACAAGGAATAAAGAATTTTAAGTAATGCTTATCTTCTGTTGCATTTGAAAAATTCTACTTGTTGATGGATGATACTGTTTGACACTTGAGCTTCATTTAAAACTCTGCTAGACTTTTTCCTGCTCTTGCTTTCTGTCTGTTTCTTGCTATCGGCTTAAAACTCTTCCTCCTTATTTTGTAGACACTGCTCTCCTGTTCACTACTTCACCACTGGGCTTCTCTCAGTGTCTGTTTTCCCAACCTCCATCCCAAATTCCAGCTGTATATCTACAACCAATTGGTCAGGTAACTTTCTACCTTTTTCAGTGGTAGATTCTTTGATTGAGCATGCCTGTTCAATTTTAAATGATTAGGAGTTCTTTTAGAACTCTTTCTCCCCCTGTATAAAGTCAGGCATTCCAGCATAGATAGCTGACAATTTCTAACCAGTTAACCAGAGCAACAAAGATAATATTGGGTTCGGAGGCTAAATCACATGATGAACAGCTAAAAGAACTAGGTATGTTTAGCCTAATGAAGGCTCTGGGGAGACATGATGGCAGTCTTCTAATATTTGAAGTGCTATCACATGTGAGAGGGCATCAATTTATTCTACCTGAGGGTAGGACAAGAAGCAATGGGTGGATGCTCGTCAGAGGGACGTTCAACCTGGAAATAAGGAGGTATTTCTTGACAGTAATAGCTTGCCTCCAGGAGTTGTGGGTGCTATCTCACTGGAGGTTTTCAAGAAAAGATTAGACAATCATTTGTCTAGAATATTATAAAGACTCCTCCTGTCCTAGGCAGACGGTTGCACTTGAAAACCTTCAAAGTTTCTTCCAATCTAACAGTTTTGGAAAGGATTTGGAATTTAATTTGTCTTTTAGTGTCATATTTGGTAGGAAAATCTGTTCTGAATGTTTTAACTATGTTCAGCACAAAATTATTCAACTGCATCTTTTATCTCTTTTAAATTAATTTTTAAAAATTGGCTTTGTATAAGGCCATAACAGTAGAAATTCTTATTTCCAAGAAAAAAATTCAAATTCGTATAGGTGAGATCTTCAGAATATTTTTTGTTGTTGTTTTCAGTAATTTCATCTTCCCTGAAAGAACTTGGGAGTGTTTTCATGAGTTTGTATGATGTAAGAAATAGAGAAGAGAAGAGAGAGAAAAATTGTAAGCTAACAAGGAAGAAAAGGATAGAATTACATACGTAGATTTTGAACTTATTTCCTTTGTTCTTGATAGCTAATTGGCCATTACTTCAGCAGTTTTTGAGACTTTATAGCATACATCGCTGGCATTCAGGCTTTCAATTTTTAGTGAATATGGAGAATCTGAGGCACTGGTTTCATTTTTCTTTAAAAACTAGTGGTAAACTGCACCAACTACTGGAATGTTTTAAGCATTTTTCTATAAGAACTTGCAGAAATATGTCTTATATTTGTAATGGAAATATATATTGTAGTGGCTAACCAGTAGTAAAAGTTTTTGGTTTTTATTTGTATTTGGAAAGGAGAGGAAGGAAGTTTCGGGCACTTCATAATAAATAAATGAAGAGAGTAAAGTTTGGGATCACCTCTTATTTGTGAATGATTACTATAGAATAATAAAATATAGCTCTATATTTAATAAGCTGCTTTAGGTCTCAAATCCTAAATGTGCCAAGATGAAGTGTCCATGTGCTAATAGATATCTTGTTGCTGCCTGCCCCAACTCTAAACAGACTTATTGCAATAAAAAATATTACAAAGAAAAGCATCTGACATTATGTACATTGTTGGAGAGGTTGTTTTGTTTTTTGCAAGAATATTTCTGGTCCCATAAAAAAGGTAAAGGTAAAGGTTCCCCCGCACATGCGTGCTAGTCGTTTCCGACTCTAGGGGCCGGTGCTCATCTCCGTTTCAAAGCCGAAGAGCCAGCGCTTGTCCGAGGACGTCTCCGTGGTCATGTGGCCAGCATGACTAGACGCCAAAGGCGCACGGAACGCTGTTACCTTCCCACCGTAGTGGTCCCTATTTTTCTACTTGCCTTTTTACATGCTTTCGAACTGCTAGGTGGGCAGAAGCTGGGACGAGTAACAGGCGCTCACTCTGCTACGCGGCACTCGGGATTCGACCCGCCAAACTGCCGACCTTCTGATCGACAAGCTCAGCGTCATAACCCACTGAGCCACCGCGTCCCTTCTGGTCCCATAGTAGACCCCATAAATTTGGTCAGTGACTTCAGCCTAATAGTTTATTTGTAGACAAATTCTTATATAGAAAAAAGAGTTCTAAGTAGCCAAGAAAAGCATGCTTGTATTCACCTTGCTACACATAACTAGATGAAGTCTTAAATCAGTATCATCAGACAAAATTGGCAAAGAATTGTATCTCTTTGAAAAAGAATATATATTGTCTCTGTATTGTCTATGTTATCTGTGTACTTGAAGCTTTAGAGTTGGAAATATTGGCTTCCAGTTACCTGACCACACTGAAGCATCCAAATCTAGCCAGCAAAATAGCAGAAGTGTACACTTACATTTTGTAGTATAGTTTGACACTAAATTGTATCCTCAATTGTCTGTTGTCTTTCACTGATTGTAAGTTATGTGAGTTTTTAAAAAGCATTGTAGATGAGGTTGATTTCAGATTGTGCTATGGTTCATTAGAATATTTTAGTATTTATTAGTCTCAAACCAGTCCCTTCAATTATGAGAGCTCCTGATGGAGAACTTTCTGTTTTAGGCAGAAACCCTGGTGTTTAGAATCAGCGTGTGAATAGTGTTTTACACATAGCTCTCAAATTACAGCCAGTCACTTAGCAACTGACTGAAGTTAAAATGGACCACGCAGAACGTACTTAAGATCTGGTTCCAAAGTCCCAACAGCCCCCATACCACAGCCATATGAATACATTTCAGGCAGCCAGCAACCAGCCTGTAATTTTGACTGTTTGTAGTATCCTATAGTCATGTGACGGTGATGTGTGGTATTTTTTGCTAAATTTGGCATTTACTTCACGTTTTCATCAAAAACACTCCATAGCAAACAATGGGCTTGCTTAATGAGCACAGCATTCACTTTACAACTGAAAAAGGATATAAAATGAATCCAGTCATATGATGATCTGTTTTACAACCATCACAACTTATGACTATAATGGGTAGCTTGTTAGATATACTAAATAAGCCAGCAGATAGTGACTTTAACAGGGAGAACAAGGCCTAGTACACTCGATTATATCTTAATCTCATATAACCTGATTATACTGGTAGTTTCATTTAAAGTTGGATATAGATGGATAGTGACCATTCATCGCTTTTACTTCATAAGGGTCTTAGCCCCCAACTGACTTCTTTGGACAGTCCTTTGAAAGTTAAGGATAATGATGTAGGGTTAGTCAGTCTTAGGATCAGGTGAATCAGAAAGTTTGGTAGAAAATCTCAGTATTCATTAGTTTACACGTATGTGTTTAAATTTATTTAATTCTCGTTTTGCAATCTCTGTTTGTTACAGTTATCAGAGACCATACCATTCCATAATGTGCCTTTCTCTGATGGCAAGTTATAAGATACTATTTCAAATTAATTAAAATTCCAAAGGGAGATACTTTTGGTTTTTTTTCACTTCACTCTTAAAGACTATTTATTTATTATAAATGTGTTGTATTCATTTGTAATATATTAACTTACTATGTTTTGCCAGTAGGTCTTGATTATATAGTCATTAACTTGCATTTTTAATAACTTGCTCATAATTTACTATTTTAGAATAATTATTTTATTGCTTAAGTCACATGGAACAGTGGAAGGCATTGTATTGCTGTAGGTGGATGAAAATCAGTTCAGTGGTTTAAAAAGCATTCAGTCTTGAGGATGAATAACTCTCCATGGCTAAATGATAACCCCTCGAAGCTTTCTTTCTAAATTGACCTAGAACTATTTTTCAGAATTTTGCTCTTCTCAATTCTGCTATCTGTTGATGCTGCTTAAATGTTAGTCTAAATAGAACAAAAATCTTTTTTTTTCTTGAAGAGGAGAGGCAGTTTAAGAACTTTGTTTATGGTTATAGCATGTGTGTGTTACTTCAGAGTTGAGGTTTTTAACAAAAAAATTCAGGTTCACATTCACAGCACGAGTAAAATACGAGTAAATACTTTTACCGAATAGGATAATGGAAGTTCAAATATTTATATCTCAGGACAATAGTGAACAGTTTCCCCTGTTTCTTCATCAGGTTCTTGACCAAGCGAGAGCAAAAACTGATGCAGCGGCATCAGCATGCAGAGGAGCTGCTGCAGTGGAAGCAACGTTTAGATGCAGAAGAAGCAGAGATACATCAGATAGAAAAAGAAGTGCTAGCTGTTTGGGAAAAAGAGCTGCATAAAACCAAAGCAAATAAAAAAGGAGCAGGAGATCAGAAATCTGATCAAAAAGGTAGAAACTATGACACTTACCTTGTTGGGGCTCTAATTAAAACTTGGCAAACTTTTTCTTTAAAGGGCCAGATTCCCTTCCCCTACCTCTGCCTTCATGGGCAGAGCAGCCATTGGATAGCATGGTCCAATGATAGGCTGCTGCCACTGCCTGGGACACTCCATCCCCGTTCCCACCCCTTATCATGGGAGTTCAGCTGAGACTTAGTTCCAGCAATCTGCTGCCCATCTGTCCATCTATTCTTAGTCTGTGGGCTGTACAAAAAGAAATTGCAGACCAGATTTGGCCCTCAGACCATGGTTTGTTGACCCTTGCTCTAAATCTTGCTATTATAAATGTGCTGATTATGTGGAAAGGGTTTGGCTTATCCAAGTAATTTTGTTCAACAAAAGTCCAAGTGCAAGGTTAGATTACATTTCAGAAAATGGCTTTCATGTATTCAGAACCTGATTATGTCCAAAAGCTGCATTCAAACATACGTATTCCAAATTTTTAACTGATTGGTTTTGGCTTAGTATTTGTGTAAAACAATTCTACTTAAAGGAGAAATAATTTTTCAATATTAAAAGGAGATGAATAATAGGTAAAATAATAATATAGAAATGTATTTCTCTAAAATTTTTAATACATTTTGCTACTTGATTGTGTGAAAAAGTACACCCATTGTAAAATCTTTTTCTTCTTTTTTAACATCTTCTCAGGTGGTAGATGATCTTTTGGAATGATTAATGTCCAGTTGTTTGGAGATATTTTTAAATCCTTACCTAATCTCATGGGCTTCTGTAACCTTTCTGAAGTCTTTTTGAAGGCCTCAGAGAGCTCTTTCAGTCTAAACACAATCTTCAGCAAAATAACAGCAAATCAAACTAAATATCTGAGGTTTAAATAAGACAGATTCTTCCCAATTCTTCTGTAATAATGTTCTAATTATTTGCACATCTCTAATTTAGGTATTTGAAATAGTGATAAATGTAGGGTTATATCAATTTTTTCCAGATGTGAAATTTCCTTTAGTGTTTGTTTATAGTATGGACTACAGATGTAAACAGTAGATTATATTTGTTATATCCCCTTTATCAGTATTGTGGAAATTAAGATTAAATACTGTATTTTGGACCTCCGGTTTGCCATCGCAGCACCACGGATGCTGGAAGACGAGCTCCGTCTTTTGTGTCCGATTTCCTCCTGCTGGGGGACCTGGAAAAGGTCCAAAGTTGCCCTGTAAGGGGGGCAAGCAAGGAGGGGACCCCTTCTTGATCATGGGAGGGTGATGGCCCTTCCATTTGATCCGGGGAAGCCCTCTGGCGGGGGAAAGACTGGCCATAGCAATGTGGCTTGTCATTAAGCTGCTGACAGCCAAAGTCAGAATCACCACCAAGCACTTTTAAAGCAACACGGATGAAACTGGGTGAGATCTGATCTTCTCTTTAAGACTTTTAAGTATTTTTTCCTGTAAAAGCTGCACAAAGTATTTTTTCCCCTGTGAGGAGAGAGGGAAGGGAATTTCTACACTACCCTTTAAGAAAAGCGGCGACTACTCACCCAGGGGAAACAGAGCAACTATAAGAACAATTCTAATCTAATTGGATGTATATGCTTTTGAAATTTGGGGACTAAAAGTGTTCCTATTCTTACTGGAGATGTTTGTTTTTATCTAAAAAAACAAATAAGACTTGAAAAACTATCATAAAAATTTTGGACTTAAAAAGCTTTAAACAGCATCGGTGACATCTTGTGGCGATGTATGGTATTGCAACTTGTTATTGCTTAAAAGAGACTTGGCTTGAAACCCAGACTCCAGAAAAAACTTCTTTAACCTTGACAACTACCACCTGTGAAAAACTCAGCTACAAAGAAGGAACTTCTGGGCAGCATATCTGGCCTGTTTGAACTATGAATGTAAACTTTTACTGACTTTCAGAGGTATACGTGGAGACTTGCTTTCCTATTTCTTTGCATGAGAAGCATAGGTTATTATACGAGATGATGGAATACCTTGGATTATATACTCTTACTTGACAAACAATTTCTACTATAAAGACCACCTATAACATGTGAAATAGATGTCCCACACCTAGCTATAAAAAACAAAAAAAAACTATTTTTAACGTTTGATTCTAAAGTCTTCAATTTAACATACTATCAAGAGAATATGGGTCCTTTCCATGTTGAAATCAATAGACAAAACCATTCTTTCAGCTTGTGCCAAAATAAGCTGCAACATAAAGGAACAAGATGCCAGCTTAAATATGCAAACCCAGATTTTGACTATAACCAAAGAACTAACAATGCAGAAAATAACAGGAGAAGTGGAACAACTAAACACTAAGACAGAGGACTCAATTGACCAACAGATCCAGCCAACAGAAAAATCAGAAAAGGGAATGACAATTCTGAAAATGGAAAAGACTTTATATAAAAATCAGAAGAAATTTGAGAGAAAGGAAGAACAGATTGAAGGGAAGATAAACCTATCAGGACAATTGTGGGAAATTGGAGTAATAGGGAGGCAATCTAATAAATTCAAATGGGCTAGTTCAGGGGTAGACAACCTTGGCTCTTTTATGACTTGTGGATTTCAACTCCCAGAATTCCTGAGCCAGCTATACTGGCTCAGGAATTCTGGTAATTGAAGTACAGGAGTCATAAAAGAGCCAAGGTTGTCTACCCCTGGGCTAGTTATTCCAAAAAACCTGCAACCAAATGGTCTTTCTTATTCCAAATAATAGATAGATAGATAGATAGATAGATAGATAGATAGATAGATAGAGGATTATTTGATGACTCAAAAGAACTGACATGGAAGTTTAGTTGGCAAAGGAAGAAAGCCAGAAGAAGGCAGAAGAAAATAAAGGTTTTGATTTATTAGAGGGGATTTCATATTACTAATTAGAGGATTAAATATGGTGGAAAATAGATATTTTTTAGAAAATAAAAGTTACATTATAATTGAATAATAAGGGAAATTTTGGTCACCTAATATAAAATATTTGGAAATCAGTTGAAAATAAGAATTCTGCTTGCCCATCATGCAATAATAAATATTACCAGAAAAAGAGAGGGAGTATTTGAGCTTTTAAAAATTAGACATAAATGAAAAATTTATGTATATTACTGATTTATTGGTTAACCCAGACAGTACATATAATGGTTTTGATTTATTAGGTGAGATACTGTATTATTAATTAGATTGATTAATATGATGGAAAATAGATAACTTTTAGAAAACAGAACAAGACTATATTCAAATAGATAAGATGTGTACTTGGAATATTAGATTTTATTATGAAAATGGAAAAAGGAAGAAGTTGAGATAAGAGAAACTTTGGTTACCTAAAGCTTGGAAATTATAAATACCAAATGTTAATTTGAATATTGATTAGAAATTAAAGCTTGGGAAAAAAGCAATAACAGGACATTGATTGTATTTAAGGATTGAATGCAAACACAATATATGTATAAGCTAAAAAATGTAAATATAACAAAGATGTTTTTACTTAGTTAATAATAAGAACTGTATTTGCCTAATATGAGATAGTAGATATTAAGAGAAAAGGAGAGGAAATAATTGATGTAACTTAAGATTTATACTAAAAATTTATGTATGTTATTGAACTATTGATTAACCTAGTCACCATATTGCTTTAGAAAACTAATAAAATATTATAAAAAAATACTGTATGTTGAAATATGTTTAAAAAGCCAAAAACTTCAGTGGGGAGTATTTAATTTTTAATATGACTGTAAGCATGTATCAAAATATTTTTAAAAGCCTGTCAGTAAAGTGCTGGGAATTGAGGAATTGATCCTTTTCCATTTTTCTCTCTCAGAGACAGTCAGCGAAGAAGACTCTTCAATGCCACCTTGTTCTCATCTAAATAGCGAAAGCTCTGTCCCAGAAGAATTGAGCAATCTAGTTGTTGAGTCTGCTCCATCAAAGGTTTCCGAGATTCAAGGCGAGCCTGGAAGCCTAGATCACACAATAACTGAAGAAATAGTTTATACACAAGAACTGGAATCTGCTGTTTCTCCTGGAAAACCGGTAAGTGAATTTGAGGATCCATTTGCCATTCTTTTAAATTAATTTTTTTTGCCCAAGATGGCGGCAGCAGCAGCTTGAGCTACGTGCACTCCACAAGGACTCTAAATGGGGCAATTTAGGGAGGCCCAGCCGTGGCACGGTATGAGGGGGTGATTTCAGGGTGTGTGGATGCAGAGACGCTTGCTAGGCACTATTTTCGGCGGTGCTGAGCCCCCCTCCCCCCCTTCGGAGAGTGGCGTTTTACTGCCCTACCAGCCTGGAGAATAATGCTGTGCTGCTGCAGGCATTTTTCCTCTGTTTTTTTGCCGTGGATACCCTCCGCTTGTACGGAGGGGCGGCGGCGACGATTTCACCAACTTTACTGGTTGGAAACTCGATCGGGAGCTGTCAGCTGGCTGGTGCCGTTTTCAGCAGCGCGGAGCCCTCCCTCTCCTTCCGGATGGTGATGGTGGCTTTGAGGCCCGGATATCGGCCTTGGTTTCTGCCCCACCGCGGTGGACTTGTTGAGGAATGCCTGGATTTTACATCATTGCTGGGAATGCCTTTTGCTCGCCTTTTGCTCGCTACTGGAACATCATTTGGGCTAGCAGGTGGACGCTTGTGGGAGAGGCCGTCTTTGTCCACCCCCTCTAGAATGGTGGCAGTGGCCGGCTACCCGAAGATCGGTAGCGGCCTGGCTTATTTCCTGTGCTGGCAGGCAGCTATTATGGCCGTTTTAATGCTTGGCTGGATCAAGACCTCCCCATTGACAGTCTGGTTTGGGCCTGGACCTGACCGTGGTGGGAGGACGGTCTTGGATTGGTTATCGACCGCCCCACTGGTGTGAGAGACCAGTTGGGGTAGGCTTGGCCCGGGACTCTTTGCTCTCTCCACCCCAGGTTGGACTCCTCAGCCAGAGTGAGAGGACGGCTGGGGCTTCTTCCTGATCGCCATCTCAGGTGAGAGCTGAGTTGGACTAGTGGATTGAGAGACACACCCACCGGACTCAATATTATTCCATCTGACTACCATCATTCTATCGATTCACCCATTGTAAATAATTGTAATATTTGCCCTATGTGGACATTTTATTGTTGCATGGTTGGTTACCGTTACTCTGGAGCTGATCTGTATGCCCTCAGGGGGGTTCCTCCCTCTTGGGCACGACCAGCCGCCTGTTTCCACACTCCCCTTAATGACGAGCCCAATTGTTGGGACTCCGAGAGGTGGCTGGGCTTAGACAGGGGCCTTGTGTTGAGACACGTTAAGAGGCCCCTGATACATTTTTAGCCGGTTATTTTAAAAGGTTAGGGAGGGGAAGGGATAGTAGGGTGGGGAGGGAATTATTAACTGGCACTCAGTCTGGGCCTGTTAGGGGTCCCGACGAGACGGGGTTGGGGGAGGTGGTTGCTGGTTCTTTGAATGTTAGGGTGGGGCTTCAAATCCCCACGACGATAGGGAATGGCAGCATGTGGTTGCACGGAGGGCCGCATCAACATCTGGGATCACGCCCCCGCTGTCTGCATGCGGTGGCGCGCTCTGACCCTCCGGTTAGCACCCTTTTGCCTGGGGATGAGGGTGATCAGGCCCCTGAGCTTAGGCTGGCTTATTTTAATACCAGATCCGTCGTTAACAAGGCTCCCCTCATTCAGGAGTTGATCAAGGAGGAATGTGCGGATCTGGCGTGCATCACAGAGACTTGGTTGGGCTCGGAGGGAGGGGTTCCTCTGACCGAGTTATGCCCTCCAGGTTTCCGTGTGCTACACCAGCCACGGGCTCAGGGTAGGGGTGGTGGGCTGGCGGTGCTTGTCCGGGAGACTTTATGCCCACGGGAGACCACCATTGTCCAGATGACCGGGAGTGAGTCCCTCCTCCTGAGATGTGGCCCTCGGGCTCAGTTGGGCTTGTTGCTCACATACCTGGCACCCAGCTGTGTGGCAACAGCCCTGCCCGAGCTGCTCGACACCCTCTCAGGGTTGGCGGTGGAGTTCCCCAGGCTTATAGTTCTGGAGGACTTCAATTTGCCTTCACTGGGAGGGTCGTCTGAGTTAGGTCGGGAGTTCATGGCTTCCATGAGGGCCATGGGCCTGATCCAAGTGATTCAGGGCCTGACTCATGTGGGGGGTCACACTCTTGACCTGGTGTTCCTGTCTGGACAGTGGTTGGATGATCTGGGAGGGGGTTCACCAACCATTGTTCCCCTGTCATGGTCAGATCACCATCTCCTGCGGCTGGTCTTCCGTTATGCCACCCCCCGCCGCTGGGCTGCGGAACCGACCAGGTGGTTCCTCCCCAGGCGCCTAATGGACACTGAACGGTTCCAGATGGCGCTTGGGTCTATACCCATCGCCCTCACCCACAGCCCAATCGATGCCTTGGTGGATGCCTGGGAAAGGGCGGCCGCCGGGGCACTTGACTGTGTTGTACCCTTGCGACCTCTGACCCGGCGCAGATCCCGTTGGGCTCCATGGTTCTCTGCGGAGCTCCGGGAGATGAAACATCGGAGACGGGATCTAGAGAGCGGTTGGAGGTCCAGCCGATCCGAATCTGACTGATTGCAGTTAAGAACCTTTATAAGGTCTTATCTTGCGGCGATGAGGACGGCAAAGTCTAATTACTTCGCTGCCCTCATCGCGTCTGCAGATAATCGCCCGGCCGCCCTGTTTAGGGTGACTCGCTCCCTCCTTAACCAGGAGGTGAGGGAGGATCCCTTACAGGGACGAGCCGAGGAGTTTAGTCATCATCTGGCGGACAAAGTCGCTCAGATCCGGGCCGGTCTGGACTCTGACTGGGCAGAGTCTGACGTGGAGGAATCGGACAGTCTTGAGCATGTTATCTGGACTGAGTTCGATCCTGTTTCCCCTGATGATGTGGACAGGATCATGGGGAGGCTGAGCACCACCACCTGTTTGTTGGATCCGTGCCCCTCCTGGCTGGTTTATGCAGCCTGAGAGGAGACACGAGGCTGGTTCCAGGCAGTAATAACTGCTTCTTTGAAGGAGGGTGTCTTCCCTGCCACCTTGAAGGAGGCGGTGGTGAGACCCCTCCTCAAAAAGCCAGTCCTGGACCCGACTGTTTTAAATAACTATCGTCCAGTCTCCAACCTTCGCTTTTTGGTGAAGGTTATTTATTATTATTTATTATTTATTAAATTTTTATACCGCCCTTCTCCCGAAGGACTCAGGGCGGTGTACAGGGCAATAAATATCAAAATATAAATACAAAAGTTAAAAAAGAATTAAATAGTTATGCCCAATATAATACAATAATTAAAACTATGTTAAAAGGTTGTTGAGAGTGTGGTGGCGCATCAGCTTCCTATGTTCCTGGAAGAAACTGATTATCTGGACCCGTACCAATCGGGTTTCAGGCCTGGATACAGCATGGAGACGGCATTGGTCGTGCTGGTGAATGATCTCTGGCGGGCTCGGGACAGGGGTTGTTCCTCTGTCCTGGTCCTATTAGATCTCTTAGCGGCTTTTGATACCATCGACCATGGTATCCTACTGGGGCGTCTCAGGGGGTTAGGAGTGGGAGGCACCATTTTACGGTGGTTCTCCTCCTATCTCCTGGGCCGTTCGCAGTCAGTGTTGACGGGAGGGCAGAGATCTACCCCGAGGCCTCTTGCTTGTGGAGTTCCTCAGGGGTCGGTTCTCTCGCCCCTCCTGTTCAACATCTATATGAAGCCGCTGGGTGAGATCATTCGTGGTTTCGGGGTGGGGTATCATCAGTATGCTGATGATACCCAACTTTTTCTTTCCACCCCGAACCAACCCAGCGATGACCTCACCGTGATGTCCCGTTGCCTGGAGGCGGTCCAGGTCTGGATGGGGAGAAACAGGCTTCGTCTCAATCCTGCCAAGACTGAGTGGCTGTGCGTATCGGCATCTCGGGTTAACCAGACTATTCCACCTCTAACGATGGGGGGTGAGGTGTTACCCCCCATTGATAGGGCTCGCAACTTGGGCGTCCTCCTGGATTCACGGCTCAATTTTGAAGACCGTATAGGAGCCGTGACCAGGGGGGCTTTTGCCCAGGTTTGCCTGGTGCGCCAGTTGCGACCCTATCTGGACCGAGATGCCCTACGCACAGTCACTCACGTGCTCGTGACCTCCCGTTTAGACTACTGCAACGCTCTCTACATGGGGCTGCCCTTGAGGACCACTCGGAGGCTTCAGCTGGTGCAGAATGCGGCCGTGCGAGTTGTGATGGGGTTTTCCCGATACTCCCATGTAACACCTCTATTCCGCGAGCTGTATTAGCTCCCGGTTGCCCTCCGGGTGAGATTCAAGGTGCTGGTGATGACCTATAAAGCCCTAAATGGCGAGGGTCCGGGATATCTAAGGGAACACCTGCTGCCGGCATCAAGCTCCCTTCGTCCAGTGCGCTCCCACAGGGAGGGTCTTCTCAGGGTACCGCCGGTAAGAGATTGCCAGCGGATAACACCCAGGGATGTTAGTGGGTGCACCTGCCCTTTGGAACCAGCTGCCAGTGGAGCTTAGGACTGCCCCCGACCTCCGTTCATTCCGCCGGGACCTGAAGACCTGGCTCTTCGAGCTCTCTGGCCCAGGCTGAGAATTTTAATTTTAATTTTAACTGGGGTTTTTATTTGTTCAGGGATGGATATAATTTTTTTAATTTTTAACTTTTGTATTTTTCATTTTAATCACCCTGTAAACCGCCCTGAGTCCTTCGGGAAAGGGCGGTATATAAATATAATAAAATAAATAAAAATAAATAAATAAATAAATTAAAGGCTTAATTTAAATATTATATTAACATTACTAATAACTCAGATAAAATGTCCAGTGTGTATTTATTGTAATATAACATGTTAATTTTGTTAAAAATGTAAAAAAAAATACTATTAAAAGGTGGAAGAGATGCACTCACAGTTCACACTTTTTATAGTTTACTTCTCAGCTTCACTGAATGAGGGCTAAACTGTAGTTTTCTCTGTTGAATTGTTCATTAGGAAAGGTCCTAATCTCCAAATACCATGGTGACATAATCTGTGTTATTGAAAGACTGGATGGATAAAGGAGATGAAGTGATTTTTTTTTAATGCAATACTAAACCTGACTATGGAACTAACACCAAAAAATGATGTCCTTATCATCATGGGGGATTGGAATGCTAAAGTAGGAAGCCAAAAGATAACCGGAATAACAGCCACTTTTGGCCTTGGAGTACAAAATGAAGCAGGGCACAGGCTGATATACTTTTGTCAAGAACATACGATGGTCATAGTAAACACTCTTTTCCAACAACCCAAGAGACGGCTCTACACATGGACATCACCAGACGGTCAACACAGAAATCAGATTGACTATGTGTTTTGCAGCCAAAGATGGAGAAGCTCTATACAGTCAGTAAAAACAAGACCAGGAGCTGACTGTGGCTCAGACCATGAGTTTCTCGTTGCAAAGTTTAGGCTTAAACTGAAGAAAGTAGGGAAAAGCACTAGGCCACTCAGGTATGAATTAAATCATATCCCTGATAGACAGAGTGCCTGAAGAACTATGGACGGAGGTTCGCAACATTGTACAAGAGGTAGCAACCAAAACCATCCCAAAGAAAAAGAAATGCAAGAAAGCAAAATGGTTGTCTGAGGAAGCTTTCAAAATAGCTGAGGAAAGGAGGGAACCAAAAGGCAAGGGAGAAAAAGAAAGATACGCCTAATTGAATGCAGAATTCCAGAGAATAGCTAGAAGAGATAAGAATGCCTTCTTAAATGAACAGTGGAAAGAAATAGAAGAAAACAATAGAATAGGGAGGACCAGAGATCTCTTTAAGAAAATTGGAGAGATGAAGGGAACGTTTAATGCAAAAATGGGCATGATAAAGGACCAAAATGGCAGGGACCTAACAGACGCAGAGGAGATTAAGAAGAGGTGGCAAAATTACATAGAAGAACTATACAAGAATGAACTTAACGTCCCTGATAACCACAGTGAAGTGGACATTGACCTCGAGCCAGACATCCTAGAATGTGAAGTGAAGTGGGCCTTAGAAAAACTGAGCAACAACAAAGCTAGTGGAGGTGACAGTATTCCAGCTGAGCTATTCAAAATCTTAAAAGACGATGCAGTAAAAGTGCTACACTCAATTTGCCAGCAAATTTGGAAAACTCAACAGTGGCCACAGGATTGGAAAAGGATCAGTTTACATTCCAATTCCAAAGAAAGGCAGTGCCAAAGAATGTTCAAATAGGGCACCATTGCACTCATTTCACATGCTAGTAAAGTTATGCTTAAAGTCCTACAAGCTAGACTCCAGCAGTATGTGGATCGAAAACTACCAGAAGTACAGGCAGGATTTCGAAGAGGCAGAGGAACTAGAGATCAAATTGCCAACATACGCTGGATCATGGAGAAAGCTAGGGAGTTCCAGGAAAACATCTACTTTTGCTTCATTGACTATGCTAAAGCCTTTGATTGTGTGGATCATAACAAACTGTGGCAAGTTCTTAAAGAGATAGGAGGACCAGACCATCTTATTTGTCTCTTGAAAAACCTATATGCGGGTCAAGAAGCAACAGTGAGAACTGGATACGGTACCACTGATTGGTTCAAAATTGGGAAAGGAGTCCGGCAAGGCTGTATACTGTCGCCCTGCCTATTTAACTTATATGCAGAGCACATCATGAGAAAGGCAGGGCTAGATGAATCAAAAGTTGGAATTAAGATTGCCGGGAGAAATATCAACAACCTAAGATATGCAGATGATACCACTCTAATGGCAGAAAGTGAAGAAGAACTAAAGAGCCTCTTGTGGGTGAAGAAAGAGAGTGCAAAAGTTGGGTTGAAACTTAACATTAAGAAAACCAAGATCATGGCATCTGGCCCTCTCAATTCCTGGAAAATAGATGGGGAAGAAATGGAGGTAGTGACAGATTTTATTTTCCTGGGCTCCAAGATCACTGCAGATGGGGACTGTAGCCAAGAAATTGAAAGACGCTTGTTCCTGGGGAGGAAAGCAATGGCAAATCTAGACAGCACACTAAAAAGCAGAGACATCACCCTGCCAACAAAAGTGCGTATAGTCAAGGCTATGGTCTTCCCAGTTGTAATGTATGGCAGTGAAAGTTGGACCATAAGAAAGGCTGAGCGCCAAAGAATTGAGGCCTTTGAACTATGGTGCTGGAGAAGACTCCTGCGAGTCCCTTGGACTGCAAGGCAATCAAACTGGTCAGTCCTAGAGGACATGAATCCTGACTGCTCTTTAGAAGGCCAGATGCTGAAGTTGAAACTCAAATACTTTGGCCACCTAATAAGAAGGAAGGACTCACTGGAGAAGAGCCTAATGCTGGGAAAGATTGAGGGCAAGAGAAGAAGGGGATGACAGAGAATGAGGTGGCTGGATGGAGTCACTGAAGCAGTAGGAGTGAGCTTAAATGGACTCCAGAAGATGGTAAAGGACAGGAAGGCCTGGAGGAGTGTTGTCCATGGGGTTGCGATGGGTCGGACACGACTTCGCAGCTAACAACAACAAACCTGACTAAAAGGGTGAAAAGGTGGTGACTTTTGTCACTAGCAGAAGAGACAACATTTTGTGGGTGGGATCACACTAAACTATTTTTTCAGCCTCTAAACCCTGTTGAAGTGACATAGAGGTGGTCTTTGTCTTATGGCCAAACTCGGCACCAGCATTTCCATCATTAAGCGACAATACTGTTAAATGAGTCACAATGCCAAGTGATTAAGCAAATCATACAGTCACTAAATGCATCTGGGTTCCCCCATTGACTTTGCCTATGAAGGTTGTAAATGGTGACCACAGTAAAACTGTCGTAAATACATGTCAGTTGTCAAATGCTCGAATCATGAACAAGTGGCTGTAGAGATGCTGCAACTGCAACTGGTTCATAAGTCACTTTTTTAACACGGTCAAACAAATAGTTGTAAGCTGAGAACTACCCGTAACATCTCTGAAAAGCTAGCTTTTAGCACTTTTTTATATTTTGGGAAAGGTTTCTTTCCCTTTTTTTTCCTTTTCCTTTTTTCTTATTAGTAAAATAGGATTGATACATCTGGTGCAGTGGTTAGAATGCAGTATTGCAGGCTGACTCTGCCCACTGCCAGGAGCTCAATCCTGAGCGGCTCAGGGTTGATTCAGCCTTCCATTCTTCCGAGGTCAGTAAAATGAAGACCCAGATTGTTGGGGGCCTTTTGCTGACATTTGTAAACCACTCAGAAAGTACTGTAAAACACTCTGGAATGGTGTATAAATCTTAGCGCTATTGCTGTCAGAAGCATAATACTATTTTACTGCTTACTGCTTTTTTACAAAAAAAAATTATTACCATAGTTTGACTTTAGATTTCAGGACTACATACTTGAAGTCCTTTGAGTACTGTTAGGATAAAAGTGCCAGAGGTCAAATTTTAAATGAGACCTTGAGAGAAATTGAGATTCTGTTGATTTACTGCTCATGAAAACCTTCCTAAGCAGATGTAAGTAATCTTGAATGTGAAATTGAGAATCCCAAGGATAATAACTTTCAGTCATCTTAATATTCAAAATCTTATTCAAGGATCACATAAAACTATTCAAGTATCAAATTATTCAAGTATCAAAGTGGCATTCCAGGGCTGGTTTGAAAAATGGGTAGGGACAGGGCCCAACTTGGGACTGAGGTTCAGGTGTTTAACAGGTAAAACTGAATGCTTAAAAGAGACCCAAGACTTACAGTACCCAATTTGCTCCTTCATTCCCCATGGAGAAATGAAACTCCAAACCTTCTCTTTAGCTAAACCTTTTCTTTATCCCCCCCTCCGTTTTCTTCGCTTTCCAAGATCCTTACTTATTCAGTACCTTTTCTCTATGCTTTTCTTATCATTTTATATTTACTGCCTTCATTTTATTTATTTCTCTGTATTTCAGTTTCCTTCAGGTCTTCTTAAATCTAGGTCAAAAATAGCTGTTTTTAAGTATAGATGAAATGAAACTATAGATAGTCCTCAAATTATGGCTACAATTGCTTTCAAATTGCTAGGTGGGTAGGGGCTGGGTAAGGTACGGGAGCTCACCCCATTGCACAGTACTTGGGTCTCTAACCGGGGCTGTCAGCTCCCAACTGACAAGCTCAGCATCTTTAACTGCTGAGCCATTGTGCCCCTGATCAAAAGAGTACTGGAGAAAAGGGGCCATATTGATTTTGGAACAATTCTAGAGGAGAATTTCTTTCCACTTCGGAGTTGCAAGCGTATGATTAGAATGTGGAAAATATCAGATATATATTACCTACTCCAGCTTCCAACCTTAGAAAAGATTCTCCAGGAATTGATTCTTGCCATTCTGTACAATCTTTAAAAGAAAAAAAGAATAGATATATGTTAGGTCCTAGACATAATAGGATTAAACTGATATCTTGGAAAACCAGAAATCCAGAAAGTCTCTCTTTCTAGTAGTATATGTCATAGGCAAGCATCTGTTTGAAATATTTGCTTGGTATCTGAGAGGGCATCAGAGGCCTTGCCATTTTTTGTCCATTAGCAAGATTTCCCTAACTAGCTGGCCTCTCCTGCTTAAGAGAGACAGGATTCCAAATAAGTGAAACATTTCTATTTCCATGCTTGTAATTAGTGTGAGGGGGGTTTGTGTGTGTGTGTGTGTGTGTGTGTATGTGTGTGTAATATATATTCCTTATTTAGTCTTTTTCATCTTGATACAGTCTCCTTGCAAAAGCTGTGCATCCCTATCAAAGCAAGAATCAAACAAACAAACAGAGAAGTCTGGAGGTAAACAACTGTCATCTACAAAATCTCAGGATATATCTTATAGTTGGTCTGATGAGTCTTTATCCATGACCCAATCGGGTAAGTATTAGAGCTTCAACTTCCTTTTTTATAATTTTTAAATTATTTTTAATGAGTCTCGGCTTTCCATTGGAATTGATGGGGCTTGAATGCCATGTAATTACAGCATTAAGTGTAACATATTTGGAATTTTCCACCAATCTTCAATTTTGGAAATGAAAAAGGCAAGACCTCTTATCAATATAAAATATTATTTTCTAAATAATATGTTTTATCTTTTTTAGAAACTACATCTGAACAAAGTGACATTGAAAGTCGAATATGGGCTCTGAAAGATGAAGTACGGAAAAAAAAATCTTGTTTATAGGTTGAAAAAAGAACAGAAGAAGAGGCTCAAAGAGAAACTTAAGGCTCAAGAGGCAAGTTTGATCAAGCAGATATACAATTGGGCTAACGCAAGGTATTGTTTCTTCTCTTCTCTTCCCTTCCTTTCCCCTCCCCTCCCCTCTCTTTTCCCTTTTCTTTTCTTTTCTTTTTCCCTTTGGCACATATTTCAAGAAAGAAACTGAAAAAAATCTGATGATGATGGGTGTAATGTATTGGCCTTTTGTATATGTTGTAAGTGTTTGCTCTTGTTGCACTGCTTTCTAATTACTTGAATTTAATTGCTAAGTGCTAGTTCACGTGTATGTTGTAGCGGGTGCTATCCGGCCCAGACTGGTTGTCTCCAGCCGGCTAAGTTGGTCTTTGGGCGGGAAACCTATGCTTCAAACCTATTGGTCGCCACCTATTGGCCAACCGTATAAACAGCTGCACAGCACCTCCCTTGTTGCTTCTGTTCTGTTCTGACCTTTGATAAAGCATGTTGCTGTTTTGAACCTTCCGTCTTGCTCAATGCCTGCAAGAACCGGCTACACAACAATGGTGGTGATGCATTCAGTCATGTCCAACTCTTGGTGATTCTATGGGCCAAGTCTTATTTTAGGTCTTATTTTAGGGAAACAGTGTATACATCTTTCATATAAATGCTAAGAGTTTGTGTAATTTTCCAATACAGAAATGTATGCCACATTTCGTTTGAATATTGTCAAAAGGGTTTTATCCAGGCTAAAATTTCACCATTTTTTCTTTTATTGTTTGTTTAAGGACACTTCTGGATAGAATGGAGAGAGGTACACTTGAAAAACAGGTGTGTAAATGCACAAGCAACTACAAGTATTACAGATGTGGCTGAGGCAAGCCTGAATAATAATAATAATAATAATAATAATAATAATAATAATAATAATAATAGTAGTAGTAGTAGTAGTAGTAGTAGTGGTGGTGGTAGTAATGTGACTGGGTGGTGGATTTTTTTTTTAGATTTTGCAGGCTGCCATAAATTTGTTTAAATAAATAAAATATAATCCTGTCATTTTGCAAGTGTATTAAACTCAATGGGGCTTAGTTCTGAGTACATATACGTTAGGATTGGGTTGCAGTGTTTAAGAAAGGTTGGCTTTTACTTGGCAACTGATGTCTAGAGCCATCTGTTGTACTCTCTTTAAAGGTAACTGCTCCTGTTTTAAAGTCTCTCATTGAATTTTAAAGTCATCTAAGCCAGCACTGCAGTAGTGTGGATAAAGATGGCAGCTTCCCAGCCATTCCTCCTGAATTTGCCATTTCCCTCGCTTCTCTCCATTTCTTCTGGATCCTGTAAGCCAATCCATTGTCTTCAGGAACAGGAGGCACCCTTATTTTCTGCCCACATAGAAGTAATTCAGAACCACTCTGGCTTCTCTGTGTAGAAGGAGAAGGAGGCTGTTATAATAGCCAATGGTCTTGATCCCAGCCTGTCCTACACCTGTGATTTCTAGATGACTGACAGTTTGAAATGCCCAAATACATGCTATAGTATTTAGAAAAAAGCAGTATTTTGAACCTTTTTGGTAGACATTTTTATCACATACTGCAGTTCCCACATTGTGCCAAACTGTGGATGACCAGAAAATTATTTCTGGAATAAATCACAATGGTTGGATTCACAAAACCTGAAATGAAAATATGGCTTATTTGCAACTTAATGTGTAAAGTGTATTGAGTCAGGTGTGCAAACTATGTCATACAGTTTTATGTATTTTGTATATTATTCCTATGGGATCTTTTCAGAAGAAAAGTTTTGCTATAACCAGTTGTGACTTATTAAATATACCAATATTAACAAAGATGGCTTTGTTTACTGCAAGTATATTTGTATCAACTAGATGAATTGATAAAAGCCTCATTCCCAAACAATATTAAAGCATGCATTTATTTCATAGATCATAACTAAGCCCAAATTAAATGACATATATTAAACGCAACACCACTTGCAAAATTTAGGAATACTAGGACTGGGGAATTTTTTAAAATTACAGCTACTAACTACTAATGTTACTGGCTACTAGTATTAATTGGCAGAGGTACAAAATATGTTCCAGGATTCCCTATCGTAGATAAAGAGGGAGCTAAAACTGGTGACCTAATTAGGAGTTCACAATTAAGTTTGCTCTAATTTGCTAGTCACATATTCCTTCAGGAAGAACCTCCATTCCAGGAATTGGAATTTGAGATTAAAATAAAATGATAATGCAACATATAAATTAAAATCTTAGAATGAAGTTTTATGATCATTTTTAACATCCTTTCCTCATGTTCAGACATCAGCATCATTTCAAAAGCCTCTTTGGTTTAAAGATATCTATCAACCTCTAGACGAAACAAGGAAAAAAAGACTTGATTGAGATTTTACATGATGAAGAGTCCACAGGAGAGGAAAACATTTACAATTGGGCTAATGCAAGGTATTGTTTCTTCTCTTTTCTTCTCTTCTCTTCCCTTCCTTTCCCCTCCCCTCCCCTCCCCTCCCCTCTTCTTTCCCTTTTCTTTTCTTTTTCCCTTTGGCACATATTTCAAGAAAGAAACTGAAAAAAATCTGATGATGATGGGTGTAATGTATTGGCCTTTTGTATATGTTGTAAGTGTTTGCTCTTGTTGCACTGCTTTCTAATTGCTTGCATTCAATTGCTAAGTGCTAGTTCACGTGTATGTTGTAGCGGGTGCTATCCGGCCCAGACTGGTTGTCTCCAGCCGGCTAAGTAGGTCTTTGGGCGGGAAAACTATCCTTCAAACCTATTGGTCGCCACCTATTGGCCAACCGTATAAACAGCTGCACAGCAGCTCCCTTATTGCTTCTGTTCTGTTCTGACCTTTGATAAAGCATGTTGCTGTTTTGAACCTTCCGTCTTGCTCAATGCCTGCAAAAACCGGCTACACAACAATGGTGGTGATGCATTCAGTCATGTCCAACTCTTGGTGATTCTATGGGCCAAGTCTCTCCACATCTTCCAATCTTGCAATAACTTCTTTGAGTTTTTGTCTGCTCTGGCTAATGTCAGATCTGATGGTGTCCAGCCACCATGTTCTTTCATGGCCTGGCCTTCTTTTACCACTAACTCTTCCAAATATCTTTGCTTTCTCCAGTGAATTCCCCTCCATGGCAAAGTAACATTATAGAGGGAATAGTCCCATTTTGCAAGTTAGAGGACATCTTTATTTTTTTCATTACAAAATTTTTGGGACAAATTTGGATTTCTCCAAATTTCTATTACTCCAATGCACTTTACATGGGGCTCTCTTTGAAGATCATTTCAAGTGCCCTTGAAGGTAACTCAGAAGCTACATCTGGTCCAAAAAACAGTGGCACATGCAGTATTGGGTGTTCCTCTGTTTGCCCATGTTACACCTCTGTGGTAGGAGCTGTGTTGTCCCCCAGCTTTCTTCTGGGTGTAATTCAAGATGCTGGTTGTCACTTTTAAATCCCTACATTGCAGGGAGCAGGATATTTGTGGGATCCCTTCTTCCTGACAGTGTCTGCCCATCCTACCAGATCAGATGGGGTAGGTATGCTCCAGGTCCCTTCCCTGAGGTCTTGCCCTCTAGTGGGAGCTTGGAAGTGTGCCATTTCCTGTGGTTGTGCCTACCTTATGGAATACTCTTCCCCAAATGATTCAGCAAGCACTCACTTTTTCAGCCTTTTGGAAGGCTGTCAAAACCTGAGCTTTTACCTGGGTGCAGGGATGGAAGAAAGAATGTCTGAAGCTGATGGTGGTACATCCCATGGGGATGACTGAGAAGACGGATTTTGGTTCTCATTTTATGGTCGTATAGTTATTGGTTTCTTTGTTATGAGCCACCCGGAATTATGGGCAGCCACACAAATATTGAGAAGAATAGAATAGAATAGAATAGAATAGAATAGAATAGAATAGAATAGAATAGAATAGAATAGAATAGAATAGAATAGAGTGGAACGGAACGGAATAGAGCTGGGAGGGACATTGGAGGTCTTCTAGTCCAGCTCCCTGCTCAAGCAGGAGACCCTATATCATTTCACACAAGTGGCTGTCCAGTCTCTTCTTAAAAATCTACAATGTCTGAAGGCAAGCTGCTCCACTGGTTAATTGTCCTCACTGTTAGGATGTTTCTCCTTAATTCCAGGTTACTTCTCTCCTTGATTAATTTCCATCCATTATTTCTTTGGCTTGCCTCCTGGTGCTTTGGAAAATAAATTGACCTCCTCCTCTTCTGGCAGCCTCTCAAATACTGGAGTACTGCTATCATGTCCCCGCTAGTCCTCCTTTTCTCTTCTTCCGTTCTCAAATTCTGCAATTGTTGTTCATATGTTTTACTCTCCAGGCCTTTAATCATCTAAGTTGCTTTTCTTTGCAAATAAATTGAATAGAAGTAAAAGTGTGGCATTTTATAGAACTTTTTTTCCATTGAAAAAAGCCACAACAATTCTGTGAGAATTAATAATGTGTGAAACTGTAGCTGTTGCCTTTGCAGACTGCAAAATTTGGTTGTTCTAATCTTTTCATATACTGCTTCTATAGTTTGCTGGGGATACTAATTTGCTTTTCTGGCTGTAGCTGTTTTCTTTGAACGTAGGCAAAGGAAATGTATGTAATATTGTTTTGAAAATAAGTTTGTTTACAAACTCAATGTACAAAAACTGTACATTAAAACAAACCAAACTATACAAGTTGCAAATATATTGTTCTACAACAAACTCTGTAATTTCTGCTCTTCTTTACTTATCAGACCTCCAGTAATCCCTGAGTTTATTACTGTGGAAAAACTACAGGTGCTACAAAAGATTTACTAATATTTGTATGTTAAATTTAAATTTACTGACAAAGAAGTAAAGGGAGATTACTTTACTAATATTGTTTTCCTCTTTAAAATTTCAAGCACCACAGCAATTCTGCATTTTTGTTGAAATGAAATTAGTAGAAGAGTTGTTTCCAACATAATTGAGTAGAGTTAAAGGTATTGTAAGAACAGTTATGGTACTTCATTGAATTTTTTAAATTTTGACTTTATTAGGTATTTTACACCATCTATATAGGGGCTTATGACCTGCAATTAAGTACTTTGTTTTTCAAATGTAACTATATTTTCCTCATATTTTAGCAATCCAAAAGTGAGGATAAAATTAAATTAACATTTTACAAACAGCTACAATTGATAGTCTGATGCCATGTTTTAGGCACTAGGAG
Source organism: Vipera ursinii (assembly GCF_947247035.1). Taxonomy (NCBI): domain Eukaryota; kingdom Metazoa; phylum Chordata; class Lepidosauria; order Squamata; family Viperidae; genus Vipera; species Vipera ursinii. The sequence continues at coordinate 48,767,426 of NC_139517.1, forward strand.
AGAAACCGGGAGATGGTGAGTTCTAGTCCCACCTTAGGCATTATGCCAGCTGGGTGACCTTGGGTCAGTCAGTCTTTGGGAAGGAGGGAATGGCAAACCACTTCTGAAATCTCTCCAAGAAAACTGCAGGGACAAGTCCAGGCAGTTCCAGGAGTGAACATCAATATGAAGACAGGTACAGAAACAACGATTGTTAAATGAATAAATCCACCCAGAATCTTTATTTAAATCCCCCCAAACCTGTTAACCGAGAGCAGCAAGGCTGCAGAACCACTTCAACACCTGTGTGAACAGGTATGCCTTTAATGAGTAGAAGCTTTCAGGCTTAGCGTCAGTCCCGAAGGAAAAGCAATAGAAATCCTTTATATTTGACTTTATCATACCATTAATGCCATTCAAGCCTTAATGTTGATTTTAATAAACATTTTATTAGACGTGCCATGTTAAGAGTTTGGAACAAATATAAAACAAGGCTTTTTATGAAATTGCCCCCGTGAGTGTCCTCCCCAAGCTTTTTTTTTTTGAAAAGAAATGGTGGTGAATCCAGACTGGTGGAGGATGGTAAAATAGTATCTTTCCATTCTGGAAACCCCATCCTCAAGTCTAGGGAAGAATTAGAATTAGAAGGTCACGCTTGTCACTGGTTAACCTATCAACGAATGAAGGAAAGATTTAAACTAGACAAAAAAGACCATGGTTTTGAGTTCGCTAAAAAGGAATTGGAAATCCTACTAAGTGGTAGTGATGATCATATAATCACCAAGATCTATAAAATGTTATTAAAATTGAATTTGGAGAATGAACATGTAAAACACCATATGATCCACTGGGCAAGGAATTTTGGGTATAATGTGATGTTTGAATCATGGGAAAATATGTGGATAAAAGACTTTAAATTGACATTGAATTATAACCTAGAAGAAAATTTCTACAAAATGATGCATCATTGGTATTTAACACAAGTTATCTAGAGGGCTTTTCAACCTTTTCACCTATTGTACCACTTTTAGAAAAAGGCACTATCTGAGTACCACCAGTCGCCCAGCAAGGTGTCAAAAACTTGACCAAAAAAAAGGAAAAAATGATAAAGTACAGGTAGTCCTCGACTTACAACAATTCCCTTAGTGACTGTTCAAAGTTACAACGGCACTGGAAAAAGGGACTTATGACCATTTTTCACACTTATGACTGTTGCAGCATCCCCAGGGTAATGTGACTTACATTCGGATGCTTGGCAACTGATTCATACTTATGACGTTCTATGTCCCAGGGTCATGTGATCAACTTTTGCAACTTTTCGACAAGCGAAGTCAATGGCTGGGGGTGTGTGGCCAGCTCATCACTCAGGTTGCAGGGTGCCTGTGTGTGTGGAAATCCGTGGGTCTCTGGTGGAATGGGGTGGGATTGGGGTGGGTGCCTTTCATCCCTCCCTCCCTCTCTCCCATTGTCCCTACCTTTCTTCTTTCCTTCCTTTCTTCCTTTCTTCCCTCCCTCTTTGTCCCTTCCTCCTTTCCATTGTCCCTCCCTCCCTCTCATTGTCCCTCCCTTCCCTGTTTGTCCCTTCCTTCCTTCTTTCCCTCCCTTCTTTCCTTCCCTCTTTGTTCTTTCCTTTCCTTCCTTCCTTCCTCCCATTGTCCTGCGCTACGCCGCTCAGACCCCTCCCTGGTTTTGGCAGGCAGCAGAACATTTTCACCACATGGAGTGGCTGCAGGTGAAGTGAATCGGCACCATCACGGCCCTGCCTGTGCGTGCACAGAGGCAGAGGAGAGCGCATGCTTGAAGGTGGGCATGCGCGTGCCTCTTCTTTGCCCAGGGTGCCGCTTGACCCGCCATGCCCAGGCGTGTCGTGTGGCTGGCAGCTTTGTACAGCATGGCTGGGGTGGCGGGCAGGCAAGGGGGGCTTCTCCCTCTGGGGATGGGGGGAGAAAGACGCAGTCTCCAACTGGCTCTTCCTTCCCCTTCTCTGGGGATGGGCTGCAATCTCACCCGCTGCTTCTGCGCCTCCTTCCTCCTCCCCCCCCCTTGCAGAAAAAAAGGAGAAGGCAGGCAGTGGGGCAGAGGGTTCCCCCATCCCAGATGCTCCAAGGAAGGGTTTCCCTTCCTTGCCCACAGCCCCACCCTGGATTGCTGGCATTCTCTGCTGAAGAAATCCTTGTCTTCGCAAGAGAGGCAGAAGTGATCACCCTTTTGCAAGCAGGAAGTCTTGCATGGGAATTGCAGCCAGAGATTTCCCCACACACACACACACACACACATTTTCCCTGTCTTCCCCGTATCTGGGGTTTCCTTCCTTTTTTTTATTTATTTTAAAAGTTTTACAATACATTTTGACTTTAATCCCCCCCTCCCCCACCTTTATCCAACCCTCCCTATCCCTCTCCCCCACTCCCTCCTCCCCCCCCCCGACTTCCCAGAGCTAAATACAGGGCATAAAATCAAAAAACAAACACAAACACCCCTATGTTATCAACAATAAACTATAAATTCTATCTCTCTCTAGCTCATATAAAATGAGTACAAACAATATTAATATTACAAATAAAGTAAAAAAGAAAAAGAGGAAAACAGAAAAAGAGCTTTACTCAAAATAAATTTTCTTAATCCCAGTCCTTATTCATATTAATTTCAAAAAAAAAAGAAAAGAAAAAACTTTCACCTGCTATTTGCATTCTCCCACCTTTCTCTAATTTCCAAACAAATTCTCAGTTACGCGCCAAACGCGCCTATCTGTTAATCTTAATAATCTCCGACCAAACTAAACTATAATCAAAAATAGTTCTTGCATGTATCACGCCAAATGTCTCGCAGTTCCAAATCATCCTTAAGTTCAAATAAAAGTTCAAGTAAAAAGAGTATATAAAAAAAGGATTTAGGCAATCTCTAAAACAACTTGTTGTTAATTAGGAGCTTACATACCCATTCTTAGTTCAACACGTACTTTAAATCCATAACCCTAATATACTTTTCTAGCAAGCAAATAACATCAATCTTAAATTGTGTAAAATATAAAAAAAAACTTTCTTTCTCCTCTATAATAATTTTACTCCATTGACATTCTAATCTAAAAATTTAATCAGCAATCTTAATGCCCCAAAACTTTTGGAGCACCTCTGTTCATGACCCCCAAAACTTCTTTAGACCGCTCTCCTCCCACATCTTCACTGTAAGCACACTTTGAAGATTCCATAACTTTCTGCTGGTCTTGCTCTTGCTCTCGTCTCGCTCTTCTTAGGGCGGCACGCGTCATCTTCTGGCCTCCTGCAGCAACCGATGAAACTGTGACTTGATCCCCTCCAACACCATTGTCCTCTGTCTGTCTATCTGCAACATCTTGAAGCTTTCCCACACCGTATCCTTTTGCAGCTTCCAAAAATGATAGGGGGGTTGCTTTTAACACATTACTATAAAAATCACGTGCCTGAGCCACAGTAACCAAACAATGTCTTTTACCTTCGTGCGTCGCCACCAATCCAACTGGAATCTCCCATCTAAACTTAATATCACGTTTCTTAAGTTCCTGTACTAGAAATGCAAAATCTTTCCTTCTCCTTAGGATCTTCGGAGGGATCTCTTTTAAAACCAAAACTTCTTGCTCAGCCACTACCAAATTAGTATCATAAGCAGCTTGAATGACTTCATCTCTAATTACTCTCTTTGTAAAATAGACCACCACATCTCTGGGTAACTTCCTCTGTCTTGCAATCCATGAATTTACACGAAAAACTTTGTCCATATTTCCCTCAATTTCAGATGCTGACTGGCCCAGTACCCCTTCCAGAGCCTCAGAAATCAGCTGCTTTAAATCTTCTTTACCATTCTCCTTTAAACCCCTAATTCTAATAGCATACTGCATCTGATTATACTGAACAAGGCTCAATTCTTCGTCCATTTTATCCCTTATATTTTCATTTTCTAATACCTTTGCTTCTAATATAGAATTCTTTTGACTGAGATCCTCCACTTTTATATCCAGCTGTAGCACACATTCAGCTACGGATTCAACCTTAGACAAGATGTCCACCCTCATTGCTCTCAGCTTCTCTTCCATCTTCTTCTCCAATTTCTCCATTTTCTCCTCCATTTTCTCCTCCAGCTTTTTCAACTTTTCATCCATCATATCAGACATCAATTGTGCATGCTTTCCAAAAGTGTCTTGTAAATCCTTAAGCGTCAATACCGGGGGAGATGCAGGAGGAAACAAAGCTTGCAATGAGGTCTATTGCACCAGGGAAGACCCCGCATTCCGAAGAGCTTTAGAAGTTTTAGCCGCCATCTTCCCCCACTTTCACTTATTACGCACTTTCACTTTAAAGCTATAAAATCCATTGAGGTAGAGAGTAAAAATAAAGAGTCCACTTCACCTTGACCTCCTGTACCGCTCTGCCTGCATCTTGATAATCAAAAGTATTTCCTTTTGGCAGGGGTGGTTGCTAACGCCTGGCTCTGCTCCAAAAATCCCAGAGCAGAGGCACTGCGCAGCTCGGAGCAACCCAGGCTTCGGGGGGGCTCATCCTTCAGCCGCCCAAGCTCTCAGCTCAGGCGTCCCCGGAGAGCTCAACCCCTACCTGGGGCCTCACCCCCTCCTCTTCTCCCGAGGAGGGGGCTTCAAATCCATCTAAACAGCTGATCGGCGCTGTTTACGATGGAAAAACACAGCTGCGGAGCGGGCAGCCCGAAAACGGCTGTCTTTCGACGTCGCGTCGCCACCGGAAGTCGGGTTTCCTTCCTTGTGATGAGAACTGCAAGATTTCCTGCTTGCAAAAGGGAAATCACTTCTGCCTCTCTTGGAAAGACAGGGATTTCTCTGATGGAACAAAGCAGAGAGGCGAAGAATGTGGAAGTATGGTAGGAAGGCAGTTCCTTAGCTTCGGCAACCATGCCTGAAGTTGAACACTTCCCACATCCATTCCCAGCAGGGAAAAGCAGCCAGATGCTTCTCCGCCTTCTCGCCAGGTATCGCTAGTGGTGGCACATGGGGCGCTCAGAAGCCACCAACGCGGGGCGCTCAGAAGCCACTGTGGGGTACTCAGAAGCCAGCGGCATGGGGCGCTCGAAAGCCAGTGCTGCTCGGAAGCCACCCACGCAGAGCGCTCAGAAGCCACCCACGCGGGACACTCTGAAGCCGGCAGTGCTCGGAAGCTGCCTGGTGCTCGGAAGCCGCCCATGCTCAGAAGCCATGCTCTGGGTGCAGAAGTGCGGCTCAGAAGTGCGGCTCAGAAGTGCGTTCCTGCCCCTTTCTTGCTTTCCGCTTGCTTTCTGCTCACTTGCTTAAGGAAAACATGCTGCTTGCTAAGTGAAGTCCCAGGATCAGCGGGCTACACTTAGCAAGAAGCATGTTTTCCGCAAGCGAGCTGGGAATGAGCCGTTCACTTGTCAGCCCTTCCCCCCAAAACACAACATTTGCTCACTCACCCTTTCTTGCTGCTCCTCAGAAAACAGGCCAGGACAGTCTGCCCCTTTTATACCTCTTCTTCTCTTGGCCCTCCTCCTTTTCTCTTCCAGGTGCACCAGAAGCTCCAGTCCAATTAGTATGTCGCCACAGATCCTGGGGATTCAGGCAAGCTCTGCAGCTCCAACTGATCTTCAGGTCTGTGCGGCTCCGTATTAATTTTTTTCTCTTCCCCACTCCAGTTAGCTAGGCAGGCTTGCATACCACCAGCCAGGTGCTCGTGTACCACTGGTGGTATGCATACCATCAGTTGAAAAGCCCTAAAGGTATTTTAAATGAATGTTGGAAATGTAAATGTAAAGAAAGGAGTTTTTATCATTTATGGTGGACATGTGATAAGGCAAAGAAATATTGGAGTAGGATTCATATATTAATGCAGAAAATTCTTAAAGTGAACATAAAGATTAAATCAGAAACTTTCCTTCTGGGTCTAATGGAAAGAGAACTAGAAAAAAAACTGGAACTCTGATTTTATATATGGTGACGGCAGCAACATTGCTCTATGCACAAAAGTGGAAGGATGCCTCGGTTCCCACCATGGACGAATGGTTACAAAAGCTGATGGAATTAACAGTGATGGCCAAATTGATTGTGCTGATAAAAGAAAAGAATCTAAGTACTTTTGTTTCTCCTTGAAAACTGCTTCTGGTCTTTGTGCTTGAGGTGGAAAAAATAATATTATGATTTTGGGTTTTACCGATTAGACTGATTTGCCGATGCAGAAATGGCTGAGATTTGATTTTAATGACTGATTTTACTGCAAGAGAGAGAGTTGGAAGTCAATGCCTTTTGTTTCTCCCCCCCTTTCTTCACAACTTTGTTTTCCTTTTTTCTACTGTTGTCCTCTACTATTTGCTTTTGTATTTTCATATTTTTGTTATAAATGAATAAAACTAATAAAAAAGAAGTCCTTTATGTTTGGATGAGCAACAAAAACAAAACAAAAAAGACCGTATTTTGTTCAGTGACAAATTCAGATTTCATATGGGCTAAAATTAGTTTGTTATTTTATTGCATCTTCTCCTCTAGGATGGCTAACAGTCTCTCAAGTTATAGAAGAGACATGAATATTTTTCAACTGACCAGGAAGTGACTGGTTCCAAATCAGAGGACTCCATAACATTTGTGGAGATTTGAACTTGGGTCTCCCCACACCTGGTCCAACAGTTTAACCCAGTTATCCTTTAAATCCCACTTTCAGCTATGAATTAACAAGCTGAAGGAATGAGAATACATAAAAGAAATAAATGTATATAAGAATCAAAGACTTGAAAAAAAGAACAAGAGTCTGCTTAGGCATTTTGGGAAAGCTGGACTTGAGATTCATAAAAGTAAGGCCCTGGGTACACACAAGCATTCTCTAACATGCAGGCAACACCTGGCTTTTGCAACAAAGCAATTATATAATTGTTGCTTCCTTTAGAAAAAATGTGAAATGCTGGGTTCACACAAGGAAACAAAAGATCTTGATCTTTATTAACCCCTTTAAACTTGGATTAATCTTTGTTTCTATTTTGTCTTCCTAGGGAGCTAATGCCGCCACCAGCACCACCAGCACCAGCACCTCTGACTATGGCTCCATCTGAAGCTCCAGCTCTGGCTCCGAGTCTGGCTCCGGCTCCAGAGCCTATTTAAAAAGGCTAGTTCAAAGAAACTGTGAGTAGCTGTAGAGTTATACATGTGGGATATTATTATTTAATTGAAGGTAGATCCACCCTTAGATTCTAATTCATTGAATTTATGAAAGAGCAGACAGTGGCGCAGTGGTTAGAATGCAGGCTAACTCACTGCTTACCGCCAGGAATTCAAACCTGACTGTCTCAACATTGACTTAGCCTTTCATCCTGCCGATGAGGACTCAGATGAGGACTCAGATTGTTGGGGGAATATATTGATTCTATAAAGTGCATAGACAGAGCTGTAAAGCACTGTATGTAAGTTTTGGTGCCATTGCTATTGAATTTATGAATCATATTTATATAAAATGGTTGTGTTTCATAGCTGCTAGACAAAGAGAAATTGAAATTGCTAGCCGTATCTAAAGGCAAGCAAATTGGGATGGAGCAATATTTTGTTTAATTTGTCCAGGAGAAAAAAAAATTCTCCAAAAGATTGGAGCTCATGGTAGCCATGTTCCAGAGGACAATTTGTCTTTAGCAGGATTTCTCAATCACAGGGCCTTTAAGATATCTGGGTTTCAACTCCCAGCCATACTTAAGATTAACATCTTAAAAGACGCTGAGATTGAGAAAAACTAGGTTAAAACTTCCTTTCATTTTAGGAACTTTGAAAACAAATGAGCCATCATCCTTCCCATCCTGGAAGGGAGACAAGCGTAGCTGCAGCAGAGTTCATTTTAACTTCTGCTCTGTCTTTCTGTTCTTTGTCAGGTCTGAAAAAGAGTCTCCCGCTAGTGAAACTTCTGCAAAGACGGAGTGAGTAGTACAGTCTGTCAAGGGCTGTTCTTTAATTTAGAACTTTTTTCTTCCAAAATATTTCCTTGGAAGAAGACAATCTTAACTGCACCAGAGTTCTATTTAACTTCTGTTCTGCTAAAATGTTTGTCTGTTCTTTGTCAGATCTGAAAAAGAGACTCCCACTAGTGAAACTTCTCCAAAGAGGAGTGAGTAGCATTCCTTTAAAACAACAACTAATATATACTGTTACTATTGCAGTGTCATTGCTATTAAAATTAACAAAACGAAATTATAGTCCAACATACAAAAAACTACTGTAAAAGACGATCTAGAAATAAAAATTAAAATAAGCAAGAAAATGGTTAGTGAACACCTATCTGACCTCGAATAACAAATCACCGGGATGCAACAGATTACATCCCAGAGTTCTGAAGAAGCTCGCAGATGTTATCTCAGAACCATTGCAAAAATCCTGGAGCACCGGGGAAATACCTGAGGATTGGAAAAGGGCTGATGTGGTTCCCATCTTCAAGAAAGGTGGGGTGGGGGGGACAGATCCAGAAAACTACAGACCAATCAGTCTAACATCAATACCTGGGAAGAGCCTGGAAAATATAATAAAAAAGATCTGCAAAACAAAGAAGCAAACAAAGTTATAACTAGTAGATAGCATGGGTTTGTTAAAAAGAGATCATGCTAAACCAAGCTTATTTCATTCTTTGATAAAGTGGACTAATTAGTATAGCAGGGAAATGCTGTGGACATAGTATACTTAAATTTCAGTAAGGCATTTGACAAAGTGGACCACAACCTATTTCTTGGTAAGCTTGAAAAAATGTGGAATAGTCAACATCACCACCAATGAGTAGTTCTCAATGGTACTACATCCACATGGAGAAAAGGAAGCAGTTGGGTACCACAAGGCTCCATCTTAGGACCAGTACTCTTCAATATCTTCATAAATGACTTAGAAGAGGGAATACAAGGAGAAATCATCAAATTTGCAGATGACACTATGCTGGCAGCAATAGCCAACACCCCAGAAGACAAGCTCAGCATCCAAAAAGATCTTGACAGACTTGAATAATGGGCCCTATCCAAAAACTGAGTTGTAATGTGGAGAAAAGCAAGGTTTTACATTTAGGCAGGAAAATCAAAGTTATAAATAGAGATTAGGTGAGACCTGGCTCAAAAACAGTAACTGTGAGAGGGGCCTTGGAGTCCTAGTGCATGATCACTTGAATATGAGCAGTGTGCAGCTGTAGCCAAAAAATCTAAAACAATCCTGGGTTGTATAAACAGAGGCATAGAATTGAGATCACACGAAGTATTAGTACCACTTTATAAAACCCTAGTAAGACTACACTTGGAATACTGCAATCAATTTTGGTCACCATACTACAAAAAAGATGTTGAGACTTTTGAAAAAGTTCAAAGAAGAGCAACTAAAGTGATTAAAGTTCTAAAGACTAAAACATATGAAGAATGGCTGCAGGATTTGGGTTTGGCTAAAGTTTTCGGTACAAGCTTTATTGCCCCCTTCCCCTGCACCTGCATCTGCACCTGTATCAACTTTTCAGTTAAAGACTTGCAGAATCTGTTACAAGAGGCTATGGAAAAGCAATCGCAACAATTAGCTGAGCTTATGGATGAAAAGCTCACAGAGCTTCTGGATGAGAAGTTAACAGAAATAAGGGCAGACATCTTATCTGCATTTCAAGGCATGGCTATATGTATTGAGCGCTTGGACGAGAGAGTGGAAGATCTCAGCCAAAATAATATTAGATTAGATGCAAAAATGACAGAGACCGAAAATGTGGTGGAGAAAATTGATAGTGATTTGACCTTGGTACAGTATCATGAGATGGAGTTTGCTGTGAAAATTAGAGGCTTAAAAGAGGATCTTAAAGAGAATTTGAAGAAAATAGTTTCTGAGGCTTTGGAAGGGGTGCTGGGGCGACCAGCAGATGCAATTATGGAAGATATAGACAAAATTTTCTGTGTTAATTTGTGGATTGCAAGACAAAGGAAATTACCCAACGATGTGGTGGTTTACTTTACAAGGAAAGCAATTAGAAATGAGGTTATTCAAGCCTCCTACAATACTAAATTTGCAATTGCTGAGCAAGAAGTCTTGATTTTAAAAGAGATCCCTCCAAGAATCCTAAGGAGAAGGAAGGAATTTGCCTTTTTGGCACAAGAATTAAGACGACGTGATATTAAGTTCAGATGGGAGATATCAGTGGGTATGGTGGTGAAGTATGAAAGTATGAGACATCGTCTTACTACAGTGTTGCAGGCATGTGATTTTTATAGTAATGTTTTAAAAGCAGCCCCCATACCACTTTTGGAAGCTACAAAGAAGAATGGTGAGGGAGAGTTTCAACGACGCAGTGAGAATTTACAAGGTGCTGAAGGAACAACGCAGATAGATGAGAAAGTTACAGGAGTGGATCAAATTTCAGTATCATTGGAGGAGGCCAGAGACCAGAGGATGATGCGTGCTGCTTTGAGACGAATGAGACGAGCCTGAAGATTCAGTTGCAGAACTGAAGGAGATAATAATGCAATATGGGAAGTTTCTGGATTTAAGGTTAACATATAAATAACTAAAATGTTGTCTAAGAATATGACAGTATTATAAAAGGTTGTTTTAGAAGAGCTAACAGGATTTGAAATTGTTAAAAGGGTTAAATATTTGGGGATATATTTGTCACTCTCAAATGTAAAGTTATATGAAAATAATTATGAAAAGTTATGGGGAAAAGTTCCAAAAGAATTGGATAGCTGAAAAAAACTACAATTATTTTTATTTGGAAGAATTGCAGTAGTGAAAATGAATGTTTTGCTGAAATTTTTATTTTTATGTTAAATGATACCTATTCTTAAAAAGGATTCAGATTTGGAGGAATGGTAAAAGGGTATTAATAAATTTGTGTGGGTAGGGAAAAGGCCACGAGTTAAATTTAAGATTATGCAGGATATGTGTGAGAGAGGTGGTCTTAAAATGCCTAATTTTAATCTATATTATGAAGCTGCTGCCTTGTTAGTGATAAGTGATTGGATTAACTTAACACAAGTGAGATTATTAAATTTTGAAGGTCATGATTTGTTATTTGGTTGGTATGCATATTTATTGTATGATAAGAAGGTGGATAATGTGTTTAAGGTACATATTTTAAGACATGCTCTGTTGCGAGTTTGGGAAAAGTATAGACATAAGTTAAATTGTAAGATACCTATATGGGTAATATCGAAACACGCAATAGAAAATATAAGTGTTGGGGTTAAATATGATGTGATTACATATAAGGAAATTTTGAGTTTGGAAAGGAATGTATGGCATTTGCAGTTGTATAATATCTTAAGAGAAGAAAAAATTGTATAAACTTGGTTTCAGTATGGACAATTACAGGCCAGGTGGAAAGAAGACCAGAAAATTGGTTTTTCAATGACTGATGAAAATTTGGTAAAGTAAATTAGAGATCGTTTTGTCCGCAATTGTTTTTATTGGGCATTATTATTGACATTACTGTTGTGGACACTAAGTTGATGTTGAATTTAATTAAGGCAGCAAGACTTTTAGTAGGGCAATATTGGAAGAAGGAAGAACTGCCGACTATAGAAGAATGGACTTTAAAAATTTCCAACCTGGCGGAAATGGCAAAGATCTCAGCATATTTGAAAGGCCATTCGCAACAGAGATATAATGGATGGACAAAATGGATTGATTATATTCTAAATATGGGACCAAAAAGTTTCATCTAGCATTTGAATAAGTATTGATGTGATATTTATACTGCTTGTAGTTATTTTATAAGAGTTAAAGTGCGATAGATTTAATAGTTTGTTGTTGTTTGCATAAGGTTGATTATGATTGTTTGTATTTTTATACCCTGTATTTAGCTCTGGGAAGTCGGGGAGGGGGAGGGGAGGGAGGGGTTGGGGAGGGTTGGGGAGGGGGTAGGGGGTTGGGAGGGGTTGTGTTTTGTTAAAAATAAAATGTATTGTAAAACTTTTTAATAAAAAAAATTCTTTGCTTGCTGGCACAATGGAGGATGGGAGAAGTGCCTTGCACAATGCTTTCGAATCTGTGCACAAAAGAGGATTGTCATCTTCTGCCACAAATTCATTTACCTGCAAAGTATGTTCCAACTTGACTGGGGCTTGGATAAGAAGGCTTAAATGTGAGGTTGACTTTCCTCCAAGCCCAACAGAAGAGATCACACTGTGAGATTAAAGATCATCTTTTTGCTGATGTCCCATTTGTAAAATCGTCATGGCTGCAGTTGGAAAGACAAAGACAAGCTAATCTAAAGGTAGTAGTATTTGAAATGGAAGGACTGAAATGATAGATCCAATGCATGGAGAACCCATAGAAAAAGCAAGCTTACATACAAGCGTCAACTGATGCAAGGGCTGCTGCAACCCATGTAATTCTTGGGGCCTCTAGAGGGGTCCATGTTACATCACTGCTCTGCGAGCTGCACTGGTTGCTGGTTTACTTGCGGATGCAATTCAGAGTGTAAGTTACTACCCTCAAAGACTTGCATGGCTTACTTGAGGAATAGTCTCACCCTATTGTGGCTAGCCGACCCCAGCCAGCCAGCAGAAGAGACAAGCTGCAGGCCCCGCCAGGCAAGGAATTTGGGCTAGCAGAGTCCAGGAGAAGGACCACCTCTGCTGTGGCTCCTCTCCTTTGGAACATCTTAGCTCCTGAGGTGAGATCAGTTTCCACCCTTCTGACCTTCCATATGGGCCTGAAGACCTGGCTCTGTGTTATGTATCCAACATATATATATATATTCCCCTCACACTCATAAGGGAATCCCGGCAGCCGTTGACAGCCGTCAAAAGGCTGCCACGGCTTTCCCCCCCCCACTGACGCGGCAAGCGGCCGATTCTGACAGCTGTCAAACTGCCGCGCATGCGCAGTACACTGACAGCTGTCAAACCAGCCGATTCTGACAGCTGTCAAACTGACGCGCAGGCGCAGTGCACTGACACCTGTCAAACCAGCCGGACCACGCACGCGCAGTCCAGCCGGAGCTGTCAAAAGCTGCCAGCTGGCCCCGGCAACAAACCCGCTGTCAGCCGCGCCTACCTCAGCCGGTCTCTTCCGATTGGGCGCTGTCGCATGGCGGGAGAACCCTGACAGTTTATTGGTTCTGTGTTAAGTTGTCAATGTTGTTGTTCCCTATAAATAGCGGGGATTCCCGGCGGTGTTTCGCCCGGGACCTCTGCCCAATAAACTAGTTCTTTGACCATGCCTACTGTCTCCTGTCGTCCCTCAAGACAATCCACCTGGTGACGAAGGTGGGATTCGGGTCTGCTTGTTAGCTGAAGTCACTAGCTGAAGCCACAAGTGAAGGAGGGAAGCCGTCCCACCAGCTGACACCGCTGAAGTCACTTGCTGGTCAGGGAGAGCCCTCCACCTACGCTACCCCGAGCAGACCCGCGGACCAGACAGTATGGCCAACCTTGGGCATGTCAGAGAATTTGATGTTTCCCAGCCAGAGGGCTGGGAATCACATCTTGGGCAAGTGGAGGGGTACCTCCTCGTCAATAACATCATCGAGGATCGCCCCAAAGCCGCGGTGCTTCTCTGCCTCAGTGGGCCGGCGGTCTACGATGTCGCCGTAGGACTCTGCAGCCCGGATCCGGTGGCCACTATGCCCTACGCCGAACTAGTCGACCGCCTCAATCGTCACTTCTCGCCAAGACGGTCCGAATTGTACTGGCGCCTGAATTTTGCCCGCCAGTACCAACGACCAGGCGAGCCGGCCAAATCGTTCATCGCGACGGTCCGTCAGGCGGCCCGACGCTGCCGTTTTCCGGACCTCGAAGATCGCATAAGGGACCAGGTCATCGTCGGTCTGAGGAATCTGAAACTTCAGAAAAAACTCGTCACCAAGCCGACGATGGACCTGGCCGAGCTGACGATTGAAATCATGGCATATGAAGATAGCCACAGGGAAGACGCGCTGCCGGCAGGAAATCCCTTCACTGGGTCAGTCCACCATGACTGCCCTAGAAATTCCGACCCGGGAACAGCTGAACAGAAGAACGAAGTGGACGCCATCCGTCCGAGGCCGGCCAACCCCCAAGCTCGCCGCGAGGGCGACAAAAGACCAGATCGGCCGGCCGGAGGCTCAAAGGAGACCACCACCCGCCCCAAGTGCACCAGCTGCGGGCATCCTGCAAATTCCGCAATGCCAAGTGCCACGGCTGCGGCAAAACCGGCCACATCCACTCTGCCTGCCGCAGCACCGGCCGCGAGACCCTTCATGATCTGGAAGTCGCCCCGGAAGGTAATATTTCCCCCCCCCAAATTGCCCAGGGAGACCCTCCGGTCATCTGTCATGACCACCAGCACGGACCAGGGGCCCTTAACCACCAGTTATATCCGCCCCAAAGTTAAAATACAGGTCCGTATACAGGGGATTCCCTGTGAGATGGAGGTGGACTCGGGGTCCTCAGTCTCCATTCTATCCTGGGACACTCTACAGGGAATTGCGCGCCAGTGCAGACGCCGGTTCCCAATTACCCCCTCAAAAATTCTTTTAGCCGATTTCCAGGGCGACCCAATCAAATTAAAAGGAGAAACTAAACTCTCCATTAACTATCAGCAATTCCAGGGCGAACTCACAGCCCATATTGCAGCAGGAAAACGAGCCAGCCTCATTGGCCTCGACTGGTTCGAACCCTTGGGGATAAAAATCATCGGCGTCAACCACTCTCAGCCCCACCAATTACAAGCCGTCTGCCAACAATACGCAGACGTGTTTGACGGGACACTTGGAAAATTCAATGGCCCTCCCATAGACCTCAAACTAAATCCAGAGGTCCTGCCTATCAGAATTAAGGCAAGGAGAGTCCCCTTAGCTCTCAAATCAAAAATAGAAGCAGAGCTCGACAGGCTAATTGGACTGGGAGTCATAGAACCCACTGAAGGGGGCACTTGGGAAACCCCCATAGTCACCCCTGTCAAGCCTAATGGGGAGGTCCGCCTCTGCGCGGACTATAAAGCCACCCTTAACCGTGCTTTAAACCCCCACGCCTACCCAGTCCCAGCCGTCAGGGATGTACTCTCCTCCATTCAGGCAGGAACTATTTTCGCCAAACTCGACCTGGCCCATGCATTTTTGCAGCTGCCAGTCTCGGAGCAAACAGCCAATGCCCAGACCATAGTTACCCACCGCAGAGCGTTCAAGGTGAACCGCCTGCAGTTCGGGATCGCTGTGGCACCTGGAATATTCCAGGAAACCATGGAGCGAACCCTCAAAGGCATCCCTGGGGTCTGCCCCTACTTCGATGACGTGCTCATCGCGGGGGAATCCGAGGAAATATTAGCTGACAGGCTGCGAGAGGTGCTTCAAAGATTCCGCACCGCCGGCCTCAAACTAAAAAAGGAGAAGTGCTCCATAGGAGTCCCCTCTACCGAATTCTTGGGTTACAAAATCGACGCTAACGGAATCCACCCCATGGACTCTAAAGTCGAAGCCATCAGGGCAGCCCCACCCCCCAAAAATAAGGCAGAACTACAAGCCTTCCTGGGTCTTATAAATTTTTATCACGCCTTCCTCCCCCACAAGGCAACAATAGCAGAACCCCTCCACAGGCTATTAGATAAAGGTGCCCAGTGGCTCTGGACCCAAACCCATGACAACAGTTTTAATAAATTGAAACAGCTCCTTTCCAGCAAATCCACTGTCACCCATTACAAAGAAAAAATGCCCCTCTGCGTCACTTGCGACGCCTCACCCTACGGCATAGGCGCAGTCCTCAGCCACCTTCACAGCGACGGAACACAATCCCCCATTGCGTACTACTCCAGGACCCTATCCAAAGCCGAGCGCAATTACGCGCAAATTGATAAGGAGGCCCTAGCTCTAGTGGCAAGCGTGAAGAAATTTCACGATTACTTATATGGTCGGCACTTCACAATTTTTACCGACCACAAACCCCTGCTAGGGCTCTTCACCTGGGACAAATTGACACCGCAAATCCTATCCCCCAGAATGCTACGCTGGACCACGTTCCTAGCGGCTTATTCCTTTAAAATAGCACACAAACCGGGCAAGGAAATGGGTCATGCGGACGGACTCAGCAGACTGCCCCTGCCCAACCTTGACCCAGACCCCGCACGAGCCAGCCAAATCCTGGCTATCCAGGAACTGCCGGACCGCCCCGTATCGGCAAAGGAAATAGCTGCTGCAACCAGCAAGGACAAAATCCTGGGGAGGGTTCTAACATGGGTTCTAACAGGCTGGCAGTCCACCTCTCCGGGTCCAGAATTTCAGCCCTACTTTCTGAGGCGCCACGAACTGTCCGCCCACCTCGGCTGCATCCTGTGGGGCAGCCGTGTCATCATACCAACCCCTCATAGACAACAGGCTCTAACCTCCCTCCACGATGGTCACCCCGGCGTGGTCAAAATTAAATCCCTCGCCCGCAGCTACCTTTGGTGGCCGGGGCTCGATGCGGACATAGAAAATTTCGTAGCCACCTGCTACATGTGCCAGCAGTCCAGGGCACCCCTCCCACATGCCCCCGTTCACAAGTGGGAGGTGACTAAGAACCCCTGGTCCAGGGTTCATATTGATTATGCCGGCCCCTTCCAGGGGCAAAAATTTTCTCATAATAGTCGACAGTTTTTCCAAATGGCTCGAAGTCATCCCCGTAGCTAGCACAACCACAGCAGCCACAATCAGGGGATTGAGGAGGGTATTCGCCACCCATGGGTTACCCGATGTCCTTGTATCCGACAACGGCCCCCAATTTACCTCTCATGACTTCCAGATTTTCACCAGGGCCAACTTGATTAGGCACGCCACCTCCGCGCCTTTTCACCCCTCCACGAACTGTCTCGCAGAGGCCATGGTGAAGGCAACAAAAGAAGCCCTAAAGAAAATCATCTCCGGCGACTGGCACTGCAGACTGGCAAAATACCTCCTGGCCCAACACTCCACACCTTGCTCCACCACCGGCAAGTCTCCGGCCGAGCTCCGTTGGGGGCGCCGCCTGGTCACCAAACTAGACCGTTTGTACCCCGACAGGGCAGCCGCCGAACCAATCCACACACCGCCTGTCAAAATCTTCCCTCCCGGTCAGCTTATCTGGGCAAAGAACTTTGGGGCCGGCGACAAGTGGATACAAGGCGTGATCTCGAACCAGACTGGCCCAGTCTCCTACCTCATCGACTTAGGGGACGGAAGGCTTATCAAACGTCACGCCGATCAACTAAGACCGCGGGTGCCACAAGATTGCATTCCCCAAACTCACCCGGGCACCCTAATCACCCCAGCGGCGCCACCAATACCTCCTAGCCCAGCACCGCACGTCCCAGACGTCGCCGACAGCCCCCAACCACCAAACCCCGAAACTTCACCTGCCGGGGGAAGGGAGAACCAGCCCAGCACAAGTCTTCGCCGCTCCACCAGACCGCGAAAAACCCCTTCGTACCTAGTCGATTACGAATGGGCCGGCAGCAGGACCAGCGAAGCCGACCCAAGTTGAAACTTCCAGGGGAGGGGGGGAAGGGGTGTTATGTATCCAACATATATATATATATATTCCCCTCACACTCATAAGGGAATCCCGGCAGCCGTTGACAGCCGTCAAAAGGCTGCCGCGGCTTTCCCCCCCCACTGACGCGGCAAGCGGCCGATTCTGATAGCTGTCAAACTGCCGCGCATGCGCAGTACAGTGACAGCTGTCAAACCAGCTGATTCTGACAGCTGTCAAACTGACGCACAGGCGCAGTGCACTGACAGCTGTCAAACCAGCCGGACCACGCACGCGCAGTCCAGCCGGAGCTGTCAAAAGCTGCCAGCTGTCCCTGGCAACAAACCCGCTGTCAGCCGCGCCTACCTCAGCCGGTCTCTTCCGATTGGGCGCTGTCGCATGGCGGGAGAACCCTGACAGTTTATTGGTTCTGTGTTAAGTTGTCAATGTTGTTGTTCCCTATAAATAGCGGGGATTCCCGGCGGTGTTTCGCCCGGGACCTCTGCCCAATAAACTAGTTCTTTGACCGTGCCTACTGTCTCCTGCCGTCCCTCAAGACAATCTACCTGATGACTGGGGGCCCCAAGAGGAGAGCATGACACTGGAGGTAGTTGATGAATTAAGAGAGAATCCTACATCTCTCCCACTGTGCATCCTGCTCCCTCTCTCCCCGACTTTTATCTTTCAGTTATCTTTCATCTATTAACTTTGTCTTTGATTTGTATTATCTTAGAAATATTTATCTTTTATTGTTTTAATTCTTTCAACGCTGTAAGTCTCCCAGGATCGCTTTGAAACAAGACAGGTGCCAATTACATCAAATAAATAAATAAATAAATAAATGACTAGGCCAAGCTGGCCAGGGAATGAAGAAATATTCAACTGCTGCCAGAGCAATGCTTAAACTCTGCTTTTAATTTTTTATCAGCACTTCAGAAACAGAAGAAGAAGGCACTTCAAAGAAAACGTAAGTAGCTGCAGTGTGCAAATCAGAATGATTTCTCTTTAAGAATTTTTGAAGTGGATACCACAGGATACCAAATACGTAAAATATCTCATAAACTGCTTATTTCATTGTGCCACAGTGCAAAAGTTGTACTAGGAGATAGGAAAAGGAAGGAGAAAAGGTAGAAAAGTGCAAAAGCCACCTTTGTATTAAAAGATTGGCAATTTTGGAAAGAGCAGAGAACATTTTTGACCAAAATCAAATGGATGGTTTTAAAGTTGGTGACAGAAATTAAGGAACTAAGATAATATTTTTTGTTTTCTTAAACTTAGATCATAGCTCTTAATGTCCTTGGTTAAGGACCAGAATGATGGAAACTATAATCCAGTTCATGTAGGGGTTGTGGATGGAGAAAGTTACATACTTCCTTCATACTATCTGTATTTATCTTAGCTGAAAGTGAATCTTTTTATGCTTTACTCGCAACAGTTTTATTTCAAAAGATTTTCAGTTCTATTTAAAGGCAGTTTTTATCTTTTCCAGTTCTGGAGTTTCAAACATCTTTTACAAAAAGCAGCAGATGCTCTTTTTGTATGTTTCTGTTGCATACACGTGGATGTAATTTCCTATCATTTTTCTTTCTCTCTGAATCTAACAGATTGGGGGCTTTTTCAAGTTTTGCTTTTGCATTTGTGAATAATAATAATAATAATAATAATAATAATAATAATAATAATAATAATAATAAAGTTGGAAGGGACCTTGGAGGTCATCTAGTCCAACCCCCTGCTCAGGCAGGAAACCTTATACCATTTCAGGCAAATGGCTGTCCAGTCTCTTCTTAAAAACCTCCAGTGTTGGAGCATTCACCACCTCTGGAGGCAGGTTGTTCCACTGGTTAATTGTTCTAACTGTCAGGAAGTTTCTCCTTAGTTCTAGGTTGCTTCTCTCCTTGACTAGTTTCCATCCGTTGCTTCTTGTCCTGCTTTCAGGTGCTTTGGAGAATAGCTTGACTCCCTCTTCTTTGTGGTAGCCCCTGAGATATTGGAACACTGCTATCATGTCACCCCTCACCCTTCTCTTCATTAAACTACACATACCCAATTCCAGCAACCGTTCCCTATATGTTTTAGCCTCCAGCCCCCTAATCATCTTTGTTGCTCTTCTCTGTACCCTTTCTAGAGTCTCGACATCTTTTTTACATCGTGGTGACCAAAACTGGATGCAGTATTCCAGGTGTGGCCTTACCAAAGCATTGTAAAGTGGTATTAGTACTTCACTTGATCTTGATTCTATCCCTCTGTTAATGCAGCCTAGCACTGTGTTGGCTTTTTTGGCAGCTGCAGCACACTGCTGGCTCATATTGAAGTGATTTATTTATTTATTTTATTTATTTGTTTGTTTTTATATACCGCCCTTCTCCCGAGGGACTCGGGGCGGTGTACAGATTGTTACTAAGACTCCGAGATCCCTCTCACAGTTACTACTATTGAGCAAGGTACCACCTATACTATACCTATGCATTTGATTTTTCCTGCCTAAATGTAGAACCTTACTTTTTTCACCATTGAATTTCATTTTGTTAGATAGTGCCCAGTGTTCGAGTCTGTCCAGATCCTTCTGTATCTTAAGCCTATCTTCTGGAGTATTGGCTATTCCTGCCAGCTTGGTGTCATCTGCAAATTTGATGAGTTCCCCATCTATTCCCTCATCCAAATCGTTAATGAAGATATTGAAGAGCACTGGGCGCAGAACAGAGCCCTGGGGCACTCCACTACACACTTCCTTCCATGTAGATGCGGTTCCATTGAGGACCACACGCTGAGTACGGCCTGTCAGCCAGCTACGAATCCATCTGGTGGTAATGCTATCTAACCCACATTTTTCTATCTTATCAAGTAGTAGGTTGTGATCTACTTTATCAAATGCCTTACTGAAGTCCAAGTAAATTATATCTACAGCATTCCTCTGGTCCACTAGTTTTGTCACTTGGTCAAAGAATGTAATAAGATTTATTTATTTATTTATTTATTTATTAGTTTTTATAAACCGCCCTTCTCCCGAGGGACTCGGGGCGGTGTACAGAGGAAGGGAAGGTATACAGACCGAACAATAAAATAATAAGAAACACTAATGAACACAAACTGGGACCCCAATTAACGCTATCATGCCAGGCCAGCCTGCTGGAACAAAAAAGTTTTTAAGTCGCGACGGAAGGTACGGAGGTCAGGGGCCATCCGGATTTCGGTAGGTAAGGTGTTCCAGAGGGCTGGCGCACCCACTGAGAATGCCCTCCCCCTGGGGGCCACCAGCCGACATTCCTTGAGCGGTGGCACCCTGAGGAGGCCCTCTCTGTGGGAGCGCACAGGACGGTGGGGTGCTGACATCGGCAGAAGGTGCTCCCGTAGGTAGTCCGGACCCATGCCATGTAGGGCTTTGAATGTCATTGTTAGCACCTTGAACTTCACACGGAAGGCAACCGGAAGCCAGTGCAGCGCACGGAGGAGAGGTGTGATATGGGAGTATCGGGAGGCTCCCAAGAGTGTCCGTGCCGCCGCACTTTGCACCAGTTGAAGCTTCCGAGTGGATCTCAAGGGCAGCCCCATGTAGAGAGCGTTACAATAGTCTAGGCGAGATGTCACAAGGGCATGGGTGACTGTACGTGTCTGGCATGATCTGTTTTTGACAAACACATGTTGACTTTTAGTGATGACTTTGTTTGCATCAAGGTGTTCGCTGATTTCTTGTTTGATTATCTTTTCCAGAATCTTCCCAGGTATTGAGGTCAGGCTGATAGGTCTGTAGTTTCGTGGATCTATTTTTTTCCCTTTTTTGAAGATGGGAACTAAATCAGCTCTCTTCCAGTCCTCTGGTAGTTCCCCAGTGCTCCAGGATCTTTGAAAAATATAGTTCAGTGGTTCTGAGATCACGTCTGCCAGTTCCTTGAGAACCTTGGGGTGTAATCCATCTGGTCCTGGTGATTTGAACTCGTCTAGGCTGGACAGGTGCTCACTTACCATTTTCTTGCCTATCTTAACTTGCGTTTCTATTCTGTTTTTTATGGCACTGGTTTTGGTAGGTTGGACTGTTTTTTCCCATTGTGTAAAGACAGATGCAAAAAATGAATTAAATAGTTCTGCTTTCTCCCTATTGCTTGTCACCTTCTTGCCACTTTCACCCACTAATGGACCAATCATTTCCTTAACTTTTTTCTTGTTTTTTATATGTTGAAAGAAGCATTTTTTGTTATTATTGACTTTGGTCGCAAGCCTTAGTTCATTTTGAGCCTTAGCTTTCCTCACTTCATCTTTGCAGGCACGGGCTATTTGCTGATATTCTGACTTAGTTATGTGCCCCTCTTTCCAATTCTTATACTTGTTGGATCCTATATTTACTTTTTGAAGAACAGTCAGAAAACTCACAGTAAACCTATGGACAAATGGCTCTTTTTAGAAATGGAAGTGCTTGATAAATTAATAAAGCCCTCTGCTACAGCATTATATAATTAAAATGGATAAAAATATAAAGAGGAATGGAGGTGTTTTTTTCCTTAGAAGATTTTCTTTCTGTGGCTTCTTTTCTAGAACACAGGATGGAAAGGTACATTTAGTGGATATGAAAAGTTAGCTTCAATCTTCAATGATTTTAGGTGGTTCTCCTATATTTGTGAGATCTAGATCTTCTCAGAAAAAAATAAGACCTTTCTGAAAAATCTAGCCCAGCAACACTGCAATTCAGGAACAGAATATAAGAATTTACACATGAAAACCTGATTTTCCAGATTTTCTTAAAATTTTCATTTCAGGGGATCATATGTTAAAATATATACAGGTAGTCCACAAGTTACGAATGTAATGGAGCCTGCCCATTCCATTCAAAACTTGAGAATTCGTGGGAGTGAATCTCATACATGAATGAGATCACTCCCTCCTTTTGCCCATGCATTCACTAATTTAATATGTGGGCGAATGCGCAGCTCGTTAAGTGAACATGAGGTATCTCAGGGTGGGGAAGGCCATGGGGAGGCCTAGTGCTACTGACCACGCAAGGCCTCTCCTGACCCACTGAAATACCTCATGCTCCCTTCCCTGGGGCCCCACAATTGCTCCCCCCCATCCTGCTGCACTGGGTTACTTACCTTGTGAAGATCTCTCTCCTCTCCAGCCTCTCTGTTTCTTTCTCTGCTCCAGGCGAGAGCAGAGGGAGAGCAGGACGAGCGTGCCTTGTTTGTCCTCTCTGACTCACTGGGCTGCCAGCCACTTCTGGAGTGGTCGAAAGCCTCGGTGAATCTCCTCCAAAGGCTGCCATGCCAAAGGGAGGTTTGGGGCAATGAAATCACATTGCTTCAAACCTCCTGTTAGCATGCAAACACTTTGTGCGCAAAGCCTGGAAGCTTCTGGATGACTTGATCTTGCGGAAAGTCAGGCACACATTCTCTGCAAAGGTTGATGGGTGCCTAAGCATGAGATCATGATCCCCAGAAGCTTTTGGCCTCTGTTGTTGAGTTGAGTTCAGGAATCAGAGATGACACAGGTTCAGGAGTTACATTGCTTTATTGAGGAACATGGCCGAACTGGGGAACAAAGGATTTCAGCCCTCATTTATACCTGGCCAATGGGTTAAATCCAAGCGTCCTGTCGGCTGGTCAGCCAATCCCTTTAAATCCGGCTCTCCCGCCGAACGCTGTCTCTTTGTTCTGGCTTCCCGCTGAACGCTGTTCCTGCTTGCTGTTCCTGCACGGAGCTGTCCAGCTCTGCGCCTCCTTAATTCAGTGATCCCCTCACGTGTATTCAGAACCTGCATACACTACACCCCTTCCCCCATGGTGGGAACACACCCTTGTTCCCATTTACTTCTTTCCCCGTACCCACACTATCAACACAACTTACCCACAACCCCCTACCCCCCCTCAATTACGTACATAATCTGGGAGGTAGGCTGGAGGCCTGTGGGCTTGGCCAGACCGCCTAGGGGGATCCCCCCCAGGCTTGATGTTGTCCTTTGAACTTATGCTTTTTTGGTTATGCTCCCCCGGTGCTGGTGAGGAAGATGATGGGGTTTCAGATGTGGTTGCCCCTGGGTTATGTGGCCTCCTTTGACTGGCCCCAGGTGTCGTCAGTCCCTCACTCTGATCCAGCTGTTGATGAGGTTGGAGCAGTTCCAACCCCTCTGAGTTGGGAACTATCTCCCTGTTTACTGTGTCTCTTTGGTCACTCTGAGTCACTATAGGTTGGAGTGAGGCCTTTTGCCCATTATTGGCTGGGCCCCTCTCAGGTGCTCGACGCCTGAGTTGGTCAACATGTCTCCTCCACAGTAAACCCCCCTCCACCCTAACGATGTAAGATACTGGTCCCATCCACTCAACTACTTCCCCTTGCACCTATGTATCCCTGGAGCTATAGTTCCTAGCCCAGATGAGGTCCCCCATTGTAAATTCCCTGGGAACCTTTGGGTGTTCCACATCTGCCGCCACTCTGTCTGGGTGTAGTCTGTCAAGAGTGGTTATGAGGCGCCTTCCCCAAGACAGGTCCGCTGAGCTCTTCCTGGTTGTGGTGCAGGGAGTGGTGTGTTGGTGCAACAGGAATTTGGCCAAACATTGTTTCCAATTTCCATGGATGATGCACTTCAATACGTCCTTTGTGGTGCGCACTGCCCATTCAGCCAAGCCATTACTGGAGGGTGGAAGGGAGCCGAGGTGACGTGTCTAATCCCATTGGTCTTCAAAAACGCCTGGAATTCTGAGGAGGTAAATTGTGGACCGTTATCAGAGACCAATACATCAGGAAGGCCGTGAGTGGCAAAGAGTCCCATGAGCGCCTGGACAGTCCCTGATGTGGTTAAGATACTGACTGGCACCACCTCCAACCATTTGGAGTGGCTGTCTACTACTATCAAGAATGATTGGTTGTGCAGGGGGCCTGCGTAGTCAATGTGTATCCGCGACCAGGGTGTGTGTGTGTCTCCTCCCACTTGTGAACAGGGGCATGTGGCTGTGGTGGCCGAGATTTTTGGCAAATGTAACAGCCAGCTACTTGTTCTTCAATATCTTTGTCAAGGCCCAGCCACCATAGATAGCTCCTTGCCAATGCCTTCATCCGTACGACCCCTGGATGCCCCTTGTGTAGTGAGTGGATTACTCTGTCCCTCAATGTTTGTGGTATGATGACCCTGCATCCCCACAATAGGCAACCCTTGTGTGAGGATAACTCGTGACTACTTGTGAAAAATGCCGTGAATTCAGGCCCTGGTGATTTGTTTTGCCAACCTGTGTTAACCCACGTCTGTACCCTACTCAAAATCCTATCCTTTGTTGTTTCTGCTGCGATGTCTCAGGCACTGAGAGGACATTCTGGCAGATCTTGAATAGCTAATATTTGGGCTGCTGGTGCTGGATCTGGTTCTGTGTTGTTAAGAGGAAGTCTGCTTAACCCGTCTGCATGGCCCATTTCCTTGCCCGGCTTGTGCTAGTTTAGTAAGCCAAAAGGAAGATGGACCAATGGAGCATTCTGGGTGACAAGATCTGTGGGGTTTGCTTATCTGTGGTAAACAGACCTAGCAAGGGTTTATGGTCTGTAAAAATGGTTTCCCATGTTCCCCCCCTTCTCCCTGCCGTGGCTAGCAGCCCCGGCAGGGAGAAGGAAGGGGCATTTCCCCCCCCTTCTCCTTGCCGTGGTTAGCAGCCCCGGCAGGGAGAAGGAAGGGGCGTTTCCCCCCCCTTCTTGCCGTGGCTTGAAACAGTTCCTCCATAAACATGTAACTGAATCATTACTTGACTCTTTCACAAAAACTAATACATTAATCTCTAGTTTGCACATTAGTTTCTAGCTTCATAAAAATGTACTGCACTTGGTTTTCACTAAGGAAGCAAAAAAAACATATCCAAATTTTAAGGGTTTTATTTAAACTTCATTTGTGAAGCATGTAACTTTAACCTTGATAATCATAAGCAGCTAACATTGCTTTTTCATTTTGTGCAATTACTGTATTAAATTTGTATGTATATTTGGAGCCGATGTTGAGCTGACTTTACTACTTTTAATTCCTCCCTTCTGTTTATTGTTATATTTAGTTGTATAGCTAAAGCACATTTAATCTTAAAAGCTTTTCCATTGGTATTTTGGGTCACTGGACCTACTTCTTAACATCTTAAATCCAAATGTTATGTGATTGATATTTTTATTAGGTCCAGTTTTCAAGTGTTTCCATAGCTATAAAATTCCTATCTTGTGAAACTTCTAGAGCAGACCTTACGAGCAAGTTACCACTATTATTGCAGAGAGCTTATCCTTGTTTGGGATTGTGGTCTGAGTTCTAGAGAGCTGCAAACCAAGTATTTTATAAGGGACTTTATATTTCACACAGATTGTGCAACCCTCTAATAAATGTTTCAGACTCTGCAGGGGGAGCTCCTCCTCTCCCCCCGCCGCCCCCAAGAGATGGAATTGCAGCTTTTCTTGCTTGGTGGGCTTCGGGAGGGGGGCAGGAAGACCCTTGGCTCCTTCCCTCCCTCTTTCTCTCTCTTTCTCCTCCTCCTTCTCACCCTCTGCTCTTGGATCAGGCTGAGAGGCTCGGCTGGATGGCTTTGGGTGGTCCTGGCAGCTGACACGGGAGCGGGGGCGCAGGATGGAGAGGAGGGCAGCTTGCCTTGGAGAAGGAGGGGGGAGCCAGTTTTAAAGGTTGTCCAGCTAAAAGGGAGCAAAGAATCTGGGCTGGAGTGCCTTGGAAAGGCGAGCAGGCAGCGCATCTGCACGGGCTGGTTGGGCTTTCTGCAGGTTTTGCCTGCAATTAAGGCAGGGTGAGTTTTTTGGCTCAGGGGAGGCTGGGGGAAGGGGGAGCTGCTTGTGGGGGGACATGCCTGCTCACATAAGTGCAAATGTGTTTCTTCTGCATGGAAGCTGCTTTGCTGAAGGTTATATCTTCTTTCTTTCCTTCCTTTTCTTCCACGTTCTTCGCCTCTCTGCTTTGTTCCGCCTGTGGGGATGGAGGGGGAAATTTGCTCTGCACCTTTTCCTCGTGTTTGTGTGTGTGTGTGTGTTTGAAGCCTCCGTTTGCCTGCCTGGCAAGGCGGGGGAAATTTGCTCGGCCTCCTCTCCGGTGTATGTCTCGCTTAGGTAAGCTCCACTTTAATCAAATCCTGTTCTACGCATGTGTGCACACGTGCACGTGCGCACGCGTATTTTGCGGCTCCCAGGGGGTTTTTTAGTGAGAGAACCGGTTCCAAGTGGCTCTTTCACCCATTAAGGTTGCCTACCCCTGGACCTATACGTAAGGGTCCCTGCTTCATCTTAAAAGCAATAGTGCAGTTGCTGTCATAGTAGAAATCCTGATACAGCATTTTTAAAGTAATTTTTGTCTCTGTGATCGATAGCAGTTTGAAGACTGGAAATTATTCTTGATAAAAATTGATTCCTGTTTTCAGGGAATCATTATTATTAGCGGGTTATGAATTGTCCATAATTGGGGTGGGGATATTACTTAATTCTGGCTGATCATTATCTAGCCTTTATGTGGATTGGGAGAGATGGTTTGTTTGTTTGTCCTTTAGAATAATAAACAAAGGAAAAATACTTCCTGGTATCCTAATTACATTTTACTACTTACAGTTGGATTAAATTCATGAAATATTATATAGTAGTAATATTTTTCATAAGTCCCAATCCATTTAATCAGAATGAATTTAACCTGCATTTGTTAGAACACATTTTTTGTGAAAAAATGGTATGTATATTTTGAATAAATGGGAAAAAATCTTATAATACAAAAAATAAAGATTACTTATGTTAGTCATAGACATTTTAAATTTTGTTTTAGGCTAATAATTTTATTAGGCCAACTCAGAAGAAAAGGTTCAAGCTTTGAAAATCAGAAGTTTCTTTAATGTGGATTGTAAAGAGAGATTTTACTTTGGGCATAATCTAGACCGGGAATTTGCAACAGAATCTGTAGAATCACAGCTTCTTCTTTTTGTTGCAAAGGAATGCCTCAATAGCTATTTTGTAGGTGTCTTCTTTTTTTATATGCCAGGTCAATGTAAATTTTTACTTATGGTATTTGAGAGTTCTGTTAATTTAGATTTATATTGGATATCTGAAGAATATCTTCATATATGATATAGGTCCCAAAAAAAAATATACATCAGCTTTGTACTTAAATCTAAAAGATGAACCTGCATCCGTGGCAAAAAGCTAGAATATGAAGATGAAGAGTACATCTTTTGGTGTGATCCAATAGAAATACTGTATACCTTAATGGGTTTAAGTATTAACAACTTTTCTTGTTGTCATAATTTCTTAGCTGCCGTGAGCAGTGATCATCTATTGGTGCTTCTCAAGATTTGGTGTCAATTCAATGACTATGGGGAATCAGTTGGCACCTTTGCCTCCTTACAGACTCTGCATGTGGTCGTGGCTGGATTAGATACAGCTGACAAAACATCTCTACCGTCTGAAGTTTCAGAAGTTTATCAAGAGTGCACCTACCAAGGGCTTCAACATGGAGAAGATCCGGGTGCCAGTGGGAGGCTCTTGCATCATCACTTTCCAAGTATGGGATGTGGGTGGCCAGGAAAAGCTGCGTCCTCTCTGGAAATCCTACATGCGCCAAACAGATGGAATTGTTTTTGTGGTGGACTTGGCAGAGATTGAACATTTGGAAGAGGCTCGCGTTGAGTTACACAGAATTGCCCATAATAATGCTTGAGGAGGGGGGAAGACTATATCTAGCATTGGGCAGTATACTTTAAAAATAATTCTCAAATTTTCAAAACTGAGTCCCTGAAAGATCTGCTGTCAAATAATCAAGAGCTTGGTTCAGAACTTGGTAGCATCTTCCCACAGCATAACTGCTTTCTTCTTGGGGCAATTGTAGGAGAGATAGTATATTTCAGATGATTGCCCAACTGTGTTGTTTTGCAATGCTCAAATGAGGGGGGTGGGATGGGAAGCAGTAGCTGGATCATAAAATAATTGAGGGCAATGGTTTAACTCTGCCCCAGGACACTTATATAAGGGCTTTCCAAATCCAACCTGCTGTGGCACCACACCCAGGATTAGTCCTCTTGAGTCATGATCCTCCTGTGCAGATGTTCAGTCTCTGTACACCTGTAGACACCTGTACCCACCTCTTATTTATTTATTTATTTATTTATTTATTTATTTATTTATTTATTTATTTATTTGATTTGTATACCGCCCTTCTCCCTAAGGACTCAGGGCGGTGAACAGTGACATAAATATCAAAATGTACAAATACAGATATTGAAAACAAATTAAACCCTAATGCCCAGATGCAGATAAGTTATCTTAAAACAATAATTATAACAGAACCCATCAGACCAGACCGGATTGCTCAAACAGATAAGTTTTTAGGTCGCGTCGGAAGGAGCGAAGGTCGAGAGCCATCCGGAGCTCAACCGGTAAACGGTTCCATAGGTCAGGCGTGCCCACAGAGAACGCCCTCCCTCTGGGAGCCACCAGACGGCATTCTCCGAACAGTGGAACCCTTAGGAGGCCCTCTCTGTGGGAGCGCACTGGACGGAGGGACATTGACGCTGGCAGCAGGTGATTCCTAAGGTACTCAGGACCCATGCCATGTAGGGCTTTGAAAACCATTACCAGCACCTTGAATCTTACCCGGAGGACAACTGGGAGCCAATGCAGCTCACGGAGTAGAGGTGTAACATGGGAGTATCGGGAGACTCCCAACACAACTCTCGCGGCTGCATTCTGTACCAGTTGGAGCCTCCGAGTGGTCCTCAAGGGCAGCCCCATGTAAAGAGCATTGCAGTAGTCTAAACGAGAGGTCACGAGTGCATGAGTGACCATATGTAGGGCATCCCGGTCTAGATAGGGCCATAATTGGCGCACCAGGCGAACCTGGGCAAAGGCTCCCCTAGTCACAGCTATTATGTGGTCTTCCAAGGAATGCTGTGAATCTAGGAGGACTCCCAAGTTGCGACCCCTATCTGTGGGGGGTAATAACTCACCCCCTATAGAAAGAGATGGAATGTTCTGAATATCCCGAGATGCCGGTATGTACAGCCACTCAGTCTTGTCAGGGTTGAGTTGAAGCCTGTTCCTCCCCATCCAGACCTGAACTGCTTCCAGGCAACAGGACATCACATCAAGGGCATCACTAAGGTGGTTTGGGGTCAAAATAAAAAGCTGGGTATCATCAGCATACTGGTGATACCCAACTCCAAAACCACGAATGATCTCACCTAGCGGTTTCATGTAGATGTTAAATAGGAGAGGCGAGAGGACCGATCCTTGAGGGACTCCACAAGTGAGAGGCCTCGATCTCGATCTCTGCCCTTCTGTTAATACCGACTGCGAATGTCCCATGAGATAGGAGGAGAACCACTGGAGAACCGTGCCTCCCACTCCCAATCCCTTGAGACGCTGCAGCAAGATACCATGGTCGATGGTATCAAAAGCCGCTGAAAGATCTAGAAGGACTAGGACAGAGGAACAGCCTCTGTCCCGAGCTCTCCAGAGATCATTTATTAGTGCGACCAATGCCGTCTCTGTGCTGTGTCCGGGCCTGAAACCCGATTGGTACGGGTCCAGATAGTCAGTTTCCTCCAGAATCGAAGGGAGCTGATGCGCCACCACACTCTCAACAACCTTAGCAAGAAAGCGAAGGTTGGAGACCGGACGAAAGTTGTTTAATATAGTTGGGTCCAGGGTAGGTTTCTTGAGGAGGGGTCTCACTACCGCTTCTTTCAAGACGGAGGGGAAACAACCCTCACTCAGGGAGGCGGATATCACTGCCTGGAGCCAGCTACGTGTTCCCTCTCGAGCTGAATAAACCAGCCAAGAAGGGCACGGATCTAATAAACAAGTGGTGGAGCTTAGCTTCCTCATAATTCTGTCCACTTCCTTTGGGGTCACTGGGTCGAACTCGTCCCATATAACATCGACAAGACCACCCATGTCCTGATCGTCAGACTCTGCCCAGTCGGAGTCCAAACCGGTCCAAATCCGAGTGATTTTGTCTGACAGATGTTGGCAAAACTCTTTGGCACGACCCTGTAAGGGATCCTCCCTCACCTCTTGATTAAGGAGGGAGCGAGTTATCCTAAACAAGGTGGCCGGGCGGTTATCTGCGGATGCAATGAGTGTAGCGAAGTAATTGGACCTCGCCATCCTCATTGCTGTGAGATAAGATCTAGTAAAGGATCTTAGTCGTGATCGGTCAGATTCAGATCGGGTGGATCTCCAACGGCTCTCTAAGCCCCGTCTCTGATGCTTCATCTCCCGGAGCTCCATGGAAAACCATGGAGCGAACTGGGATCTGCATCGGGTCAGGGGCTGCAAGGGAACAACTAGGTTAAGTGCATCCATGGCAGCCTTTTCCCAGGCTTCCACTAAGGCATCAACCGAGCTGTGAGCAAAGGAGGCAGGTTGAGACCCCAGTGCTGCCTGGAACTTCTCAGGGTCCATTAAGCGCCTGGGACGGAACCATCTTGATGGTTCCACAACTCCACAACGGGGGGTGGCATAGTAGAAGACCAGCCTCAGGAGATGATGATCGGTCCATGAAAGGGGTGTAATAATTGGGGAACCCCCACCCAGATCATCTAACCACCGTCTAGATCACGGGTCAGCAACCCGCGGCTCCGGGGCCGCATGCGGCTCTTTGAGCCGTCTCCTGCGGCTCCCAGCCACCCGGTGCGCGTGCACCTCTTCGAACGGGCAGTGGTGCGCGCGCACCTCTCCAAATGGAGAGTGGCACCGCCCATTCCGAAGGGCGGAGGTGCGCGCTCACCTCTCCAAGCCGCCGCCGTCCCGTCCGGAGACCTGCCGCGTTCACAGCAGCTGTGCAAACGGGATGGCGGAGGTTTGGAGAGTGCGCGCGCACCTCTCCCAAGCTGCCACCGTCCGGATACCTGCCGATGTTTCGGGAGGTTTCCGTACCTCCGCGCGAACGGGCAGCAGCCCCGCTTGTTGCGAAAGCTGCCACGGCCCATCTGCAAAGCTGCCGAAAGCGGCAGGTTTGCAGACGGGCCGCGGCAGCTTTCGCAACAAGCCGGGCCGCTACCCATTCCGAGAGGTGCGCGCACACCTCCCCAAACCTGCCGACGTTTGGGGAGGTGCGCGCGCACCTCCCCAAACCTCCCCAAACGTCGGCAGGTCTCCGTACCTCCGCGCGAACGGGCAGCGGCCCCGCTTGTTGCGAAAGCTGCCGCGGCCCGTCTGCAAAGCTGCCGCTTTCGGCAGCTTTGCAGACGGGCCGTCGCCGTCGCGCAACCGGGAACTGGTTCCATCACACATTAAAAAAAAAGACAACCGCGTGCATCCGCGCATGCGCAAGAAACTTTTTTTGCGCATGCGTGTGCATGGACGCACGCACGCGGCTCCCACTTTTTTTTATGTGTGATGCAACTGGTTCCCAGTGGCTCTTTTCCTTTTTCGGGTTGCTGACCCCTGGTCTAGATAGAAAAACCAAATCAAGCGTGTGGCCTCCCACATGAGTCGGGCCCCGAATTACTTGTATCGGGTCCATGGCCGTCATGGAAGCCATGAACTCTCAGGCTAACTCAGATGATCCTACCAGGGATGGTAGATTGAAATCACCCAAAACTATAAACTTGGGGAATTCAACCACCAGCCCCGAGAGGATATCGAGAAGCTCAGGCAGGGCCGTTGCTGTGCGACTAGGCGGAATGTATATCAGCAGTAAGCCTAGCTGTGATCTAGGGCCACATCTCAGGAGGAGGGATTCACATCCAGCTATTTGGACGATGGTGGACTCCTGAGGACAAAGAGTCTTTCTTATAACTACTTCCACTCCCCTGCCCCTACCCTGAGCCCGAGGTCAGTGAAGCACTTGGAAATCTGGTGGGCAGAGATCGACCAGAGGGACGCCACCCTCTGGGCCCAACCAGGTCTCCGTAATGCAAGCCAGGTCCGTATGCTCACTTTCAATCAATGGTTTGGAGGCAGTAGTCCCTCTGCCCGCTTCCCCCATTTTTCAACTGAAGCAGGTTTCCCTTGCTCTTCGGCACGTTTTCCAGTGGTTGTTGCAAATCCTCGCCTATTTGTTAATAACCTAAAAAACAGGACTTCCCCTGGATTTTTTCCAAGCCAATTATCTCTCTGTATTTTTTTCTTGTGGCTCTTTAACCTTTCCAGATATCTGTTAAACCTCAGGCTGATGTCACCAGAAGCCTCTGAAATTCCTGTGTCCAGAATAAGCATATTATCCAGACCTGCAGAAATGGTAGTGTTTCTGCAGTTAATATTTGAAGCTGGGCATGGATCTGTGACTCCATCCCCCTTTTTAAGAGCACAATCCGAATCATCCCTTCATTGTGGAGATGGATGCGTCCGACGTGGCTCTTGGGGCAGTGTTGTTGCAGGCCCCGGTGGATGGTGGCACACTTTTTCCCTGCGCTTACTATTCACGGAAACTCAATCCTTCTGAGCGCAATTACACCATCTGGGAAAAAGAGTTGCTGGCTATCAAGGCCGCGTTCGAGGTTTGGCGGCATCATCTTGAGAAAGCCCAACACCAGGTGGAGGTCCAGATGGACCATTGGAACCTAGAATACCTGAAGACGGCCAAGAAGTTGAACCAACGGCAGATCCGGTGGTCTTTGTTTTTCGCCTGGTTCAACTTTCGTGTGACCTGCATCCCCAGCGGTCACAACCAGAAGGCAGATGCCCTGTCCCGCAAGCTGGAGTACCTCCGCACCAAGGACCCACTGCCCCCGGGGACGGTGCTACCGGCGGAATCCTTGGTCACAGTCCATGAGCCGGTGGACTTGCGGGCTCAGGTGCGTGAGGCACAGTGCCTGGATGACTGGTCGCAACAGAGGAAGGTCGAGGTTGGTCCCGCATTCCCGTGGACTTTGGAAGAGGGTTTGCTGAGATATCAGGGGTGACTCTACCCATGGGGCCACTCCGAACCCTTGTGATGAGACAGTGTCATGACAACCCTGCGGTGGGGCACTTTGGTTTTTTCAAGACCCTCAATTTGGTGATGCGGACCTTTTGGTGGCCTTGGGTACGGCATGATGTACATGCGTATGTGACGTCCTGCGTGCCATGCCAACAAGCAAAGGCCACTACAGGTGCACCTCCCGGCCTCCTCCTACCCTTACCGACGCTAGAGAGACCATGGGGAGCAATCTCCATGGACTTCTTAACAGACTTGCCGCTGTCCTCAGGGTTTACCACCGTCCTAGTGGTGGTTGACATGTTAACCAAAATGGCATATTTTATTCCATGTCGTGTGCTGCCAATGGCCCGGACGACTGCCCGGTTGTTCCTGCAGCACGTCTTCCATCTCCACGGCTTGCCAGACAGGGTAGTGTCAGATCGCAGTGTGCAATTCACGGCACAATTTTGGAAAAGCCTCATGGCCTTGTTGGAGGTGCAGGTGTGCTTGTCATCGGCACACCATCCCGAGAACGATGGGGGGACGGAGAAGGTAATTAGCATCCTGGAGCAGTACTTGCGCTGTTTCGTGAACCAGCAGCAGGACAACTGGGCTGATTACCTCTCCCTAGCATAGTTTGCCTTTAACAACTCCCAACACACCTCCACCCAGACCACCCCGTTTTATGCCAACGTGGGGTACCACCCGCGGCTCTTCCCTCTGGCTCCCTCAGATTCCCCGGTTCCCGAGACCCAGGACTTCCTGTCAGAGTTGCATGCAGTCCAATAATTGGTACGTCGCCAATTGATCTGGGCCAAGGAGGACTATAAATGGTTTGCCGACCGCTCCCGATGAGCAACGCCACCGCTGGCAGTCGGAGACCAAGTGTGGTTATCCATGAGGCATCTCCCGACCGACCGACCAGTAAAGAAATTGGATCATCGATACGTTGGCCAATTCCCGATTGAAGCGGTCATCAACCCTGTGGCCTACTGGTTGACCCTGCTGTGCTCCATGCGGATCCACCCAGTCTTCCACCGATCCCTGCTGGTCCCCAAAGCCCCTTCATGTTCCCTCTGACGCCCGACGGTTCCTGCTCCACTGCCTACACCTGACCAGGACGGATCAGCAGAGTATAAGGTGGCCAGTATTCGGGACTCCCGTTGGCTTAAGGGGCATTTTCAATATTTGGTTGAGTGGAAGGGGTATGGGCCTGAGGTCTTCTCCTGGGTCAACGCTTCCGCAGTTCATGCCCCCGATCTTGTGCGGGTGTTTCACGAACAATTCCCATCTCGACTGCATCTCGACCGTCAGACCCGGGGGAAGGGCCCTGCAGTGGGGGATAGTGTTGTGGCCCCGACCCCCGTGCCTGTCCTAACCAAGGAAGAGGACTCTGAGGATGATGGGGAGGAACTGGCAAGGCCTCCCTCGCCGGGGCCCTCCTCTCTGGCAAGGCCTCTGTCTCCATCTGAAGGCCGAGAGAAGCAGACTGGGAGTAGCCAGGTTGGGAGGGAGTTCTAGCGAAGATGAGTCATGGCTAGACCCTCAAGAAAGATGCAGGGTCAAGTGTTTGCAGCAACACAGGTTGGGTAGGAGGGTCAGGGAGTAGCTGAGTCATTGAGCCACACCCCATAAGGTATAAAGGGGGTGTGGCTGCTCTCAGAACTTTGTGACGAACAATAGTTTAAACAACTTCTGGTCACATCTTTGGAACTCTGCTTCATGTTTGAAACCCTGGTTAATGCCTGTACTGCTGCAATTGGAGCTGTGCTGCACTTTGGGATCCTGGAGACAGATCCCTCAGGTATATCTGTGCCTCCAGTGTGTCTTACTGGCAGACAGGGCGGGGAGCGTGGTCCCACCAGGGCTCTTTACCTGGTCTGACACCCAGTGATTTCAGCGTGCCTCTATTGTTAGGCGGGGTGTGTGTGAGAACTAGGTGTGCCAGGGCTCTTTATCCAGCCTATCACCCACAGGGTGATTTCAGTCTCTTGGTTAGCAGCAGTTCTCTCCTCTGCAGCATCCCACCATCGTCACCACTATTGAGTAGTGGGCTTCAGTAGGCAAGGAGCACACCAGCATAGTTACAACATTATTTATTGACTCAAACTAGAACTGGAGAACTGCAGGCAATTGCCTGTAATGTATACTCTGAACCCACAGGGCCTTAACCAATCACAATACTTGAAAAAACCCGCCCAAATATGAATGTTCAAAGTTTCCCTCCAAAACAGTTGGAGTTAACAGTCAGGGTCATCTAAAGGTTAGTTTCATTTTAGCTTCACAAGCAGTTGGAGTTAAGTCTTAGCTTTACACTTCCTGGTCATTCTCAACAGAAATCTCAACTTAGGAGACTCAAATTAGGGAAGGCACAAATCTTAAACATATCACGTGGTTGCATAGAAAGAAAGAGAGAGAAAAAATCACTATTCCTATATTTTAATTTCCTTTTAAGTACCTTTATTTAGCCAAATTGGTTTCTCAGCAAAGCCCTGAGCAAAATCCAATTTTTTACACAAATCTTTCACTTTTTTCTTTTTCAAACCTGCCTAGACAGGGAATTGCCTCCTGTCCCAGGCATCAAGCACGTCTTCCAATGGGGAGCCTACCATGACCCTCAAGCTAGAGCTTCCCATGTTTCCCTATACCTGATGTAGGGATTCACTTTGTCTTCACTGGGCCCCAGTGAATTTTGGGCTTCCTAGTGAAGCCCCTTGCCCCCATCTACAGTTTTCAGACCAAAAGGAGTATTGGGGGACTCTGCTTCCCTTTACAGAGTATGGACCCCCTCTCTCCAAGGGAACCCTGCCGTCAATTTTCAGATCAAAAATCTGAAGGAGGACTGCAGCTGCTCCCCACAGTGAGTACGGGCACCTCCTTCCCTGGCCTTTTCCTTTTCCTGTCTGTTTTTGGACTCACTAAAATCCGGGAGAACCTCTCCTTGCTCCCCAGAGGTATTGACCCCTCCTTTTTTCCCAGGGCTTTGCTTAGGCCTTACCAGCTGGTTGCCCAAATCCTATTCTCTCATTCATTTTTCCATTCCATCTCACACAGCCTCTCCCTTCTCCCTAACAAAAGGTCCTGTGCTCTAGCCAAACCTCCATGCTTTCCAGGGTCTATCACTTAAACAGATCCTTTCTGTGGTTAGGAAAATCCAGAGGGAGCATAATCCAACTGTGATTGGGAAAAGGTCTTCTCATTCTCACACACAGACATACACACATTTCCTTTGCTCCCCTGGTCTTCAAAAGTTAAAATTTAGAGGTACCCACATTCTTTCAAAGCGGTCTTTGAGCTCAAACTCAGAACTCCCTTTTATTACCCTTGCTCCACATGGCCAGAGTCTGGGAAACCCATCCACAGTCTCAAGGGGTCTGCTGCTGTCAAGATGGGGCTTACCAGTCTCAGTTCATTGGAGAAGTTAGCTTGGAGCTCCCATCCTGGGTGCCAAATTGTTGAAGGAAAAGACTTCATCAGGGTCCAGTCCAAGCCGGGAATAAACAACATGGAGACTGGTTTAGAAAGCAGGTTGTAGTTTATTGAAGAGAAGAGCCAGACAGAAAGATGGCTCTGGAAGAAAAGAGAGAGCACATGTAGTAGGGAGTGGGTTTTATACCTTCTTGAGCTTTTGTTTGGAGTTGTTCCTGTGGCATGAACTTTGACCTGAGTCTCAATGTGCCTTTCTGGTATTCTGATAGTGGATATATTTGTATACCATTTTTTGTTTTCCATAAATATTTAATAATATTTATATTTCAATAAAATATGGAAGAATTGGAAAGAAAACTATGCTTGTTGGCAATGTAAGAACTGATAAAACAAAACCCCATTCCATGACAAAACCCTCAAATGATGCAACACAGCCTTTCCTGAACTGGTTGTCTTCAGATATGCTGAATTTCAACCCACATAATTTTTAGCTAATACAGCTTGATATTGTAGCACCATTGCATGGGAAAGAGGCTTGGGGAAATTGGCCCTCCTTTTCATGGAAGCCCCTAGCCCTGGGGGCATTGTGCATCTGGAGGGGCGTATCAAGTCTCCAATGCCATCCCAACCTTGGAATCCCCCTCACCTACACCCTATCAGATCACCCCAAGAGCTCTGCCCATTCTGAGGCTGTGGGAAAGCATTGAACTTCCTCCTCCTCCAATGTGAGTAGGTCAATCTCTGGATCCAGGGATAACCCATCTTCCCCCACTGCAGTCTGGCTCAGAGAGGTGATGCCAGAGCCGATAAGCCACCACCACTGCCTAGATGGGTAAATTAATCAAGAATTGCATCCTGCTCGACTTCCGGTGGCTCCGCGGCGACGGAGACAGCCTTCCCGGGCTGCCCGCGGCTCAGCTGAGTGTTTTTTCGCCCGAAACAGCGCCGATCAGCTGTTCGGGCGATTTTGAAGCCCCCTCCTCGGGAGAAGAGGAGGGGTGAGGCCCCAGGTAGGGGTAGAGTTCTCCGGGGCCGCCTGAGCTTGGAGCTTGGGCGGCTGAAGGATTGAACTCCCCCGAAGCCTGGGTTGCTCCCAGCTGGCCGGCGTCTCTGCTCCGGATTTCTTGGAGCAGAGCCAGGCGTCTGCGACCACCCCTGCCTGAAGAAAGGACTATGGATTAAAAGGAGCAGGCAGAGCGGTACAAGAGGAAAAGGTGAAGAGGATTATTTTATTTTACTCTCGAGCTTGGTGGACTTTTTAAACTTTAAGTGAAAGTGCGTCACAATTGAAAGTTAAAGATGGCGACTAAACCTCCCCCTAAAACTCTTCGGACTGGTGGATCTTCTCCGGTGCAACAATCATCGTTACAGGCGCTGCATCCTCCTGATGTATTGACACTGAAGGATTTACGAGATGCGCTGGATAAACATGCCCAGGTAATTCTGGAATCAATTAACCAATCAATGGGTGATAAATTTGCACAGATGGAGGAGAAATTGGAGAAACTGGAGGAGAAAATAGAAGAGAGGATGGAACAGAAGTGCAGCGTGATGAAGGTAGACATTTTGTCTTCAGTGCATAAAGTGGCGGAATGTGTGGAGGATTTAGATGAAAAAGTGGATGATTTGACCCAAAAGAATGCAATATTAGAAGTAAAAGTACGGGAGAATGAAATTTTAAGAGACAAAATGGAAAGGGAGTTAAGCCTTGCTCAATACTACCAGATGCAGTTTGCTGTTAGAATCAGAGGTTTAAAGGAGAATATTAAGGAAGATTTAAAGCAGCTGGTTTCTGAGGCTCTCGAAGTGGTATTGAACCAGCCAGCATCTGAAATAAGAGCAGCTATGGATAAAGTGTTCCGTGTGAATTCATGGATTGCCAGACAGAGAAAGTTGCCTAGAGACGTGGTGGTTTACTTTGCAAAAAGAGAAATCAGAGATGAAGTTATACAAGCTGCCTATGATGCTAAAGTTGTGATTGCTGACCAAGAAGTTTTGGTTTTAAAAGAAATCCCTCCAAAGATTTTAAGGAGAAGGAAGGACTTTACATTTCTTGCGCAAGAGCTCAAGCAACGAGATATAAGGTTCAGATGGGAGATTCCAGAAGGGCTGATGGTGATGCATGAAGGTAAAAGGTATCGGCTGATTACTGTGAAGCAAGCGCGTGATTTTTACAATAATGTTTTAAAAGCAACCCCATTAACACTTCTGGAAGCTGCAAAGGGATCTGGAGAAGGAGAACATCAAGAGGATGAAACAGAGGATAATGGTGCTGGAGGAGATCAAGCTATAACTTCCTTGGACGATCCTAGAGAGCAAAGGGTAACGCGTGCTGCTTTAAAACGAGCAAAGAAAATAAAAGAACAAGACCAGCAAAAGTCTTCAGAATCTTCACAACGTACTCATAGCCAAGCAGTGGGAGGAGCACGGCCTAAAGAAGATAGTCCTATCAAAGCTGTGCTCCAAGAGCTTTGGGAGGATATGCATGGCAACTAAATTCTTAACTTGGAATGTTAATGGACTAAATTCACCACAGAAGAGGAAGAAAGGTTTTCAATATTTAAAGCAATTTAAGATAGATGTTATATGTTTGCAAGAAACGCATATTAGAGTTTTGGATCAAAAGTATTTATTGAACTCGAGGTTGGGTACGCAATTTGTTGCTTCTGCAGAGAATAAGAAAAATGGAGTGGTTGTTTAGGTTAAAAGTGCCTTAACAGCAGACTTAATTGAAGCAGACAAGCATGGAAGATATGTTATGATTGAGCTGCTGTTAGAAGGCAAAAAGACGCTTTTAGTTGGATTATATGCACCTAATCAACAACAAGCTGACTTTTTTAGTTTACTACACACAAAGCTTACCCAGTTGGATTATAAATCTTTTATTTTTATGGGGAACTGGAATGGTGTTTTGGATGTACAGCTGGACAAGGCTGGAGTTTTCAAGCGCATTCCAGGTCATGCTAGACTGCCTAAATCTTTTTTTGAAATGAAGGATGACCTGGAATTGCGAGATATTTGGCGTGAGAGACATTTGCAGGAGAAGGATTATACTTTTTATTCTGATAGACATCAATCTTTTTCGAGGATTGATTTTATTTTGCTGACTAATGATTTTTTTGGAGGACTAAAAAGGTGAAGATTTGTGCAAGAACTATCTCTGATCACAGTCCAGTTTGGTTAGAGATTGATAAGGAGAAAAGAGACAGGCGCTCGTGGCGCGTAAATGAGAATTTGTTTAGAAATCAGAGAAATGTGGAAGAATGTAAACAACGGATGAAGGACTTTTTTGAGACTAACATGAATAAGGGTACCTCTATGGATATGGTTTGGGATGCTAGCAAGGCCTATATGAGAGGGGTGTTGATATATATGAATAATAAACACAGACGTGCAGTGGAAACTAGAAGGAAAGAACTGGAGAATGAAATAAAGGAAAAAGAAAAGGCTTTGATTTTGAACCCAGAGGATGTGAAGACCAAGGAGGCTATTAGACTGTTAAGAGGACAATTTGATAAATTAATGGCTGACCAAGTGGCAACCAATTTGCGGTTTGCCAGGCATAATACTTTTTGCAACGCTAATAAACCAGGTAGATGGTTAGCTTATAGATTGAGGAAAAAACAAAGGGCTTCTAATATAGACAAGATTGAGCATAAAGGAAGGGTTGTGTTTCAACAGGACCTTATTAAGGACGCTTTTGTGGATTTCTATTCGAAACTATATGCTAAAGAGGAAATTAATGAAAAAGATATTGATATATATTTGGAGAATGCTAGCATCCCGGTTCTTACGCAAGTACAAAAAGAGGGGATTAATCAACTGATTACAGAAGAAGAAATTTTTATAGCAATTAAGGAATTGAAGGTGGATAAAGCACCAGGTACGGATGGCTTGACTGCGGCCTATTACAAAAATTTACAATTAGAGATGATAAAACCGTTAAAGGAACTGTTTCAGACAATTCAGAGGGGGGGAAAGGTGCCACCGTCTTGGAGAACAGCTTTTATTTCTTTGATTCCGAAGGAAGACCAAGATGCTACTCAAGTTAAAAATTATAGACCAATATCGCTTTTAAATACAGATTACAAGATATTTGCTAAGGTTTTGGCTAATAGACTGATGAGGGTTCTGCAACAGGTGATCCATGGGGATCAAACGGGGTTTATTAGTGGTAGGTAAATGAAAAATAATGTGAGGCATATAGTTGATGTGTTAGAGTTTTTGGAAAGGAACAACCAGATCGCTGCGGTGCTAATTTTTTTAGATGCTGAAAAAGCTTTTGATCAATTGAATTGGAAATTTTTGTTGAAAGTTTTAGACAAAATGGATTTTGGGGAAAAATTTTTACAACCGATTAGGGCATTATATCAAAAACAAACTGCCCGAATTATAGTTAATAATAGCTTGACAGAAGCATGTAATATTGAGAAGGGCACAAAGCAAGGGTGTCCGTTATCGCCCTTGTTATTTGTGTTAACATTGGAGATATTATTGGTTAAAATTCGGAATTCAGGAAAAATTAAGGGGATACAAATTGGAGATCAGGACTACAGATTGAGAGAATTCGCAGACGATCTGGTTGTTACAGTGACCCAGCCAGAGAACTCTGTTGTGGACCTGATGGAGATAATAACACAATATGGGAAGGTTTCTGGATTTAAAGTTAATACACAGAAAACCAAAATTTTGGCCAGAAATATGACAGTTTCGCAAAAGGCTCTCTTAGAAGGACTAACTGGATTTGAGATTGTTAAAAGGGTCAAATATTTGGGGGTGATTTTGTCGCCCTCTAATACAAAGCTATATAAAAATAATTATGAAAAACTATGGGGGAAAATTCAAAAAGAATTGGAGAGTTGGGAAAAATTGCAATTGTCTTTGTTGGGACGGATTGCAGCAGTAAAAATGAATGTCCTGCCTAAATTTTTATTTTTATTTCAAATGATACCGATTCTTAAGAAAGATTCTAATTTGGAGGAATGGCAGCGAGGTATCAATAAATTTGTGTGGGCAGGGAAAAAGCCACGAGTTAAACTTAAGATTATGCAGGATACTCGTGAGAGAGGTGGCCTTAAATTGCCTAATTTTAAATTATATTATGAAGCTGCTGCATTAGTAGGAATAAGTGATTGGATTAACTTGACGCAAGGGAGGTTATTAAATCTTGAGGGCCATGATTTGTTGTTTGGCTGGCATGCATATTTGTTGTATGATAAGAAGGTAGACAACGTGTTTAGGGTGCATATTTTAAGACAGGCATTGCTGAGAGTTTGGAAGAAGTATAGACATAAGTTAAGTTGTAAGATACCATTGTGGGCAATTCCAAAACACGCAATAGAAAATATACATGCTGGCTTCAAACATGATGTGACTACGTACAAGGAGATCCTTAGCTTGGAAAGAAATGTTTGGTGTTTGAAATCATATAGCCTCTTGCGAGATGAGAAGGTTGTTCAAAATTGGTTTCAATATACTCAGTTACGGGCCAGGTGGAAAGAAGATCAGAAAAATGGATTTACAGTGACTGATGAAAATTTGATAAAGCAAATTAGAAATCAGGGACCAGCACATATCAAACGGATATGTCTTGCATTGATAGAGATTGACTCAGAAACAGAGCTTGTTAAGGATTGTATGATAAAATGGGCCCAAAACATTCAGGAAGTTATCACAATGGACACTTGGGAAAAGATTTGGGTGAGGAACGTAAAATTCACTCAAGCTCAAAATCTAAGGGAGAACTTTTACAAAATGTTTTATAGATGGCATTTAGATCCTAAAAAGCTTGCAAGTATGTATCCGAATTATCAGCCTAAATGTTGGAGGTGCGGAGATGAAGATGCAACATATTTTCACATATGGTGGACATGTAAGAAGGTTAAGGCTTTTTGGATAAAAGTCTGGTGGAATATGCAGAAGATTTTTAAACAGAGGATAAAGTTTTGTCCGCAACTTTTTTTGTTGGGAATAATTGCAGACGCTACAGTTGTGGACACTAAGTTGATGTTGAACTTAATTACGGCAGCAAGACTTTTGATAGGCCAATATTGGAAGAAAGAGGAACTGCCGACCATAGAAGAGTGGACTTTAAAGGTTTCCGACCTGGCAGAGATGGCGAAGATTTCGGTTTATTTGAAAGATCACTCGCAAGAACACTATATTATGGAATGGAGAAAATGGATTGAGTTTATCCAGATCAAGTATAGGGTTAAGAAGTTTTATGTAGCATTTGAATGAGTCTTCTTTCGTTGTTTTTTTCTTTTCTTATCTTAGTTTCTTTTTATACATATTTAATATTATTAAGGTTTGTTTTATCCTTTATAAGCTAGAGAGTGATGGATTTTAGAGTTTATAGTTGTTAGTATATGATTGTTTATGATTGCTAGCTGAGGCATGCTAGCTGAGGAATTCTGGGAGTTCAAGTCCATGAGTCATAAAAGGGCCAAATTTGAAGACTGCTGCTCTATAGTACAGCTTTTCAACCCATTGTACGTGTACCGCCAGTGGTATGCGAGCATCTGACTGGTGGTACATGAGCCCTAGCTAATTG
The DNA here is from genome assembly GCF_947247035.1 of Vipera ursinii. Classification (NCBI taxonomy): domain Eukaryota; kingdom Metazoa; phylum Chordata; class Lepidosauria; order Squamata; family Viperidae; genus Vipera; species Vipera ursinii. The sequence continues at coordinate 48,810,610 of NC_139517.1, forward strand.
GAGTGGGGGAGGGAACCAGTTAAAACAGAGCCGCACATACCTGGAGGAGATCAGTTGGAGCTGCAGAGCTTGCTTGAATCCCCAGGAACTGCCATGTCGCGACATACTAATTGGAGCTTCCAGTGCACCCAGAAGAAAAAAGGAGCTAAATGGTACGGGTGATATCTTGTGGCTAAACCTGACAGTACAGCTTGATATTGCCTAAAAGAGACTTGGCTGGAAGCAAAGGCTATAGACAAGACTGCAACCTTGACAGATATCAACTTTGAGAAGCCCAGCTGTGTTCTATATGACAAAATCATTCCGTGTCTGTAAAGCTTTTAACTTAACACTCTACTAAGAGAACATGGATGAAGATCAGGAACAGATTCTCTTTATATTGAAAGCAATTTATGGAACTATTCTTATAGCTACTGGTGAAATAAGAAGCTACAGAAAAGAACAAGATGTCAGCCTAGATATACGAACCCAACCTTTGATTACTGTTAGGCATATGGTGATAGCCTATCTAGTTGGGTTGGAAATATATAAACCATGATGTTGTAACTTTAAGGTGGTAATTGGCTAATGGGTGTGTAAGTTTTTGGATGGCCATAAGAGGGAACTAGGAACGTAGCTTCTCTCTCTCTGCTATCGCTGTTTTTTCACTGTTAGTTACTCTGTAACTGCTATTGTTGGTTCACTACTGTGTTAAACTTGAACAACTGTGTTTTTGACCTCTGGACCGATAAGAAGACTTTGTATTTGGATTACTACTTGGACTGTTACTATTGTGTATGACCTGGACTGTTTATTTTTGACCGTGCTTTGTTTTCAATCACAAAGTAAAATATTTTTCTGTTTATCACAACTCAGTGTCTCTTGTGGTTACTGTGTGACTCTTACTGCTCTCAGTACCCTTCATTGTCTGTGCCTTCTAATTATGATGAAATTAGATTGTATCCTGAAAAGGAACAGAAAGCATGGAAAGCTGCGATGAATAGGGAGTTAAAGTCTTTGTAGGATCTAAAGGTCTACGAAAAAGCAAAACTGCCACCTGGTGAGCATGCAATAGGTTGCAAATGGATATACAAGGTAAAGAAGGGTGTAGATGGGACTGTTACCCATAAGGCACGTTTGGTTGCACAAGGTTTTGCTCAAACCACCGAGGACTATGATGAGGTGTTTTCACCCAGTTTGAGGGCAGCTACTTTAAGAGCAGCTTTAGTGTGGGCGGCTAAAAACCAATATACAGTAAACCATGTAGATGTGGAAACTGCATACCTACATGCTCCATTACAATACACCATTCACTGTATTTAAAAACACCACCAGGATTGACCAATGATATAGACAATGATTGTTGGAAGTTAAAGAAAAGCCTCTATGGATTAAAACAATCTGGTTATGAATGGAATAAGTGTATAGTCAATGAGTTGAGTGCAATAGAGAAACTAATACAACTAGAATATTGTTCAAACTAAAAATTGGGAAAACTAATTAGGACATTGATAGTCTATAAAGATTGTTAAAATAACTAGGATATTTACAAATTAAAAATCATTGATAAATGTAAGAAAGTTATTTTTATTTAATCAATATAATAAGAATTGTATTAATTTAAACAAACAGTAAACACTAAGGGGAAAAGAGAAGAAATATTTAATGTAATAGTTTGAGACATGTACTAAAGATATTTGTATGTTATAAAATTATTTATTAACTCAGCCGCCATGGTGTTTTTAAAATATTTAAATGTAAAACTGGAAAATCAATAAAACTTTTTAAAAAGAAAAATAAAGAAAAAAACACTCTGGAATTAGGGGGAGGTGGGGAGTGCTGTTTGCATGAATGAAAGAATGAGATGGAGAAATTAGAGGTCTGCTCCGAAGCGATAGGGAGGGTGCTTGTTGCATTTCAGGCTGGTATCAAGCAGGGTCTTGTCCGAGATACAAAGGGGGCCCTAGCTAGCCTTGATCTTGATAAAAAGACCAAGAAACCCTTAAAGGACAAGACAGGAGAAAACAACATGGGGAACAGGCAAGACAAAGGAAAAGGAGCTTTTTTTTCAGTAGGTTGCATGTTAGTCCATTGGAATGCACTGAAATTGTGGCAGTACAAATACTCTTCAAGAAAGCAATGTTGCAAAAATTTTGGCTAGCTTATCCTTTTAAGAAATCTAGCCACTAAAGAAAAGAAAAGAAAAATTCAAAGACTAAGGTTTTTTTCTCTCTATTCTGGCTCTTTGAACAGACATTTTTTTTTCCTGTTAGACAATGGCGCCATCTACTGCCCTTGGAAATCATCCTTATTGTCAGATGTGAAGAGAGGGTGCTGGTCTCTGTAGTTTTCTCCTTTGAATTTGCTGGGGGAAAATTGGAAGCAACCATAAATGTTCCCCTCCCTTTTTGGAGAAAGATTAAAAGTGAGACTGCTTTGGCCTCAAACTCCAAATTGATGAGTTTTAAATATTTGGCCATCCAAAAAATTAAGTTTGGGCTTGGAATGGTGAGAAAAATAAGAGATGGTTCAGAGCCCAATATCACATTTTGACTGGAATCACCTCTTGATTTTTCTCACTTCTTGTGGGACAAGCAATAGGCCTGGAAATGTTATCTTAATGATATCTGTGTATATATGTATCTTGGGAGAGGGACAAAACCCTCTGATAATAACAGACAAAAAGGCCTTATTTAAAAATAAATGGTTTGCCTGGAAAAAGCATGAAAATGAAATATCTGTATGTGAAATTGTGTATGCAAGCAGTTTGAATGGAAGTGAATGTGTTAGTATGCTGATGTGCAAATGTGTGTGTGTGACAGAGTTCCCCACGCCACCCCAGGCTGTGGAAGAAACAGTAAATTGCAGATTTTGTTGTTGTGAACTAAGTCAAAGGTGTTTGCATGAGAATCTGAAAAGAGAAAATGATTTTGTTGAAAGAATGCTGTAAGTGATAGAAATTCAAAAGGGGCCAAGGTCCCTGTGCAATTTTTTAAAAAAATTTGTTCAGCTTGCTTGTTACTGGCTTGGGGGAGATTTAGAGTTGATCATTTAAAAAGTTTTTTCTCTCTCTGCTTAACTCTGGCCTGGAAGGCGGAGGGAAAGAAGGAAGGGGGGTCGGTGAAGTCTGAGATTGTAGTTTTTTGACTTCTGTTCTAATTTTGCTCAGGGACAAAGAACAAAGTTAACTTATTTAGCATGGCTTCTCCTTGTGGCAAATGTGTCATTTCATTTCCCTGCTGCAGTTTGTGTTCAGAGCTTAGAAATGCAGAATCTGTAACATCCCGTCTCCCTTCCCTTTTTGCCTGCAAATGTGTCCCTTTTTGCTTAAAGCTTTTGGGCTGATTGCCAATGATTGTGTGTGTGGAAAAAGAAAGCAATGTGACTGACTTGATAGATAATGTAACCAATGACAACTGAGCTCTCCCTTCTACTAAAGCTAAATGTATTATAAAAGGAAGACAGGCTTACTCATTTAATGCAAAATATGTTAATACATCCTACCCAACCTGAAACAATCAAAGGAACATTCAGTATGATTAAAGGAGTCAGCACTTCTCAGTGCAATGCTGATTCCTGCAACCATGTGTGCTTTGAGATAATCAGACCAGCAGACTTCTCAGCATCATTTGGACCAGGTATCAGTTGAACCAGACACAAATATGGGTTCAACGTGATAATATTATACCACCGTCCCAGATTCTTTTTACGATGAACTGGAAACAACAATTGAAATTCACTCAATATCAAATAATCTTTTTATTGATCTGGACAAAAAGAATTGCTTCATCTCTAAATGTGACTAACTGTTATATGTGTGTGGGTACTAGCATGGGTGAACAATGGCCTTTAAAAGCACATGAAATATATTTTACTGCCCTGACTATTCAAAATCTCACTGGAAAAGCCACCAATAGACCCAACATGTAGATTCTGACCACTTCCATAGTGGGAGGCCTCTGTTTTAAAAAGAGAAGGTTCTAGTAAAAACCTTAGGGAGACTTAGGTGTGAACATTTTTTGTAGGTGAGCACCTCAGTATCCTTTCGGTGGATTACTACTGATTTGGCCTAACCCCAAACTCCCATGGCAAACATTCCCCAATTGTCTATCTTATGGATCAATCTAACAGATGCCTCCCTCAACTGAACTGCCCCAAACGGACCTATTATGTGGCAAGAAGATGGAATGTATAAGTTATAGGACTCTTGTTTATATGCTTAATAGAATTTTTAGATTGCAAGCTGTATTAGAAATAATTACAAATCAAGGGCATTTAGAATAACACGCTATTTTGCTTCTCTACACTATGCATGTGCAGGAACCTCCATTAGCTCAAGGTGAGAAATATATGTACAGAAAGATAAAGAAAATTAATTGGTTAAAATAACACTACAAAAGAAAACAAGGGGTGGGTGGGTTATGGCTTTCCTTTTTACATGTTGCTGCCTGTGTGTGTGGAAGAAATACACCCAGCTTCTTCAGCAACCTGGACAACTGCCATGGACACAAGCTGGTTTGGAGAGATCTTTGGTGATTGGCAAAGGGAACATTTTTCGGTTATGTTAGCATTTAGAGGTCTTTTGGTTTTGCCATCTTTGATTCCTGTTATCCAAAGAAGAGTTACTTCAACCATCTTGGGGATGAAGTTCATAGCATACTCTGTAAGTAGTGATAAACCCAGTAAGCCAGCCAAGGTCCTGATTATCACTGCAATAACAAAGGAATATACATCATTGGCCACCAAGTAACAGAAAGCATTCTGTTACAAAATTAAAGGGGGGAATGAAGGGTTCTGGAGCAAAGGGAAATTGTTTAGTCTAACTGTTGCTTTCTTGCTTTTGGTAATTGGCTTTTGCACCAGGGAAATCTCATGCAAACGTGGGAAACATGTACATGGTTGCGATATACTGAAGGAGGGAATAAGGGAGTGTACAGGAATGATTGATGTCTTTCTTATGATGTAATGGCTCTGTTGACTGATTTTCATTGGCTAACAAAGATTATAAAGCAATACTACCAACTTTCTAAGGTGAGGCACTTCTGGACGTAACTCTGCCAGCGTTCCAGGTTATTGGCCACCCAGCTGCTTAATTTGATCAAATAAAGTGCTGCTTGATCAAGAAGTCTCCACTTGGCTTATCTGATTAGATTGATATGATATCTCAAGTTCACGTAACGAACTGGGACCTAACAGTTGGAAGGGATCTTAGCGATCATCTAGTCCAACCCTCTGCTTGTGCAGGAAACCCTATACCATTTCAGACAAATGGCTATCCAGTCTCTTTTTAAAAACTTCCAGTGTTGGAGCTTTCACAACTTCTGGAGGCAGGTTGTTCCACTGATTAATTGTTCTGTCAGGAAATTTCTCCTTAGTTCTAGGTTGGTTCTCTCTGGTTAGTTTCCATCCATTGCTTCTTGTCCTGCCTTCAGGTGCTTTGGAGAAGATGTTGACTCCCTCTTCTATGTGGCAACCCCTGAGATATTGAAACACTGCTATCATGTCACCCCTCGTCCTTCTCTTCATTAAATTTGACATACCCAATTCCAGCAACCATTCCTTGTACTTTTTAGCCGCCAGCCCCCTAATCATCTTTGTTGCTCTTCTCTAGTCTCAGCATATTTTTACATTACATTTTTACATTTTTTACCACATTTTTTACATAAGTGGTATAAACACTTCACGTTATCTTGATTAAATCCTTTTGTTAATGCAGCTTAGCACTGAGTTGGCTTTTTTGGCAGCTGCATCACACTCCTGGCTCATATTTAAGTGATTGTCCACTAGGACTCCAAGATCCCGGTCACAGTTGCTACTATTGAGCAAGGTACCACCTATACCAAGGGTAAGCAACTTTGGCTCTTTTGTGACTCGTGGACTTCAACTCCCAGAATTCCTGAGCCAGCCATGCTTGTTCAGGAATTCTGGGAGTTGAAGTCTATGGGTCACAAAAGAGCCAAGGTTGCCTACCCGACCTATACTATACCTGTGCATTTGGTTTTTCTTGCCTAAGTGAGCAACCTTACTTTTTCCACCACTGAATTTCATTTTGTTAGATAGTGCCCAATGTTCAAGTCTGTCGAGATCCTTCTGTATCTTAAGCCTATCATCTAGAGTTCTGGATTTCTCCAGGCAGTCTCTGGAGTCAACTCTGGCCAAACGTCATCCTTCCATCTTCAGTGAGACTTATTGTCTTGAGATTCCTAGTTTGAACAATGGACTTTGCCAGCTCTGCTGCCCCCTTGAAAGGGTTGCTTTTCCTAATAAAAGAAATAATCCCAGGTACTCAGACAAGGACTTGCCAAACTTCCCCATCATTGCCAGCAAATCGGATTACTAGGATCTGTAATCATCCACTTCTGCCACAATTGGAATGGGCTCAACATCTATGACCAACATTTTAGAAAGAGTTTATATTCTCACATCTCTCAGTTAGAACTATGAAAGCTTTCTCAAATGTTGTTTTCAGATACTCCTGAAAATGAAGTGAGGAAAATAGAATGTTTTCACTAAAAAAAGAGAATAGACTTATACAGCTAATTTTTCTATTTTGCCATCAAATCAATATTGTTATATTCCCCAGTCTTTTTAATATGTTACATTTTCATTTTGTACTGCAAATGTTGTGGATTTAATCACACTGTCTTATTTCACTTCCTGCTACTTTTTTATGTTATACTTTATAGTCATACTTTTAGTTACAGATATAAAAAGATCTGATACTGTATTCTGCATTTGGGAAGCTGAAAATATTATTGAAAATTTTGTAGAGATGCAATAAATAAATGAATACATACATACGAGGGTAATCTTGCCATATACAAATGCCATGTGAAAGTTCTACACATTTGTAAAACATTCTTCTGACACCAGGAAATCTATAGATTGTATCATTGGTAGCCACTAGGGCCATGAGTAATAAGAACCTTAGCCCAACACAACTGCATTTGCTCCAGATGGGAGAATGGCTATTCTGAAATAGGATAAGGATAACAATAAAAAGGTGGATAACAAATAATGTATTTAATAATGTAATATTTAGTAATAAACAGTGCTCTAGATAAGTAGGATTAGTCTTCTTCATCTTCCTCCCCCTCTTCTGAACTTCTGTAGAGATAAAAGGAATAAAAGATGATGTTACAATGTGCTTTTAAAACTACACAGTCTTCTAATCAGTCTGTTCAATCTTTGTCAAGCTATTATTATTATAATAGATCCAGTATCCTTATTCTATGCTGCTTCCAAAGTAATATCCATATATTGAGGTGCCGTTTTTTTTCTGAGAAGAGTAAGAATTTCAATATTTCAGAGCTGTTGAATTTCTGCCATGCTGAGTAGTTACCATGCAGAAGAGAGCAACTGTACATAGGACAGATCAGAGAAGTCCTAAGACAGGCCTGTCACAATTCAGCCAATGACTCTGCCAAAAAGAGCTTGAAAAGAATATTGAGCGGTTATGAATAACTAGGCAGGCACATAACTAGGCACATAACTAGCCATGTGAATGTTCTACACGTTTGTAAAACATTCTTCTGACACCAGAAAATCTATAGATTTTATCATTGGTAGCTGCCTGGAATTATCTATAGTATACGTGAGTTGGGCAGCTGTAAAAATTTGCTTAATAAATAAATGTGAGGGGTTCTCACGAGTGAATCGTTAAAGGAGCTTCCAAGCAAAGGCATCACGCAGAGATGCAATCATATTAGTTTTATTCATGATAGATCAAAGAGAAAGAAATACTTGGCATGAAAGCATTCATGCCTGCATGTGAGAGAGAAATAAAATAAAACAAAACAAGCTAGGATTACATGACTAAAATAGAGGTTAGGAGTAGAGATAGAACTAGAAGCAAGAACTAGAATCAGAACAAAGAACAGCCCCTCGTGCAGAGGTATTTATGGGGGGTCTTGGCCCCTCCTTGACCATAAAACTCTCTCGCCAATGGGGCTGTGGGTCTGGGACCCTTGGCTCATCAGTGGAAGCAAAGAAGTCTCTTTGCCTCCATCTGATGACCCTTTTGGGGAACTGCCAATGGCTGGCACTAATCATCTAACAATTCCCCTTCTTGCCAGCCAATGACAGGGACCAGTGAATGTATGTAAGTACTAGTCCTCCCATCCTTCCAAGATCAGTATTGCCCCTAACAATATTGCCCCATATTGTTGGGGACCTTATTCTGATAATATAAACAGCTCAGAGAGTGCTATAAAGCACTGTGAGATGGTATATAAGTCTAAGTGCTATTGCTTTTACTAATTCTTTTGCAAGATACTAGCCCTTTGCCAGAAAGTAACAATCGACTTCTAAATCTGCAGAATTCTATTAAACCAAGCTAATATGAAAACATCATTACAAATGTTCAAACTCACGTGATAAGCACCCCCCATAGTTTACAAAAAAGTCCCCAAATTATGAATGTTGCTGCACTACGGCAGTCGATCACCCTTATGAATGACTGCAGAGGCACTGCAACATTCACTCTGCCTATTTCCCCTCCCCTCTATTCGCAGAGAATAGAGATCTAATGTACAGCAAGATCATGCAAGATCAGTGGTGAGAGATCTCACGCTACTGATCTTGTGTGATCTCATAGTACCTCTTGTAGTGTATGCCTTTAAAGCAAATACGGAAATGTCAGTACAGCAGGGGGCTGGACAGCTCCAGGCTATAACATGTACTAGTTGGTACGGATATAGAGTCTTACGGGATGACACCTTTGGTATAGGAGCAGCCTTCCTCTTTGTTTTCTTGCAAATGGCACAGTCCAGAAACACGTCACAGTCCTTGAGCTGGACTCCCTCAGCAAATTCTCCCATCTTTTTAACTACAGGGAAGCTTGCATGTCCTAGCCTTCTGTGCATGAGGTGGACGCACTTATTGTGAATTGGCTTCCCCATTGACACTCTCTTGGCTCTGGTTGCTTTGAGTGGTGCTGCAGGTGCCTGCTGAGATTCAGGCTCCTTGCCCACACTGCCCTTGGAAAGCCTTGGGGCAGGCTGTGGTGGCTTGGGAGAAAAATATGGTAAGCCATTTATTATGGTAATATTTCCAATGACCCTCTGGTCCCAGGTGACATGACCTCCCCCCTTGCGAAATAAGACTTCCACTTTGTCATCGTCACACAATTTGGTGATGCTCAAAAGGTTGTTGGCTATGGAGGGAGCGTGCAAGACACCCTCAACTTTGCCAAGCCCAGGTACAGAAACAAAACCCTCCCCAACAATTGAAGCAGTATCACCGTTTGCAACCTTGACAGATGAGTTAATTTTCTTTAACCTTTTAAAACCTTGGCTCATATTAGTAATGTGAGAAGAAGCTCCAGAGTCCAGCAACCATAAGTCAGTGGAGCTATCAGCCTTTGTTGTGGGGGTGAGGGAACAAGTATGCAGTGAATTTCCCTTGCCCCTGCCACGCCCCCTTCCTCCCCCTTTGCCTCTTACTTGATTGGGACCACTTTTAGGGTCTTGATGTTGATGGGGGCAGTCTTTCTTGAGATGCTCCTCAGAGCCACAGATGAAACATTTAAGCAGAGCATTAATTTGCTCTGAGTTGTGGCGCCCCCTTCTGGCTTGCTGAGTGGTGACTCTAGCGTATTCTCCAGCATTTCTCCTTCTCCGATCTTCTTCAATCAGTCTCCCTGTGAGGTAGGACAGATTTATGTCTTCCCTCTTGACCGCTTCGAGTGAAACAATGAAATTGCTCCAACTCCTGTCTAGAGAAGTAAAAATTATGGAGAGCATGCTCACATCAGACACAGGAAAATCTCTGGAAATCAATTCTGCCCTGAGTGCCTTTAATTTTGCAAGATGTTCAGGCATGCTGGCACCAAATTTCAGTTTGGTTGTATAGAGCTCAGTTGTATATCTGGTGATGGAACCAATGGTATCGCTGTTGAATAATTTGAATAACAGTTCCCAGACCTGAGCAGCTCTGAGACCAGCTGGGATGCTAGGGAACAAGTTATTGTCCAGGGAACTGAGTAGAGCAGAATAAGCCTGCAAGTGTCGCAGCTCTTCTTGACGTCCCCATGGGGGAGGGGGTGGTTTTCGAACCATTTGTAGAATCCCATTCTTTAAGAGATATAGCTGTATATCTTTACTCCAACTGCTATAATTTCCCCCCCCCCAGCTGTAGTTTTTTAAAATCTCTAGGGAGGTCTGTAGCTAGGAACTCAGACCCATATTCAAAAAAATCTGACACGTCCATTGATGTAAAAGGAAGCGGAAAAATGCTTACTCCTGAAGTGAATCCTTCAGTGAAAGGGGTCCCTCTAGTGGTCGAGGAGGGAATCCTTTCTTGGTTATTTATTGACTCCAGATGGGCGTGCCCGGGAACCATGTGACCCGGGGGAGGGCGTTGTTCAGGGTTTCTCCCTTCTTCCCATGAGGCATTGGGGGGGCGGAGCCCAGATTTACCAGCTCGGACTTGCTTCAATGGATCCTCCCGAGAATTAAAGCCACATGGATTTTTATCATTGCCTGTTTTGCCCTGAGGAGCCCATTGCTGGTCCTGAAGACCTGAAGAGAAGGTGGGAGGCCGCAGGGGTTGATTGTTGGGAGGCTGCAGGCTGGATTCCCCCCGGCAGTTGGGCCCTGGGGAGAGGATGGGAGGCCTTGGGGGGGGTGGGCACCCCCGACGTCTGCTTGGCCCCCAGGGCCGTAGTCAGGACTTGGATGGCCGTTTTAATTGCATTTGTATTTGTATTAGTATCGGCTGGGCAGATCTCATCGCCATCATAGCACTTTAGGCTTTGTGGGGGGGAGAAATCAGGAATATGCATGCTGCCTTGCTCGGATGCCAGGAATTGCATGTCATTCAGGCTGGATGCCAGGGACTGCTGGCCTTCCAGACTTAAAGAAATCAAGTCTTTGTTAGATTTAGTGGGGGCCGCCATCTTGTTTCCTGTGCCAGACCACGTGGGCGGAGCCATCTTGTTTCCGCTTGCCCCCGGAAGCTGTAGCTCACGGCTGGGAGGGGGGGTTCACGCCAAAAGCCCTGGGGTCCCGGGGTCACTAAAGGAGGCGGGCGCCATATTTGGGGGCCTCGTGATCTCTAGGGAGAGGCTCACCAGGGGTTCTGCTGTTCCCTGGGCTGCCCCCCCTTCCCTTGCATTGCAAAAATCTCTTTAAACAGCTCTTCACGTTCCTGTGCAGTCAGTTTACTCACGCGGCGTTTGGTTTCAGCCAGGTCCGTCTCTGCAGCATCTGAGCAATCTTGGACAGTCTGCAAACCTTGTATGCTCTCCTCTGTGGCGTTCAGTTGTAGAGAGGCATGTGAAGGGGTCCTGGACGCTCTGCTGGATCCTCTGACGGAATGAAGGCCATCCGCGTTTTCATCTGCAGCTGAGGTTGCTTCAGGGACTGAAGTCTTGGATGTAGGCATCTTTGATTGATGACTCCTGGTCACGATCTGGGATCTCCGGCCATCCATTTCAGTTTCAAATCTTCTGCAAGCTTGGAAGCTTTCCTTTAAACCATCCTCTCTGCTACCAACTTGTGAGGGGTTCTCACGAGTGAATCGTTAAAGGAGCTTCCAAGCAAAGGCATCACGCAGAGATGCAATCATATTAGTTTTATTCATGATAGATCAAAGAGAAAGAAATACTTGGCATGAAAGCATTCATGCCTGCATGTGAGAGAGAAATAAAATAAAACAAAACAAGCTAGGATTACATGACTAAAATAGAGGTTAGGAGTAGAGATAGAACTAGAAGCAAGAACTAGAATCAGAACAAAGAACAGCCCCTCGTGCAGAGGTATTTATGGCCCCTCCTTGACCATAAAACTCTCTCGCCAATGGGGCTGTGGGTCTGGGACCCTTGGCTCATCAGTGGAAGCAAAGAAGTCTCTTTGCCTCCATCTGATGACCCTTTTGGGGAACTGCCAATGGCTGGCACTAATCATCTAACAATAAATAATCAATAAATGATATGCTTAACTTTCTATGTCCCAGTAAAGACCTATTTCAATAGGCAGGAGGATTAAAATGGGTGCAACTAAAAAACAGAGTACTGTTTATTCCTAATAAACTAGTGTTTGGAAAGATTCTTACTGTGGCATCGAAATATAAATTAAGAGTAAAACACACTATATTCTAGGGTTTATCTGTGAATTGTTTATATGTGTAGACCAAGATGTATATTTACATGTCAAAACTGAGAATTGTAACAGGCAGCACATAATGCTATTTTGTGTACTGAGATATTTTAATGAGTCCTTTGAGTTTCTGTTTCTTTATTTGTTTTACACTTCTTACCAGCCCTAACATCTTTTCTCTGTAGTTTGCCAACTCAGTCTCTTTCCGTACCTTGCAGTACTTTCTGTCCTGAATAGTAGGGCTAATTACTAGCATGCAGTATTGCAGGCTAACTCTGCCCACAGCCAGGAGTTACATCCTGACCAGCTCAAGGTTAACTCATCCTCCCATCCTTCCAAGATCAGTATTGCCCCTAACAATATTGCCCCATATTGTTGGGGACCTTATTCTGATAATATAAACAGCTCAGAGAGTGCTATAAAGCACTGTGAGATGGTATATAAGTCTAAGTGCTATTGCTTTTACTAATTCTTTTGCAAGATACTAGCCCTTTGCCAGAAAGTAACAATCGACTTCTAAATCTGCAGAATTCTATTAAACCAAGCTAATATGAAAACATCATTACAAATGTTCAAACTCACGTGATAAGCACCCCCCATAGTTTACAAAAAAGTCCCCAAATTATGAATGTTGCTGCACTACGGCAGTCGATCACCCTTATGAATGACTGCAGAGGCACTGCAACATTCACTCTGCCTATTTCCCCTCCCCTCTATTCGCAGAGAATAGAGATCTAATGTACAGCAAGATCATGCAAGATCAGTGGTGCGAGATCTCACGCTACTGATCTTGTGTGATCTCATAGTACCTCTTGTAGTGTATGCCTTTAAAGCATATACGGAAATGTCAGTACAGCAGGGGGCTGGACAGCTCCAGGCTATAACCGCTTTGGCGGGAAAGCCTGAATAGAGCGAGTCGTTGACAGCCCCAGGGCATGGTCAGCTCTGGCGGGAAGCCAGGGTTTAAATCCATTGGCCACCTGCACTGGCGGGAAGCCCAGGTTTAAATCTATTGGACACCATTCACCTGGGCAGGTATAAAGAGACGCCAGGTAACCCCTTTGCTCCAGCTTCATTTCTGACTCAATAAAGAAATACTACCCAGCTCAAGTGTCCGTCTCTCCGTTCAACCATGCGACTTTGCACTGGCGACGAGGATGGGATCCTGCACTGCAACACACACACACACACACACACACACACACACACACCACAATCCACCACAACATTCACAACAAGGAAGAGAGCCTAGACATAGCACCACACCGCCAGGTGAACCAGTCCCAAGAAGATCAAGCAGGCCACACAAGTCTCCAAGCTACCTCGCGGACTATGTGCGTTCTTAGGGGGTTGGAGTAGCAACCGAGGGATAACATTGTAAACTCTTGTATATGTAAATTTTGTGTATAGTGTAAATACGTGTATATAGTTATGGAGACAGAATGACAGAGGGTAATTCCTCACTATGGGGGAAGGGGTGTAGTGTATGCCTTTAAAGCATACACGGAAATGTCAGCACAGCAGGGGGCTGGACAGCTCCAGGCTATAACCGCTTTGGCGGGAAAGCCTGAATAGAGCGAGTCGTTGACAGCCCCAGGGCATGGTCAGCTCTGGCGGGAAGCCAGGGTTTAAATCCATTGGCCACCTGCACTGGCGGGAAGCCCAGGTTTAAATCTATTGGTCACCATTCACCTGGGCAGGTATAAAGAGAAGCCAGGTAACCCCTTTGCTCCAGCTTCATTTCTGACTCAATAAAGAAATACTACCCAGCTCAAGCACCTCTGTTCTCTGCAAATGGAGTCGCGGATGAGTTCTGCAACAAAAGGCTTTGAAAATGGAGGTAAGGGCTGAAACATCAAAGCCTTCCCTCTGTTTGCAAAGTCTTTTTGCCATTTTGCAAAAAGCCTCTGCCACTGAGAAGGGACCTCTGGAGAGCCACGATGGACATTCCCGACCTCCATTCTGGGCATCAGAGGCCTGCAGGAGGCCTTCCACACCCAGAATGGACATCTGGAGAGCTGCGGCCACCTCCTTCAGCCTCCAGCTCCTGCCGGCCTCTGACACTCAGAACAGAGGTCAGGAGTGGACACTGCAGGTTTCCGGCAATCTGTTCTGTGCATGGGAGGCCCAAACTGGAGGTCAGATGCAGCAGCCGCAGGTCTCCAGATGTCCATTCTGGGCATGGGAGGCCTCCCACAGGCCTTTCACACCCAGAACAGAGGCCAAAACCTTCTGGGGATCATGATCTCAT